>NC_134595.1:28410176-28743231 GCF_037038515.1 Microtus pennsylvanicus
TCCCAGGGCTGTATCTAGTTCCAGCTTGGGAGCAGTGGAACTCATCTGTAATCCCAGCACACAGCAGGTGGAGGTAGTGGGATCAGGAGTTCAAGGCCAGCATCAGTACGTAGCACATTTGAGACCATTCTGGCTTCATGAAACCTTGCCTGAAAAACACAAACAGGAATGTACCATGCTCCACACAGGTTAAGTTCATGTGATCATATTTCATTTGCTCAGTATCTTTATTGCACCTATGCTGACTGACAGGTAGCTTCTTGCTACAGACTCAGTTTATGAAGACCCCACCGCTCTGCTGGACTTCTTTGGGATCATCATTCTGTTGCTGAATTGTAGCGGCCTATTATCTCTGTTTTGGATGTCAGCTTTTAAAATATGTTCCAAAAGAGTTTAATATTACAATTATTTATCAAATGTTTTGAGACTCTAAGCCTTTTGTGGTCCTATGTTCTCAGTGGTTGATTTTTAGTCTCTCAATATCTTTAGTGGTTACCATTAGTATGATTTTATGATTCTCTCTCTCTCTCTCTCTCTCTCTCTCTCTCTCTCTCTCTCTCTCTCTCTCTCTCTCACTCTGAGTCTGGGGGGGGGGCGCAGTGAGGGTGGCCTTAAATGTGCTGGATTATAGAAATATGTAACCATGTCCAATTGACTTTGATTCTTCTTATAGGGTCATTTTTTAAAAAAAGACTGTTCATTTTATTTCAATTTTATTGTCATTAGTTATGCATTATGTATCTGGATATTTAAAAGTCTCTGGATCTATAATATATATTATTTTATTTTTAGTATCACTTATTTCTCCCTTTGAAGCAATCTTTTTATGGAATTTTATTTAAAGATCAATCTTAGACTCTATTGATTCTCTTTTTTTTTTTTAAAGCAGGGTTTCTCTGCATAGCCCTAGCTGTCCTAGAACTCACTCTGTAGACCAGGCTGTCCTCAAACTCAGAGATTACCTGCCTCTGTGTGCTGGAATCGAATGTGTCATCGCTGTCCTGCCATCCATGGGTTCTTTTTTTTTTTTTTTTTTTTTGGTTTTTCGAGACAGGGTTTTTCTGTAGCTTTGGAGCCTATCCTGGAACTAGACTAGGCTGGCCTTGAACTCACATAGATCCTCCTGCCTTTGCCTCCCAGGTGCTGGGATTAAAGGCGGGTGCCACCACCGCTCTGTCCCATCTGCTTTTGACTGTGATCCTTCTATGACTTTTTTTTGGCCGTGCTTTTGCAAGTTATCCTTGCCTCTGGGGTGCTGTGTGAAGTGTGTGCAGCAAGGGTTATGTGTGACATTTCATTTTTGTTTTGAGTTTTCTGAGCAGTCATGTTGATGGTACACAGCCTTTGTTATGATTGGAAGATTGAACACTCCCTCTGTGGGTTTACTCTAAAGTGTACAGTCTTGCTCATCATGGAACATCAGACATATCCTGCATCTGCTACATTCTACATTATACCCAATGGGACTCCTCAAAATTGTTAAGATCCTCAGAAACTAGAGGCCTGATGATCAAACAGAGGAGTTATGATGGCCAAATGAGGTGTATGGGATCCTGGAAAAGATACCAGGAAAGCCGTAGGAAGCTTCCAGGCAAGGATGGACTCAGCTGAAGCTGATGCATCTACCTTGGTTTGCAAAGTGGAACTCCTATATTCTGTGCCTTGAGGGGTCCCTAGATCTCAGACTCTAGATAGTGCTTAATCACCTGTTTCCTAGCTTACTTGCTGTCTCTTAAACTTCTGTCTTGAATACTTTCCTTCTTTCTGGGGTAAGAGCCTATAGGAACTTTAGGAGATGTTAGCCACACAGTTGTGGGTCTTGTTTTTGTTTTATTCACATGTAATGTTTGATTTCCCTTTTGAACAGTTGCATTACAAAGTTTTAAGATGATTCTCCTCTCCTGTCATACACTAACAGATTCATTCTCTTCTCTGGCCTTTCAAGCTCCTTGCACTTGGCCTTCCAAGCTCCTAAAGTCAACACGGGGTCCCTCCTTCCCTAGGCAGTCTTTCCTTCCTCCCTCCTTCCCTCCCTCCTGCCTTTTCTCTTTCTTCTTTGTATCTTTTAACACCATGTATCTTGATCTCATTTATTTCCTTGTCCCTTCACATCCACTCTCCGGCCCCACCCCTCCCCCAACTAAAACAAAATTTAAGAGAAAAAAGGGGGGGAGAGAAAAAGGGAAAAACATAAAAATCTCATAGAGCTGGGTGGTGATGGTGCACACCTTTAATTCCAACACTTGGGAGGCAGAGACAGGCAGATCTCTGAGTTCGAGGCCAGTAGGATCTACAGAGTGAGTTTCAGGACAGCCAAGGCTACACACGGAAACCCTGTCTTGCAAAAAAAAAAAAAATCTTGTCATGGAAGTTGCAGTATGACACAGTGACTCACACCATGAACTCCTTTATCCATTTGCAAATGTTTATTGCAGAGAGTCTTTGGGTCTGTCGTGGTGTCTGGTTTCTACTACCCTATTGATCTTGGGCCCTCACTAGGGCTCCTCCTGGATATCCTGTTGTTGCCCTGTGCTGTGGAGATCTGCAGCTTTGGGTCTGCAGGCCAGATTCATTCACATGCTCCAGCAGATTATACATATAGATGGGGTGAATGGTGGGACGGGCTAAGTCATTTCCTTGTGTCTGGGCCTGGGCAGCTGTAGGGTTGGTCCACTAGATGTGAAATGGGGACAATTCTCCCATGCTCACAGCTTTGGGGCTGGCTCACCTACATCTGCAGTAACAGAGTTGGCGAGGTGCAGGGCCTGCTCTCCCAAGTGTTGCAGCTGGTGGGGGGGGTCAGAGATAGCTCTCCTGCTATTTGACCACAGGATCAGCCCCCCCTCCTGTCCCAGACATGTGGGGGAAGAGGGCAACTCCCGTGCCACCACAAGACAAAGGGGTAATGGGGACAGCTCACAGTTTCTGGGCTGGCTCACCCACACCTGTGCTGCCCTGGCGAGGTGCAGGGCCTGCTCTCCTGAGGCATTGTTGGGTGGGTGGGGGGAGGGGTAGGCAACCTTTTCTAACTGGATATACATGACTTCTTTGCTCCTTGGGGTTCAGTTTGTTAGTTACATAGGTGTGAGTATCTCTTTGTTTGTTTAGCAAACCTTTTGTTTTCCTCAGAGTCTGTCTAGCATACCTTTTCTTTTCTTCTGCATTCTTCTAGCATACCTTTTCTTACCTTTTTTCCCCTCTGAATTTGTCCTTTTGTCAATTCTGAGCGCATCTAACCCGTGGTTCTTCAAATATAACGTGGTTCCATTGCCTTCATTCTTTACCCTGCTGTTTTTCAAGATTCTTCACTTGTTGATTCTCCCTTGCCCTTTGATTTTTTTGTTAATCCTTTTTATTTAACAATTGTTTTCCAATTCACTTAATTTTCTTGTTGATAGTGTGGTATCTGTGGCTTAAAACATCAGATTTTTTTTCCCCTTCAACTCATCAGTTGTACTTTTTAGTTTTGAAAGCTTATTTAGTTCTTAGTGATTAATGCGGACAGCTCTGGCATCCCTTTTCATTGCTTAAACTTTTTAAATATTTTAACAAACATTTGACTTAATGAAAATATACATGCAGAGGAGTATGTGTGAAATTTTAATGAAGTTGTTTCTTCAAGGTTTGAGGACTATCCATCTGATTCTAATGCTTTGAGCCTCACAGTTAGCGTGACTGCATGCCTTCAGTCTCACCTTTGCAAGCTCCTTTGTAAGTACAGCTCTTGGGCTCTTGATTGCACTGTGCAGCTAAAGTGTGGCTTTACGTCAAGGACACTTCTTCAGGCAGGAATTCAACATGCTCTTGTGAACCTGTTGTCAGTACTCTGCTGAGAATGCATAGCCCATTGAGGCTATGACTGGATTCCTGCCTGAGCCCTGAGCCCTAGCCCTTTGCCTGTCTGGAAGAGGACATTAGCGGGGCTCATTGCTTTCAGATGTCTTTTTATTTTTATCTTTTTCTTATTTGCTTCTGGCTTGTAGAGGATTTTTTTACACTGGTGAGCTGAGCAATGTGACAGAAACCGTATTTAATGCAGAATCTCAGTTTCCACTGGCTAAGTGTGTGTGAGATAGATTTGCCTCCACACTCCCAGGGGAGGAGGTTCCCAGCATTGTATTAGCTGACTTTTCGAGTCTCTCCTACTCATCCAAATTTCTTCCCATCTCCTACTGAGGTCCCAGGTCTAGCAGCACTAATACTTGCTGGCAGAAACCTCTGTGCCTCTACCTCTAGCTCTGCCTCTGCATGCAGTCATGCCCCAGCCCTGGGTAGACCCTCTGCCTGAGGCTTCTTCCTTCCCATAGCCTGATCCTTGTGTTCAGTGTTGTCATGTTCTTCTCTAGCTATTCAGAGTGGGTTCTGTTCTTGCTGTATAGGCAGTGTGGCCATGTTGTCTTTCAGCTATTAGGACTAGGAGAGGTTCTGATGCACTTGGAAGGTTCTTTTTTAGCACTGATCTTTGTCCCAGTTCCCACCAAGGTTGCTTTTGCTGTGATTCTATGTGGCTGGTTCTTCATGCAGACACAAGCTTGGTCTCACTTATTGTGGGATGTACGAGGGTACCCACTTGGTCAACTTTCATGGATATCACCTGACATAATGGCAGCTACTCATGTAGTTCCTCTGACTACTGCAGGGTGGGAGTCAGCAGAGGAAGGCAGAACTTAGATATTTGTCTAAGGCATCTCAGAAGCAGCCAGTAGTCAGTACTGATACTGATGGCAGCAGCTGGCTTCGCCTCTGTTTCCTGGTTCTTTTCCTCTGCCTCCTCACACCAGCTATTCTGGTTAAACTGCTCCCTGGAGAACTGGATCTCAAAGAGCCAGAGTCTTGACTACATACTACATCCTGGTTTCTTGTCAGCTATCAGCCTTACAAGGTCCATTCCAGGTTCCCTCCTGACCCAGTAGCCTCATTGGTAATGCTAAAGTTTTCAGAAGGAAGCCATTGGGCACTGAGGTTCTGCTTCATATGACCTTAGTACCCTCATTTGCAGCAAATGGCACGGTGATTGGTAGAGAACCTCAGCCCTGACCACTCAGTCTCTCCTGCGCCCTGAAGTGGTCCTTGTACAACAAGAGTGGGCAGAAGGCAGTGTCCTACTTCCCTGCTCTCTAAGCCCTCTCCCTTCCATGCCACTTACATGGTAACTATCCAGTCAGCGTCAAACAGAAAGTTGGGGTTACCAGCTACATTCAGTGTCTATATTGGAAGCCTTGGGTCTTTGGCCCTTCCTCACCCTCCGACCTGAAACCCGCTTCGTTCTGCTTCAAGAGTTCCAGCACATGTTTTACAAGAAGTAGTCAGCAAGCCTCTCCTTGCTAAAAGTTTCCCGTCCTCCTGAGGACAACTCTTTAGTTCAACCATACCTTGCAGGAGCAGGGCTTTGTCTGATCCTCCAGATACTAGTATAAAGCCTGCCGTTTATGAGTTCAGCTGTGGATGAGCAAATATAGAGATGGCGTGTCTGGTTTGAAATTGGTCTGCATGCTTATGCATGGGGCAGATGATGGACAAGTGGGACATTGATATTCTGTGTAACATTCTGATGACATCTGATGTTTTCCTCATGTAGGGTAGAATTGATCATTGTGGCAGGAATGTCCGATGCCTTCCTCATGAGGCTTAGGTGTTTCAGCCTGTTAGAGGGTGAACAGCTGCCTAACTTCCTGTGGAGACTCTGCCCTGCTTTGCCTATTGGAGGAGGCAGTGGGCACGGATTAGTCATTTTACCAAGAACACTGGATGCAGTGTGAGCCAACTTCCCAGAAGCAGCTTGTATTCATCTGCTTCTGTGTGGGGTTCCACATGAAGGAGGTTTGGGACAGAAAGTGCTTTAAGGAACATTCCTTGCTGCCTTTACTCTGTCTGGCCTTGCAGTAGTGTTTACAAGGTTCACTGCTGCTCTCCAGATACCCATCTTCCATGGGTATTGCCTTCCAGGGTGACAAAGAACCAGCATCTGTGTCTTAGGTGAGCATGGCCCATGTTCTTTGATGACCCACCTTGCTAGCTTCCTGGAACAGTGTTTCTAGAACTGTAAGAGGCCCAGAATACTCCATCATATCAGCTAAAAGGACCGGAACTCAGGGTGCACATCATCCATGAACTATGGGCACCATTTCAGATTTGGGAGAGGGCTTCAGAGTGCTAGATACAGCTTTAGGCCTCATCTGAAACATCTGTGGGGGTCCTCCAGAACTCATGGACACCAAGGAGGAGCGTATGGCCTGTACCCTTTGCATAGGTCACAACATGCCCTGTTTCTTCCCAGGAGAGTGGGCAGTTAGGCACTGGATTATGCTGTACTCACTCACCTTCTTAGACATCCTCTGCATCAGCAGTAAGGGGTGATCAAGAGTCTCTGTTTCACTGGGCTTGGGCCTGGTCCTCTGCTTACATTAATCACAATGGGCAGCCTCGGTGTTCTGACTTCCTTTTAAGTCACATCTTCCCTGACTGCTGGTTCAGTCACATCTTGCCCCTTTGCTTGACTGTCTTGCTCCTAGTTCATTCCAGGAGAGAGATTTCTGGTATCAAGACAGATGTTGAGAGACCATTTGGCATCCTAGCCTTTTTGCTTAAACACAAGAAGCAAGACCTATTCTTCTTCTTACTCTAAAGTGTATTGGGTGTGGGTTTGTGCATGATGTCAGGTAAAGGGTGTTCCCTGTTTTTACACACAATCCACTGAGAGTCTCCTGGTCAGGTCCTAGCTGCAGGAGCCCAGAATTTTCTGAAGAGTAGAGCCCAGCTGTGTTTTTGCAAGCATAGAGTGGTTGTTAAGTTTAAACTTGAATGCTCTGGGATCCAGAGGGGACTGTTAGCCCACTGCAGCTCTGGGTTCACCCAGGTTCTTATACTGGTTGGTGGGCCAATATGCTGTCTGCTTCTCTCCTCTGATGTCCAGCTATGTGCTGTCACTCAAATGCACAGCATTGTATATGGAGGACAACTATGAGCTGATGGGCAGTAAAGAAGCCTGACTTCCCAGACATGTTCTCTTTGGTGGGTGTTACAAAGTGTACCTTTCTGTCTTAAAAAATTTTTTTCCTTACAAATTGTTTCAAATCACTTGAATCCTTGGGGTGGCCATGTAGAAAGTTCTGTTTGGTAGTTACCTCTTCTGGAGGTTACATAGCTCATCTATTTAAGCCTTGCTGCCTCTGGGGTTTCTGACCTCCTCAGTGGTCTTCTTTCCCATGTCTTAGGCCAGAAGCCCCAAATTCCCAGGTGCCCAGGTGGGATGAATGGTTATATGCAGATTGGACCCAAATGAGGAGGGACTTTTCTTGGGATTCTGCAGATGCAGAGTGCTTAGACTTGCTGTGAAGAAATGGTAAGTTTTCTGTGCCTGTTGCTAAGTGCTGGTGGGAGTCTTGGAAAGGCCCCTCTCAGGCTGATATTATCTACCTGGCTCTTGGGGGTATCAGGCTGGGTGATACCCTTTGGTCTGCTCAGCTGGCACAGTACTCCTTTGTTGGCTCATAAAAATGCCACAAAGACCAAGATCCAAAAACATTGGGTTTATGCTCCTCAGATTTGTCCTGTGGGGGTCTTCTTTGCACTATGCCTGTCTTGCATCCTAGTTCTGGGTCCCAGATGCATCTTTCTGCTCCTGTGCTGACACCAGCTCTTTGTTGATCTTGTGTATCTTCCAGTGACAGACATGACAGTGTTTTGTGGAATTTGTACCTGGGTGCTTGGTACATGTTCTTCAAGTATGCAAAAGGGTCCAGACTGATATTCCTTCTATTTGTCCTTTAGCAAACAGGGAGTACCTGTTTTGCTACATGGGCACAGCACTCGGACGCTATGATTTGCTAGATCCAGTCTTGTTTTCAGGGGTTCCTGGGTGTTTAGGAAGGTTAGCTACAAAAACTTAGCACAATACAGTGTTCTAGAGGCAATCAACACAGGGAGAGGCCCAGGAGAGAGTGGCTGTTACCAGTGAGGGGCTTCATTACTGCTTTGCATGGCACCCCATAAGTGCTATGGGTGCACATGTGTCAGGATTAGTACTTATATTTGGATTAGGATTTATATCTTGCCATTGTTGAAGAAATTGCAAGAGTGAATATGGCTGCAGGTTGAGGTCATGTTGCTGCCAGCCTGTCTGCAGAGGTTACATTCTTATGAATAGCCCAGACCGGACTGAGTCTAGCCTCCAGCTGGAGAGTCTTTCTCCATCACTGGGGATGATGCTGAGGGTCCGAGGTATAATTACCTATTTGGGGAGAAACCACCAGGAATGCAGAGGCTGGGTAGAACTCATGCGCAATACTTGGCTCCCTATACCACTTCTACCAGCAACTGGCAGCCTTACTTACAGGGGTACAGAGCTAGGCACACAGACAAGCCCTGTGTTATCAGTTATTAGCACAATGGAATTTATCTTATTAATTAGTATTTTTCAAAGCATCTCCAGTGTGGAACTGACCTCACTGATCTCTACATAACTTGTCTGCTATTCATGGGCTTCTCTGTGATCACCATAGCCCATTACAGTGCCAAATCCTTGTATGATCCTTCTTTCTCACAAAGGAGATCTTGCTCCTTATACCTCATGTAGCTCACCCACCTTAACCAGCTTTTTTTTTTTTTTATGTCCTGTTCTACATGGCTGGAAGGAACTTGCCTACCATTACTGGTGCTTGCCTGCTGCTGCTGGTCCATTAAGATCTTTCCTCTTAGAAGCATTCCTAACCAGGATAGACAAGTTGGGAACTGCATTTTCCCCACACTATGTACTCAGTGCTTGTTTTGAGTTGGTTCTGGGCTTGAAAGAAGGGCCTTTGGTCCTCATCTAGCATCTTCAAATGTCTGTGAGTTCCTGGAAGCAGGATCTTCTCTTCATGTACTCTCTTTACTAGTTAGATGTGTTTGGTACCTTAAAGGTAAGTGGGATTATGCATGGGGACTAAAGTTGAAGCTGGAGCAGAAGTGCATCAGCATCATAACCTATTGACTGAGTTTTCTATCCTGCCTGGTTCCCGCAATCGTTAAGTCCCAAAGAAATTACACAGAGGTCTACATTAGTTATAAACTGATTGGCCCATTCGCTCAGGCTGCTTATTAACCCTTATAACTTATATTAGCCCATTATTCTTGTCTGTGTTACTCATGTGGCTTGGTATCTTATTCAGGAGGCAGTCACATCTTGCTTCTTCTGTGGCTGGGTCAGGACTGTGTCTTCGTCCCAGAATTCTCCTGTTCTCATTGACCCGCCTCTACTTCCTAACTGGTTGTCTCACCTATACTTCCTGCCTGGCCAATCAGCATTTATTTAAAATATAATTGACAGAATATAGACCATTGTTCTGCACCACTTCCTTCTCTTTTAAAAAATAGAACTCTGAATCTAATATGCTTTGTTTAACTTTTCTCCTGACCATTAGCCATAACAACTTGTAACCAATATTGTAAACAAAGGAAATTATCCATAGTTCGTTTTTTGAGAATGTGGGTGTAGTTTTCCAGGCTACTTCCTGCTGGTTGGGGGTGGTGGTAATCTTATAGGGACCTAAAGAAAATTTAGATTTATGATCAAGTTCTGACTGGAATATCCTGTGAGGCTTGATCATCTCAGGCAGCATCTTGAATCTGTTCTGGATGAAGAACTCAATCATCTGGGCCATCTGTTTCTACCGGAGATCTCTCAGGTGGTCTTCCTTGATCAAACCTGATTTTTCTTAACTGAGAATGAATTCACAGCCTCTCATTTCTTGTGGAAACAAAAGCAAAACCTCTTCTCCAAAGTAACATAACTTTTGACTTCAATTTTGAAGTTAAGGTATTTTCAAAGTGCTTATCTTGGATTAATTAAGCACCATTTACAAACAAATATCTTTTAGCAGCTGTTGCTCCTTCTTCAGCATTCAAACAATTCAAAGAGAGCATAATAACATACAGTATCCCAACTCTGTGTAATTTTCATCTTTATGTGTTTTTGTTAACCTCCATTTCTTTTATTTTTGCTTTTATTTTTTTGGCTTTTTGAGACAGGTTCTCTGTGTATCTTTGGCTGTCCTGGAACTCCTTCTGTAGACCAGGCTGTCCTTGAATTGCCTCTGTCTCCCAAGTGCTGTGATTAAAGGTGTGTGCCACCACATCTTGAATTCACAGAGGTCTGCCTGCCTCTGTCTCTCAAGGGTTGGGATTAAAGGTGTGTGCCACCACACCCAACTACTCTCTTTCTTTCTTTTTTATTTTAAGGACTATAACCTTTCCCCTCCCCCCTCTTCCCACACCTGCATATATTTTTAACACACTGTAAACCATTTAGAGGTTTGCTTCATCTTTGAATCTCTCTTTACTGTATATATCTCTCTCTTTCTGACCACATGAGTTTTTAATTTGCTAAGCAATATGGAGAGGATTAAAGCTGTGGCTTTGACGGCTGGATCCAGCCCCTTTTTTGGCTTTTTGAGATTTCAGCCTAATGGTGGAGGTACTGGCTGTAGCCATATTTATTGCCACAACTGTATGGCGCTTCAAGGTCCCTGCCAGCAAGCAAGCTGCAGCAGTGTGCTCACAAACCACACTCAAATGTTCTGTAGCCAGACCTCCTGCCTGAAAGGATCAGTGTTTGCACTGGCAGGATGGCCCAGAAAGCCAGCATTTTAAAACGGTGCAGCTTTTTTCCTGCTGTGGCTTAAAATCAAAAAGCACGCAGTCAGCTTTTCATCAACATCATTTAAGTATTTCGTGGCAGGAACTCTTAAAAGAGCTGCAAGGTTTTACAGCTAAAGCTGAGTCAGGAAGCCTCTCTTAAATGAGTCACATTTGCCTCTAGCAAACAGAGCCCACCTGAGAAAATGCTGCTATCAATAAGCTGTGCTTAACTCTATTCTTTTTTGTCTAGAATTACTTCCCAAGCTCTCTCAGGCTTTATGTGGATGCAGTTGTCCATACGTTGGGCACCATTTGTTGACTGAGTTTTCTGTCCTGCCCAGTTCCCATAATCGTTAAGTCCCAAAGAAATCACACAGAGGTCTACATTAGTTATAAACTGATTGGCCTATTAGCTCAGACTTCTTAATAACTCTTATAACTTATATTAGCCCATTATTCTTGTCTATGCTAGCCACGTGGCTTGGTACTTTATTCAGCGAGGCAGTCACATCTTGCTTCTTCTGTGGCTGGGTCAGGACTGCATCCTCTTCCCAAAATTCTCCTGTTCTCATTGACCCGCCTCTACTTTCTGTCTGGTGTCCCGCCTATACTTCCTGCCTGGCTACTGGCCAATCAGTGTTTATTTAAAATATAATTAACAGAATACAGACCCTTGTTCTACACCAATAACCTTGCATGCCTACCACTACACACAGATGGTCTCTCCCCACCACAGTCCTGTCCCCCCAGCCATGTTTGGGTTGTGCATGGCTGGAGGTTGCTGCCTCTTTCACACGATTCCCTCACCTCTCTTTCTGAACTTACACCATGCTTGCACAGCATAAGGATATAGGTAGGTGTTCCTTTCTTGAGGTGCCATGTGTCTGCTGCCATGGAATATGTACCTACATGTGTGTGAGAGTTCAAGTCAACAATGTCTTCTGGGACATCAAAGCTTCTTGGTGAGTCAGCAAGTTTGAGCTGGTGTCATTTCTGTGTGAGCTTTCGGCTTGGACAATTATGAATCATTTGTTTGCCTCCTGATTTGCGTCAATCAAACCACATGTGAAGAAAGCAGCCGTGAGCAAGGCTCTGCTTGGCATCCAGCAGGGGACATTCGCCAGGCATAGCCTCAGAAGGCTGGTCTCTGCGCTTTTCCTGGTGGGCTGGGTGGTGGGCCTAAGTGGCTTATGGCTTGGACCCCAGAGGCTTCTGGCCCTGCCTCTTGCTCCTGTCTTCCCCTCGAAAGCACCATGAGTTGCAGGAGATGGTACTGGGGTGCAGTTCCTTTGCTGTTGACGAGTGCCCTGTGTGTAACCCTTTTGCAGTGGCTGCATTGGCTCCTGTGGGAATGTCTACAACCTAAAGCAGAGCCACTGGCCTTTTCTTTTTTGTTGCATAAAATAAATTCAGGAAGAAATTCTTTTAAGAAAGAATAAACCCCCTACCTGAGAAATGGGAAGGGTGTTGTGTCACTGGTTAAAGCTGTTTGGCCTGATGTTTGCTTCCAGTCCAGCTGAGAAAGAACCTCTTCCTTTTGGATCAGCTCTTGGGCAGGTTTGGCCAGTCTGCCTCAGTCAAGTCACAGTGACAGTTCTGCTCTGTGTCTAGTTGAGAAAGCCTCTCTATGGAGCCTCAGCTCAGGAGCTGGCTCCCAGGGGACCCTAGTTCAGTAGTTAGCTTGTTTTGTTTTGTTTGAAGAAGGCCAGTGGTGGTCTTGTTTTTACTGTTGAGGTTACTCTCACTGCTGTTGAATCAGCTGTCAAAAGGTAGCTGGTGTCCTGATTTCCTGGTTAGTCCCAGCCATGGCTAGACTCAGACCATCACTGCCAGGCCCCAGCCTCCCAGCATGTCTTCCCAGTGAGCCTGAAGCATTCTGCCCGTGAGCCAGGAAGTCAGGTCACAGTGGGTTTATCCCGGTTTCTGTCTTCTGTTAGTAATAACTAGAATGACTTTCATGTGGCAGCCTAAGAGATTCTGGGTGTTCTTCTTCTACATAGCCGGCGAGTGTGTTTCTCTAATGGTTGCAGACCACTGGGGGCACCCAAGTACAATGGGGAACAGATAGTGCAGAACAGTACCAAAGTCCAGAACAATGCCTGTAGCAGCTATCCTGTCTCAAATGTTTCTAAAGGAAGCGAGACAGAAGAGCAAGGTATGCCCAGTTGTTCTTCTCCCTCTTCAGCTGTGGCTTGCTGGGGCCAGGCCTGCTTGACTGTTCTGTCTCCCTCCCTGCACTGTTTGATAAGGATTTTGACTGTCAACACAGATATCCAAAAGATACAACCACAAGACCATCACCACACTTTAAATAGTTTTAAAATACCACTAGAAGGTGTTGCTTAAAACTTGGGTCATCTAGAATATTTTAGGGAAGTTTCATGTGGTGTTGAGTCAGATCTATTAGCTGTGATAGACACTGCACCGCCATTTGTTTCCAGCGTCCTGCCCTCGGCTTGCACTTTTACTTTCTCACTTTTGCCCCTGGTTGTGTATACAGTTGCAGAGTGGGGGCCTATTGTTCAGTGTCCACTGAATCTTCCCTAAGGTTCTACTCTTCATTTGTGATGACTTGTCCACTCTAGAAACTGCACCAGTGTTCTTGGGTGGTTAGCCGTTACTGTCAGCCTTGTCTGGCTTGCCTTTGCTGAGTTAGGGCTGCAGAACCTTTTGCGGCCCCTTTCTTTTCCATGTGTTAGGTAGAAGTCTTCTGTTGAGATAGTCTCCTCACCACCATGATAGTTCAGGCAGAAAACTTCTTTTGTTTACCAGTTTTTAACATGAGTTAGTTGCTTTGTGCCTTCCAAAGCTAGTGCTTTATCTCTCTTTTCGTGAATAACTGTGAACCATGTGTTTCACCACACTTACAGTCTCTTGCTGTTGTTTTCCGTCTTTGGTCTGTAGGGGCCATAAGTCCTTTGGATGTGACTTTGTAGTCTGTGTTAGCTTCCTTGCTTTTTGTTACAAGAAATCTTGTATACTGCACAGTTCCCATCCCCGCATTGGAATTAACTCTTTGCCTGGTTCTCAGCTCAGGATCCCAGATCACATCTGACATGGAAATAGACATATTTATATTTATAGGTTGTAGGAATGAGGGTAGGGACATCTGGTGTGTGTGTGGGGGGTCATTGTTGAGCCTGTCTTAAGAATTCATATGATGACCTTGAAGGTGGCTTTCTTTTCAGGCCACTGAGGAAGGAAGAAGCCCTTTGAGGAGTTTATTTGCAACTCAGGGTGTGAAAGAGCAAGAGCCAGCATTGTGCTTGTCTGAAAATTGAAGGACTAGTGCCTCACTTTCCCACCCTATAGTTACCACCCTGCTCCACCAAGGGCAGGTGCACCCATAGATGGCCTCGAGATGCTGTGACACTGATGGCGATCTTGTCCTGATTCTCATTAGTGGGTATGAAGTAGTGCCTCCTCCTGGTTTCCATTTGCATTTACTGAAGTCTGTTGAGTATTTTCACGTGCTCTTTGCAAAGATGTCTGTTAGGTCTCCCGTATGATCTCACTTAGCTTATTTGCCTCTTTATGCTTGAATCGTAGATGTTGGTTGTGTATTCTGAATGCAACTCCTTTATCGAGAACCAGATACTCCTTTCCTTTGTTGGTGATGTCCTTTGAAACAGTTTCTTTTTAGTGTGTGTGTGTGTGTGTGTGTGTGTGTGTGTGTGAATGTGTGTGTGTGTGAATGAGTATATTTGGGTGTATATGTGTATGCATGGTTGTAGAGGCCAGAGGATAACCTGAGATGTCATCCTCAGGAGTGTTCGCCTCCTACTTTGGGCTAGGATCTCTCACTGGCATGCAACTCATTAGTTAAGCTAGGCTGCTGGCCAATGGAGTTCATGGATTTTCTGCTCCCAACCTCTCCGGTGCTGGAATTACAAGTGTGCCTCACCACACCCAGCATTTTTATGTGGGTTTAGGCTCGCAAGGCATCAGTGTACTGATAAGGCTATCTCCAGTCCACAAAGGCAGAAGCTTGAAATTCTGGTAGCATCTTATTATTATTTTTAATTCTGTTCTTTCTGTCATATCAGTTATTTATTGAACTCACTTTGGGTGGGGTGAGGTGTGGCCCTTTTCTTGGGGCCTAGGCTTCTGGCTTGTGTCAAATGTCAATGCTGAAAAGCTTATAGGGCTCTTAGGAGAATGCCTGTTTTATGGCCTCTCTGGCTTCTGCTGTTCCCAGCGACTGGATTTGTTTTCCCACAGTTGTTTTTAATTGAATGTCCATGAGAAAGTGGCCAAGTAAATTGAAGGCTTCTCAGAGAGAGCTGAGTTTCTTTGTTGGTTTTTAAAACTGTGCTTTTTCATCGTTATTGTGCAGTTTGTTGGAATCTGCGTCATGTAGTGACTGTTCGCTGGGGCTGGGATTGCTGGTCTTGTTGAGCATTACAGCATTAACGAGGCTTTTCCTGCTCGGAACAAAAGTTCCAAAACCATTCTCAATGCGCTGTAATTTTCAGATGGCAGTTTCTCCTATTGGTAGGTTAATTATGGGGCACAGAGCCATCAGGAACTCAGAAGCAAGCAGAGTCACAGCAGAATTAAGGGCAGGGCTCTAGCACCTGTGATGAGGGTCCACACCTGCACACTCCTCCCCCACCTCATTCCCAGCTTGCCGGCACCATTTCCCACTGTTCATGTCTGTCCCCTGAGAATCCAGAGAATGCCCGCCAACAGATGAGAAGCTCTGAAGAGACCATGAGCGGTGGTTGCAGGTGCGTCATTCTAGGCAGTCCCTGAGGATGCAGAGGTGTTCTCAGAACCCCAGTGCCTCCACATGGGAGGACTTTTGAGACGGGCACAAAACCCATGAAGATCAGTCCAGTCATTCAAATTCAGAATACTGTGCCTGACCCTTTGAGTTCTACATCCTACATTGCTTTTAGTTCCAGATTAATGAGAGAAAACAGAAAGATCTGTGTGTTCATCACAGACATCAGGTCTTTGAGTTGTGTGTTAGGGAGTGACTAATCAGGCTGTGTTTAACCTTGAACTAGACTTTTACCATCTTTCTGACTAAAAATGGGTCACTGTATTCTTAGGCTGGTAGTATAGCATTTACTGGTTTTGGTTTCCTAAGGCCTTGTGTATGTACTAATCTGAACCAGAAGCCACTTCCACCTGTGTGTGCTGCTCCTGGGTGATGCTGTATCTCACTTGGCAGCTGAAGATTCAGTTACTTCCCTGTTTGTGAACTTAATAACTTAAAAAAAAACAAACGCTGAACAGAAGTTTGGGACAGGGAAGAGTTTTGTTCATAGAAGGCTTGAAAGCATTATAAAATCTGGTTATTTTAGCCTCTGTGCTGTTTAAAGCACACTCTTAGCTCTCACTCACTGGGCGTCCTTTTCTTATTTTATGTCACCATGGTGCTTCTTGATTCTCTCTACTTTGTTAGCATGCGTTTCTCCTAGTTGAACACGTTTGTCCTATGGAAATGACAGATCTGTCACTTCAGCTTGCTGGAGATTGTATTACCCAGTGTTGAAAGAGCTTTTCTGCTTTTGTTTTTTGTTAATTGATATGCATCCTGGGGAGGGACAGGCTTCAGAGAGCTGACGCTACACACTGTTCTTCGCTGCCCTGGGAAATCCAAGCTCTATAAACTTGTCTAGAGGGTGTATTCATTGACATCAAGAATGTCTGTACATGGCACTTGGAGTGATTAAGTGATTAGTGATTAAGAACACTGAAGTAAGTCTCCAACAGAGGACTTGGGTTCCAGTCCTGGCACCCACATGACAACTCACAACTGTCTATAAATTCAGTTCCAGGGGATCCAGTGCCCTCTTCTAGCCTCTGAGGGCACTGTGGGTACATGGTGCACAGATGTACACAGAGGCAAAACATTCATACACATAAAATAAGATTTTAAAAAGAGAGAGAACACATCAGTACAGATCCAGGTCCTTTCCCCAGAGTTGCCCAGTTGTGTTTTATGTCTAGACATTACTAAAAGTGAGGTTTGGGGTTTGGCAGGTACGGTCACCACAACTGTTAGAGGAGACACTGCCTATTATCTAAGAAGCTTTAGTGCATGGCTATGAGTGATTAATTAATGAATCCCCAAACTAAGAACCTGGACTGGACCTGACTACCATCCTCACTGGGCTAGTCTTCACGTTCTACATGTGGACAGCTTTTACTTCCCAGTTTTGACTGGCTTAGAGGAGGTGGTGTGTGTTAGAATGGCTGGTGTCGTCTTGCATGTGAGCCCCACAGAGACTATGGTAGTAGCCTACTCATGCGAGGACAGCTCTTCTAAGGCTGAAGGGTATCTTCCTCTCATTTGTTTGGGGGAAACTGAGGCACCATGAGCTAGCATGGAAATCAGTGTTGAACTGGAAGGCATCAAAGTGGTACCTATTGAGTGTCAGGAAATGGAACCTGGCCCTTCCTGTGTCTACGGATGGTACCTTTTGTTCAGCACTGCTGCATACCCTGGCACACAGAGATAAGCTGCATGCAGGTCTGTGAGACTTCATCTTTCAGCTGTGATGGGTCCATGGAGAGTGTTTCCTAGTGGTGCCTAGAATAAGCCCCTTTTAAGCTCAGTTCTGAAAATAATTGACCCTTTATTTATGGCTAAGAGATGGCTTAGTTGGTAAGGGATATTGCCCGCAAGCCCAGTAGCCTGGGTTTGATTCCAGAACTCATGTGGTGGAAATAGAAAACCTATTTCCCAAAAATGTTTCCCGACCTTCACATGTGTGCTGTGACTTCAGTGTGCACACGCACATGCACTTATGTGCTAAATAAGTAGGAACAAAAAGAAAGTCTAACACAGTTCTAATCTGCCTAGCTGTTCCTGGGGGATCTTTAGGTCTCTGAGGCAGAGCTTGCTGGGGCTTTCCTATGCCTTTGTTCCTACTCAACTAGACCCAAGAGCCCCCAGAGCAGCCTGTACAAAAGACCCCTTCTTTCTTCTTAGAGTCTTCCCCCTTGTCTTACTTGCTCTTGATTAAGCATGAATGAAAGGCTGAAGAAAAGTTCATGCTCATACCTGAGGAGTCTCACTCCCTCTCCTGCCTTAAGAAAGGGGAGCTGGTTCCATGCCCACTCTGGTCACTTTCCTCTGCCCACCTCCAGGTCCTTCTGGGGCCATGGGCTTGTAGACACAAAGCTAGGGTGGTTGTGGGATGGCAGGTGACAGTGATCCCTTCACGCGATAGTTCAGATCTGGGCGGGACAGGGGGCTGTTACTTTCTTGATGACTGTCTTTATCCTTGACATTCAGTTATTTACTCATTACCCTGAGAAATTGTGTCCTTCCCAATCACCCTGACCTTAGAAACAGGGTGGACACTGCTTTTCCATGATGGCGTTTATCCACACCTACTAAATCAGGCTTTATCCGTCTCTGCACCCACTCTTGTCATCAGGAGCACTGAATACAGAATCCAAGTAAGAGTTGAGTAATAAAAAAAATCATAATTGAACATAAATCCCCTTCGAAATCATTCTCAATTCTTTTAGTAAGCTTATTTCAACTGAATTTAGATCAGAGTTAAAGAAAGTTGATTTATGCATGAAATTCAACTGTAGCTTGCAGTTTGGTGTAGTGTTTTTTTAAAAAAACTGCTTGATGACATTTGTCTTTTCAGGAAAGTGCTTCCATTCTTAGATATGACATTTGAAGGCCATGTGTCAGGAATATGACGAATTACTGTATGAAAATCCGGAGGTGGATATAATGGTAAAAGTCGTCCTGCTTGGCCTGGCCTGTGGCCATAGACAGCTCTGCTCCTTGGCCTGGCGGTGGAGGAGCCCCAGGCACAGCACTGTCCTGGGCCTTTTCCCTGTTTGTTCATTGCCATTTGCAGAGAAACTATTGTAGACCAGAATGCTAGTCTATAGGTACTTCCAGAGGAGTCAGGGCCTGGCCTGGCCTCTAGAGCCCTCACCTCATATACCCTGCCAGCATTCCTCACGAGGAAGTGTTACAAGCTGTGGTTTGGCATTTCCGGTCTGTGGCTAGTTTCTTATGTGTTCAACCCTGTAGCCGTGCAGGACTCTTCCGGGAACAGTTACAGATTTTGTTTTTACCGTAGTGTTATAGAGGTCTTCACTGGATGGGCTAATTTATGCCTTAACTCTGCATTTCAGACTTACTTATAGGCCTGTGTAGAATGTGATGTGTAGCCCAGGTGAGGTCTTCATGGCCACAGATTTGTGTTTATGGAACATGAGTCTAGGCATATGGATGGGGGAGATAGAGCAAGGGGGCACTGTCTTTCCCAGGTTGTAGAGGTGACTCCCCAGAGGTGAAACAAAATACCCAAGGTCACAAGGAATACAGGTGGCTCTAGAAGTTGCCTCAGGCCTTCTGCTTCTGCTGCTTCTCCTGTCTGTGAGAAATACTGTGTACCTACTATGCTTAGAAACCTAGGACAAGTGTCCTGTACCCTGTGTCCTGTGGTACTACTGCTGTGATAGGTTGAACTGGTGGCCAGCTGGGCACAACTCGGGATCAGGAACAGAAGTGTCAGGTGGGATGACCGTGCTCTTGTTGTGGGGACGTTGTTTTAGGGGATGGTAGACAGACAGCATTTTTCTGGTGTCACTGCTGCAACCTGCCTGGCCCAGATGATTGATGCTGTTTTGAGTGCTAGTCCATCCATAACATGACTCACTCACTTTCCTCTGCCTCCACTGAATAGTAGAATGCTGTGGGCACTTGTGTCACTCCAGCGCTCCCAGAACCTCCCCAGAGCAGCATAGTTAGTATACTGAGTAGAGAGATGTTGGTGTCATGGGAACATAGCTCCCAGAGCCTGAGCTATCCCTGTTCCTGCTGCCTCTTGTATGTTTCAAGCTCTGGTTAAGCAGCAGAGCATGGGTGGAACAGGGGGCCTGTATCTCTCTGGTATCTAAGAATGAAGTGCATTAGAGCCTAGCAAAGAAAGGGCCTTTGAGAGCATATATGGGGGATGAGACCTTACTGGAGAGGCCAAGAGAGCCCTTGTTTTCACCTCTGCAGCTTGACTAAAGCAGTTTTGGCCAGGTCTAAGTCAGGAGCTGTTGGAGCCCAGGGGCTTCCCTTGGTGCTAGGGCAGGACTGTGGAGCTCATGATAGGGGCTTCCCAGATTACTTGTGCTTTCTCTGTTCCTGAGTCTTGGGAATTTCAGACTGGCTTTTTGTAGCAGCTCATCTGTAGCTCCTTAAATGTGTGTAGGTTCCAGTGACTTGGATCCTTTTCTGCAGGGGCCAAACCAGAATCGTGGCTTCTCTCTCCAGGACTCACCATCCTGTGAAACAGTTTCTCTCTATCAGGGAACCCCTTTGCCTCTGGAACAAGAGGCAGTGGCTTTTGTCCTGAGTGCCACCACATACTTCACACCTGCAGACAAGGGTGTACATAATCAGAGGACAGATATCCCCTGCTAGCTCCCAGACTGCTTCCTTCACTACTTAGGACCCCAGAGTGCTACACCGGGTGTTTCTCCTGCAGCTTCTTTCCAGGTACTCTGTGTTACATGGTAGGGATTCCCTGGGCTTAGGGTCACTGTCCTTATGTGTACACCCTCACATTGTCTCTTTTGTCATGTTGCCTTGTAGGCTCTTGGGAGTGACACATCTTACATGAGCTGCCTCTCCCCTCCTTCTTCCACCTGACAGGGCCTTAATGGGATCCAAAGTGCCCCCATCCAGGTGGATGCCCAGTGAACTTTTCTGCTGTGTACACCCCCCTCCCCCCCGCCCAGGGGCTGGATGCAGCAGACAGTGTGCCTGTCTTCCACAAGTATCACAAGCATATTTCCTAGAGTGACCCCTTGGTGTCTCAGAGTGATTGTTTTTAAATTACACCCATTGCTTCCCCAGACTGATTTCCTACAGGACAGTCTGTCATTGTGTCTGCTAGAAGGAAGAGTTTGACATGCAATTCCTAAAAGTTGTTAGAAACAGGGATTTTTTAGCCGGATGATGGTGGCACACGCCTTTAATCCCAGCACTCGGGAGGCAGAGGCAGGCGGTCGAGACCAGCCTGGTCTACAAGAGCTAGTTCCAGGACAGGCTTCAAAGCCACAGAGAAACCCTGTCTCTAAAAACCAAGAAAAAGGGGAAAGAAACAGGGATTTTTTTTTTTTTTCAGTGTTTTGGCCAGCATATCCCTGTGGGGAACCTCACTTGTCAGCAGGGAGTCAGTGCGACCTGGGGTAGCAGGTTTTTCTTTGATAACTGGCTGGTGTTTCAGCATCCTTGACCCCTGCCTATCCCTTTGGCTAGCTGTAGGTAAGGAGAGGAGAGGCATCCTAAAGCTTTTCAAATCTTGAAAGTTCTGAGAGCTGACTTCCAGCTTGTAGGAAAAGATAAGCAAATGCTATGATGTTGACAGTGTGGATGGCTCTGACCCATGCCCTTCATGCCATGCCTAGGGACCTGCTATAGGGCAGATTCACCACAAAGAAGGATCATTCATGAAAATGTGGGTCATGTGACCGGCCCACTGGGCTGTGAGTCCCAACTGGAGAAGCAGTTTACCTAGCATCTGTCCCAGTGACCTTTGTTCTACCTCCGCTGTGTAGTTGTTTTTGTTTTGTTTGTTGTTGTTGTTTGTTCTTTGTCTCTTTGGGGGCAGGTATCAGCCACCCAGCTCTCATATTAACCACACAAAGTCTTACTCTATGTTATGATTGCCTGGCCTTAGCTTGGCTTATTTCTAGCCAGCTTTTCTTAAGTTATCTCATCTATCTTTTGCCTCTGGGCTTTTACCTTTTTCTGTTTCTGCCTGCCTGCCTGCCTCCCTCCCTCCCTTTCTCCCTCCCTTTCTCCCTCCCTTCCTCCCTCCCTCCCTCCCTTTCTCCCTCCCTGTTGCTGGCTGTGTAGCTGGGTGGCTGGCCTCTAATGTCATCTTCTCCTTTTCTTGCTCCTTGATCTCAGATTTCTCCTGCTATTTAGTCTCTTTGCCTAAAAGCTCCGCCTATTCTTTCTCCTACCTTGCTATTGGCCATTCAGCTCTTTATTAGACCAATCAGGTGTTTTAGACAGGCAAAACAACACAGCTTTACAGAGTTAAACAAATCCTACATAAAAGAATGAAACATCATTGCATCATTAAGTATTCCACAGCATAAACAAATGTTACACATCTTAAAATAACACTCCACAACACAGGTGTATTTGGACTCCCGGACCATGGAACTCTTTGACCTGTGGAAGCTGGTGGCAGCATTCCCTCAGAGTCTCAGACAGCTACATTTTCTTTTTCAAGATAAACTGTCGCATCTGCCCAGTGACCTTCATGAGGAGTCCTACATTAACACAGACATTTAAACACCAACCACACAAAAGCCATTTTCCACATCTGCCATGCTTAAGAGTAAATGTGCTTATGTTTGGAAATACTTGTGTTTAAATCT
This sequence comes from Microtus pennsylvanicus, assembly GCF_037038515.1. Lineage (NCBI taxonomy): Eukaryota > Metazoa > Chordata > Mammalia > Rodentia > Cricetidae > Microtus > Microtus pennsylvanicus. Next base: position 28,432,170 of record NC_134595.1, read on the forward strand.
ACAAACTGAAACAGAATTTAACATTCAGCAGATGCATTTGTGAGTTGGACTGGTGAGATTAATTGATCCATAGTAGGGTCAGTCCAGTAGGTGGAGATCCCCAATGTTAGGAGGCCTTTGATGTGAACCATCTCCTGAGTAGCTGATAGCCTCCCTCTTTGAATGGACCTGTGAGTTTCTCTGCTTTTTTTGGGGGGGGGGGCATAGAGTTTATTTAGTGGGTTATGGAGTGGGAAGGGAAAGGGGAGGGGGAAAGGCAGGGAGAAGAGAGAGAGGCAGAAGCTGCCTCTCCAAAAGAAGGGCAGAGAGAGAGAGAGAGAGAGAGAGAGAGAGAGAGAGAGAGAGAGAGAGAGAGAGAGAGAGAGAGAGAACACGCATCTCTCTGCTTTTTTAGGGCAATGTCCTACTCTTTTTTTTTTTTTTTTTGGTCTTTCTGTCATTGAGTCTGTCCTTTGGCAAGCTTCTGCTGCTTAAAGTCCTAGCTGACCATGAAGTGCGTTGCCCCCCCCCCCCCCCGCCAAACTTTTTTCAGAACCTGGGGCAGTGATGGACGTAAGAGGGTTTATCCTCACCAAGTTCTCACTATGCACAGAGAGGACAGAGAGTGGGCAACATACTGGATGATCTAGGCTAGTCAAGTAGTTAGTGTCCGTCCTCTTTCAGGGACAGTGTCAGGACTGCCATCATTCTTGGTAGTGTCTTGTCTCCTGGAGTTCTTTCAGACGTTGTTGACACCCTCAACTTCAAGGCCTTCTTGACCATTTGTCTTTCTAGAATATATTCTTTACAAGGTTACTTCTAGGCCTGTCTTTTTTCCCTTTCTCCAACAGCAGTCATTTGTTAGCCTAGCTATAGGGCCTGTAGGGGTGCAGAGGAGTTCAGTGCTGTGCTTAGCATATGAATGAGTGCCAACTACTCTCTAGACTCATCTGCTAGAGAGTTGAGTAAAAAGGGAAAGGGAGGCTGCTATGCCTTGGGTGGGGCCTTCTCTGGGGTGACCATTGGAGCAGCTGTGTCCTTGGAGGCTGTGTCTATACTCATCAGAAAGTAAAGAAGTGCAGTGTTTGTCCAACTGAACAGGGAGGCTGATAGCACATTCCCTGGTTGTAGATGTGTCATGAACCTGAGCCAAGGCAACTGAGAACTTAAACAAAATGTGTGTCTAGAGGGCTTCTTAGCATCCAAGTGCTGTGGATGGAATCCCTCCTCCACAGGCTGCACTCTACAAGTGTCTCTACAAGTAGTATCCCTGGACTAGGGCAGTATGTGGCCCCTTTCTCATTGTTTGAGGGTTAGGCAACTCCCTCTTACAGGAAGAGCCTCACCTATGACTTGGCTTCTGCTGGGCTCCTTGTCAGGGGTTTTTCCCAGAGCACCAGTGAATCAGGTTTACTCATAGGTGCTGGGACCTAGATTCCTAGAAGAGACCAGCCACTGGGACCCTTATGCTCTTATCGGAGTGCCTTGGGGTGGGCTCCTCAATGGTCTACTTGTCCCTTATAGTCTCTGCAGCTCCCAGAACATATCTTTACTCTTGGACTGAGGGGCTCAGCCATCAACCTGATTGTTGCCCTATTCTACCCCTACATAGACTTGGGCACAGGGTGAGACTGAGGTGGTAGCTGACTGTTGCCTGAGAGTGCAGGGTCAACCCCGTCCGTTAGTTCTTGGGCTATATGTTGGAGATCAGTCCTGCCAGGTCATGAATTACCTCATTCCTGACTTGATCAAGCAAGGAAAAGGGTGATTTCAGAAAACCCTAATTTGTTTCTAATTAGGTGTTCTCCTAATTCTGCCTACATTTAAGCTTCTTTCTCCTCTTCCTCCATTTATGATTCCATAGAGAACCATGCTGTTTCTTTATTTCCGTTGGGGAATCTAAGCTCCCATTCTAAAAATGACTTACTGTGGCCTCTGACATTGAGCCAGAGTTTTAATCTGTTAAAATCCATTTCATCTCCTGGAAATGATGCTGCTTTGAATAGCTACAGGGACCTATGCTCATGTATGGAGTGGGTAGCCATTTTCCTGTGAGTTCTAACGTCAGGGGTTTCGGTGAAATACCCTCCACACTCCAACGGCTTTCAGTTGCAGCTTCATGCCTTGGAGTGGGATTTCTTCTATGGCACTACCATGCTGTTCAGGTGACCCAAACCCCCTTTGGATATGTACTTTGTCAGAATCCTTTGTAGCCCTGGGTTAGACTACTGGCAGAGTTACCAGCTAACACAGATGATGGTAGCTGCTCTGTCTTGTTGGAGTAATGGAGGAATATAGTCTGTGATCTGAGTTGGATATTTAGCTTTCTGGGGATGTCCAGCTGCTTCTTACCCCAGGCCTTCCCCTTTGTCTTGCTATCTGTTTTCAGGATACCATCTTTTGTTCAGGAAGGAGACACCTTCAAAGACTTTGTTTTCCTACCAAAAGATTCCCTTTGTGAACCTGAGACTCCTATGTGTCATTCAGTACACTGGCTGGTGTCTGTTTGGGGTAATAGTTGAACAGTATTTCATCATGTCCTCTCAGGATGTTGCACAGAAACATAAACAGCAGTCTCCTGAGGCACTGGACCCCAGGCGGGTATGAAGGTGTGGTCACACACTGGCTCCACTTAGAGTGATTTTGGGCTGACACCCTTTCTCTATCTGTGGCACATCAGGTGGGACCCACCAAGTGCTTCATTGTAGATTTAATCTCTTTAGACTTTGGAGCTGGTCTGAAGCGCAGCTCAACCTTTTCCTACATGTTTTCTTTTTATCTTTTTGGATCTGATAAATGTTATTAATCTTTCTCACCCCATGCTCAGACCTCAACACACACACACACACACACACACAGAGAGAGAGAGAGAGAGAGAGAGAGAGAGAGAGAGAGAGAGAGAGAGAGAGGGGAGAGAGAGAGAGAGAGAGAGAGAGAGAGAGAGAGAGAGAGAGAGAGAGACTGTATCCTCTGAGTCTTGATGTTGACCTAAAGTTGAGAGGGAGTCCGCAGGCCCAGGTCCAGTGCTCCCTGGGTGGTGCTTCTCTGCCTGGGTCTCAGCTCCCAGAAGGCTACATTTACATCATGGCTGCTGACAGGATAGGGCTTCTCTGCATGTTTCTTGGGTTCAGATGAAAATCTCCATCCCAGAAGGGATTAAGCCACTCTCCCAGTACAGTGGACCTGCCCTCATGCCCTTCCTGGGAAAGGGGAGACAGGGCTCATATCCTAGGTGGAGACCATTGTGGACATGAGACCTGACTGTTAAGCTCTTTCCCAGAGTGGTTTGTGAGAGAAACCTATCCTGATGACAGTCCTGGCACAGTGTGAGCTGTTGGAAAGAAGAGAACGAGGCATATAGGCCTCATTCAGAGGGGATTCTGAACCTGTGGTGGAGGAAGAGACCCTGAAACCTTTACTGGACACACAACAAACCCTGGTCCTCAAGTATCTTGTATTCTGACATCTTTCCTTGACTTGGTCCAAGATGTTGTTCTCCCATTTCTCAGGTCTTAGTGTCATTCTCTTCATTCTAATTATGACTTGGGACACATTACACCTGCCCCAGCTTTCATAGTCCACAATACTGCTCATCACAGAATACCACTACGTATATGTGCGTAGGAGTGTGGTGCCAAGGGAACATGTAGTTCCATGGACTTCCACTCTGTCTCATCGGCTCCTGGCTTTCTGCATAGAAAGGCTTTCTATCTTTTATTAGATCTTACAGGTTTTCAAGATTAATCTATTATATTTGAAGTTATAAAAAAGATTTACTTTTATTACTTTTAATTGTATGTGGTGTGAGGTGTGCCTGTTCCTTTGTCCCCTAGATCTGGATTTACACGGGGTTGTGGGTTCTTTGGAAGAAGTGTGTGCTTAACTGCTGAGCCATCTCTCCAGACCCTTTTTGATATCCTATAATTCTTTTATTGTTTGTTGCTATATGTAGAAACACAGTAGGTTTTTATATTGTTGATTTTCTATATGTGCTAATTAATTCTGGTCCTGATGATTCTTCTTGTTTCTCTACATGCCAGGTGTAGATGATCATTTCTGAATTTTAGCAACGAGTGCATGCAAGAATAGGTACTTTGAGGCGCATCTGACAATACACAGGTGGTTCTCATTGGCCTCATCCATGGGAACACTTGGACTAGTGCATGTGACTGTGGTTGTGCTTTTCTGTGCTCGTTAGGAGTGGAGTGGTTATCATATCTTAGTGTTTTGAGGTCCAGGTGTTGCCAAGTGTTCTTGGTTGAGTAGAGACTTGAGAACTTGACTGTAGAAGAAGTCAGAAGACCCTTAGATGGTTTTCTTTTCCTATATAATGTCTTTCCCTGTATATAACAGCCTGATTTGTCCACCTACCCACCTACTTACCTGTGCTTCTGAAAGTCATTATCCCAGCATCATGGGTACAAAGGTCAGCCCCCCCCCCACATGCACACATATGGCACATGTTGCGCCCACTTCAACCGGCAAGGAAGGCGCAACACCGGAGCTCTTCCTGCAAGCAGTTTATTCAGGACCTTGTTCTCTTTCTCTCCCCTCCCCCCCCTCCGGGCAAACCTCTCCCAGCCCTTAAGTAGGCATGGGCCACCAACCCCGGATTGCCAGGTGGGCACTGCCCATAGGTCCACACATATGCAAGCCGCTGATGATCATTGCCTTAGCCACACCAGGAGCTGATTATCACAGAGAGCACTCACTTTTGGGATCACGGAGGGCGGGAGCCAGCACCATCACATGTGGCTCCACACAGCTCTCTACATCACTATCAGGTGCGGCTCCATGCAGATCTCTACAGTTCCCCCTTTTTGTTTTGTAAAGCAACAGGCAAGAGTAGAGGTCTGGTCTCTGTTAAAAATGGAACATGTACTAGTGTCTGTCCAGGTGTCATCCACTCAGAGAACACTAGACCTGTCCGGTGTCTTTTTACAGAGGTGGGAGTTAGACACCAACCCACATGCAATCAGACTTGCTCTTCCTGAGGTCGACTTCTCTGACCTCAAGTGCAGTGCGCAAGTCTCGCATCCTGTGCTCAAATATAAATAACCGAGCTTGAGGGGACTGTCCTGCTTCAATCGCCGTGAAGGCCTGAATGTTCATAACTGCATTGCCATGCTGCGAAACCCTTATGTGACAAATGCACCATAGGCATACCAGGGAGGCAAGCACCATTAAGCCTGTTAGGGCTCCTATTCCCGCCCACTCCTTTAGATGATCCATGGCTGTAGTGATCCAGGAGGATAGTCCTTCGGCCAGGCTGGTATCCATACGTGTGGAATTTGCAGTCGCAATCGCCACTCGCAGCTTTTCCAGTTGTTTTTCGAATTCACCAGACCAATTACCTAAAAGATAGCTAGACAAGTCTTTAGACAAATTAGCTGCATGAGTAAATTGACACGAGTCATCCGTGAATTCCCCAAGAATGCCCCCTTTATTGTGTTCAGGGGCAGATTATATAGAGATAGCCACGCCCCAGCCAAACCCACCAGAAACCATTCTCCTGCCATCAGGAACTCCTGGAGGTCTCGTGCTCAGAGCAGCTGTAGGCACTCAGATCAGGGGAAAACAAATTCAGGATCTGGGGTCTCACTGTTCCCAACATTCTCTCCCCTCTAAATTTTTTATAAAACAGTGATTCAAATTCGCTCTGCCGCAGACTCTTCAGCGGCATGCAGAGCCTGGAACTGCCACAGCCTTTTCCTTGCCCTGCAGCTGTGCTGCGTTCTCGGGCAGCCCTGTGAGGTCTGTGCTCCAGCTTGTCTCAGCTCCAGCACTTGTTGTTGCATTTGCTGATACTCTTGGCACTGCTGTGGCATCCACCAGGTTAGGCACCGAGTAGGCTGAGACAATGTGCCTTCCACCACAGCCACCTAGTAAAGCTCTGCTCCAACTGCCTTCTAGCCCCACTGCATTCGTTCTGGGTCCAAGCTGGTGCATGGAGTGGAGCGAAACTCAGGAAAGCCGGCTTGCTGCTCTGCAACCACTGAAGGGTGGAGCAGAACTCAGGAAAGCAGGCCTGCTGCTCTGCAACCACTGAAGGGGCCCCACTTAATCTTTTAGGGAATTTGGGCATTGTCAATCTGTCTGGCTACTTCCTGCTGAGCGGGGACACTGCATTCTTAGGGGTATTTACTACAATTTACTGCCATTTTCCAGTCGCGCTCAGATGTGGGTCCAGCAACTACTGGGGAGAGGCAGAGGTTCCACCTCCCCAGCTGCTGGCCACTACCCCTTCGGGGTGGGGCTGATCCCTGCCTGGCCGGCTGTCCTGGGTTAGGACAGAGGTCCAAGCCAATGGGCCTTGTCTTGGTCGTGCTGTACTTCTGTGCCCTGAGGCCTGCGCTGAAAGCAGCCCGGGGTTTGTAAGCTTCGCTGCCCCTCAGTGCCTCTTGGCCTTGGAGCCGCCACCACTCACACTCCACTGCAACATTTCAGGACGTCTTGGTAATTCAAACCACATGAATATCGTACCAAGCTTGTCCCAGGATGATACATTAAGATTGCCAGAGACGGCAAACCAAGGGGCAATTGTGTTACATTCAACCAAAAACCTCTCCAATGGGCTCCATTTTATTTTTAAATTTTTTGAACATAACAGCTCTTTAAGAGCCAGAAAAATCAGGTGTGATGTTGAAGCGCCCATTCTAAAATCCTATTCTTTCTTTTAGTTTTACTTTGACCCATCCGTTTTTTGTCGCGGCTCTACTGCCCTGTTTCACTTTGACCTGTCCGCTTTTGTAGCAGCTCTTACTACCCCGCTCTCCCTTCTTCTACCGGCGAGAGCGGAAAACCCGCTTTTTGTCGCGGATCTTCAATCTCACCCGAGGATTTACCAGTGCACCCCCTGACTGCAGTAAGTTCTGGGCTCCACGGAGAGAGGTTTGGAGGTTCCCTGTACGGGCCACCACTTGTCATGGCTCCCCTCGACCAGCAAGGAAGACGCAACACCGGAGCTCTTCCTGCAAGCAGTTTATTCAGGACCTTGTTTTCTTTCTCTCTCTTTCTCTCCCCCCCCCCCCCGACCCCCCGACCCCCCGACCCCCCGACAAACCTCTCCCAGCCCTTAAGTAGGCATGGGCTGCCAACCCCGGATTGCCAGGTGGGCACTGCCCATAGGTCCACGCATATGCAAGCAGCTGACAATCATTGCGTGATAACAGCATGAATCAGGCCTTAGCCATCGGAGTGAGCACTCGCTTTCGGGATCATCGCGGAGGGCGGGAGCCAGCACCATCAGGTGCGGCTCCACGCAGCTCTCTACATCGCCATCAGGTGTGGCTCCATGCAGCTCTCTACAGGCACACACAATAAGAGCTTTCTCTATCTGTAGACAGAGGTAGAAAAGTACTAGTGGAGTAACTTTGTGAGGTTGGTGTTGACAAGGAAATTTTCAGATAGTCCCTTCTTGCCAGAGGTGGGGAATGTGGCTGATAGGCTGGGCTGATGTTAGACAGCAAGGTGCAGAGCTAGAGACCCACTAGTCACATTCAACTTTCCTTTTTAATCTGTGTTCTGAATGGATTTTTCTGCAAATCAATTAATGAAAAGGAATCTTAATTTCCTTCCAGACTTTTAATAAAGACACCCTTTCCCCCAATACACACAGAGCTAAACTTCCACAAAAGAGATTCTGGGATCTGTTCTTGGATTTCTTTTCTTCAGTGAGAAGGAAGCCATGGGATTCTTTTGCTTTCTGTTCTTTTGAAGGGTTGTTTGGCGTGTTCTGCTCTCTGAAAATCTGCTCTCCACTCTTAACAAGCAGCTGGAACTCAGTTGAGTCTCAGCACAAGCTACAAAGCAATGGCAGTGGCTGTGCAAAACAGATGCTGTTTGCATTAAAATAAAAGACAAACATAATATTTGCATTAATACAGAATTATTTGCATAGAGTGGTTTAGCCTTACCCAAGAGCTGGTTACTTTTAACTAAGCAATCTTTTGCTGATTATTTTCCACAAAGGGTTGCTTTTGCATAAGTGTGGCTGATTTCAAAGAAGGGTTCTCGGACATGCAAATGTGGTGTCAAGTGGTTTGTGTTGAGAATAGTCCATGTGCAGTGGTGATTGCTGTCACTCAAGCTCTGGGCAGCTTTTGTTTCCAAGCAGGGTTAATGAGCCTTGCCTTACTTGTAGTAGCACTAGACTGCTTCTGCAGAGTTTTGTGGTCACTTGCCTACTCTCCTTGGAAAGCAGCAGCCACAGTGGGCAGTGTCTCTGCCCTCTGGTTTTTGGGACAGCTGCACTGTGTAATTCATTCAAGAATAAAGAAGTTGGCATCAAGGGGTCTTAGAAATGAAGCACAGCCAGCTTCATCCTTTGAAAATGTACTGATTTAGGTTTTCTAGTGCCAAAATGGAGAAGGAAATTTTGTATTGGGGGATTTGTATTTATAAAAGAAGCTATAGCAAGGTATTCCAAACAGTGATTTTAACACACACACAATAGAAACAAGTCTGAGAAAAACAGCTACTCATGGAAAAAAGTGGTCTTGGTGATTATGTCAACTTGGTGTTATTTGGTACACAGCTGTGTTTACTTTCATGTTTACTAATGTTGTATCTTAGCATTGCATTGATCATCTTACTCCACCATGGAGATGACTTTTCTTCATTGTGAAGTAATTCTTTAGTTGTTATTTTGACACGTGATTTCAGAGTGGTAAACAAATAGTTTTATTTATTTTATATGTATAAATGTTCTGCCTCTGTATGTGTATGTGTGTGTGTTGTGTGTGTGTGCTTGATTCCTGTCGGCCAGAAGATGGCATCAGATGCCTGGTACTGGAGGTTCAGGTGCTTTTTGAGCCACAATGTGAATGCTGGGAACTGAACCGGGTCCTCTGCAAATAACAAGTGTTCCTAATTCCTGAGCCATCTCTCCAACTCCCAATAAACAATTTTTGTTTGTCTGAAAGTGTCTCCCCCTCCCATTTTTATTTTAATATACGTTTAGTTGAGTACAGAAATGTAGTTAGCTATACCTTTTGCAGTTTGAGGGTGCTTCTTTATCTTTTATTTTTTCCTTCTTCCACTGCTATTAGAAAGTAGTTTTCAGTCCAGCTACTCTTTTATCTCCTACCTCCAAAAATTCAATTAATATGTTGTTCTCAGATAGAGGAAATATTAGATACTATCCTTGATTGTAACTAAAAGATGAAGCATCAGCCCAGCTTTCTTTTTTGTTTTTCATGCTTAACCTGGCAGACTGTCTCAGTGCTGTATAGATATCTTTCCATGTTGATGTTTAGACTGTCTCAGTGCTATATAGATATCTTCCCATGTTGATGTTTAGACTGTCTCAGTGCTATATAGATATCTTCCCATGTTGATGTTTAGACTGTCTCAGTGCTGTATAGATATCTTCCCATGTTGATGTTTAGACTGTCTCAGTGCTGTATAGATATCTTCCCATGTTGATGTTTAGACTGTCTCAGTGCTGTATAGATATCCTCCCATGTTGATGTTTAGATGCTGGTTTGTACTTATTTATACTACTTACAAATCTAAAGTTTGTGAATTCTAGAATTTTGCACTATTGAGTTTTTTTGGGTTTTTTTTTTTTTTTTTGCTTTTTCGAGACAGGGTTTCTCTGTGGCCTTGGAGCCTGCCTGGAACTAGCTCTTGTAGACCAGGCTGGCCTCGAACTCACAGAGATCCGCCTGCCTCTGCCTCCCAAGTGCTGGGATTAAAGGCGTGCGCCACCACCGCCCGGCTTGCACTATTGAGTTTTATATTTGTATTTTTACTTCAGTAGTTCACACTAGGTCTGTATTGCCTATCTCGCTCATTTACTAATCACTCACTCCTTTTCCTTGTCCATTTACTTTTGTAACATTACAGTCGTCTAGGTCTGTAGTCTTGTTCTCTATTTTTCCCTCTAACTGTATCTAATAATCAATTCTAGAAAATTGCTTTTATTCTTATTCTGTTTAAAAACTTGCATTAAAAACTGCCTTAAAAAAAAAAACCCTAACTGGGCAGATGTGGAACATGCCTTTAGTCCCAGCACTAGGGAAAAAGAGCCAGCCTAGTCTACAGAGGGAGTTAGTTCCAGGACAGCCATGGCTACACAGAGAAATCGTGCCTCAAAAACAAAACAAAAACCTGGCTTCTCTTTCTCTTTTTTCTTTCTAGGTTCCTTTTTTCCATTATAGCTATTATTATTATTATTGTTTTTGAAAACATCTGTCTGTCTGTCTGTCTGTCTAATGTACATCAGTGTTTTGCCTACATCTGTGTCTGTGTGAGGGTCTTAGGTCCTCTGGAACTGAAGTTAGAGACAGCTGTGAACTGCCATGTGGGTTTTAGGAATTGAACCTGGGACCTCTGGAAGAGCAACCAGTGTTCCTAACTGCTGAACCATTTCTACAGACCCCTATAATTATTATTATTTAACTCTTGTTATTAAAATTTTTTATTAAATTTGTATATTTTATTTTATATGTTTTGTTTGCATGTATGTATGTACGCTATGTGTGTTCTTGGCACCCATGAGATAAGAAAAAGGCATCAGATCTCCTGAGAATGGAGTTAAAGATGATTGTGAACCAACATGTGGGTACTGAAAACCACACCTGAGTCCTCTGTAAGAGCAAAAAGTACATTTAATTTCTGAGCCATCTCTCCATCCCCTTTAACTTTTATTATTAAGTATATGATATGAATATATATTTATTGAATTAAGTATATGATATGAATATATATTTATACGTAAAAGGCTAATCAACCCAATTATAAAATGGGGCACTGAGCTGAACAGAGAATTCTCAACAGAAGAAGTTCAAATGGCCAAAAGACACTTAAGGTCATGCTCAAGTTCCTTAGCGATCAGGGAAATGCAAATCAAGAGAACTTTAAGATACTATCTTACACCTGTCAGAATGGCTAAAATAAAAAACACCAATGATAGCCTTTGCTGGAGAGGTTGTGGAGAAAGGGGTACACTCATCCATTGCTGGTGGGAATGCAAACTTGTGCAACCACTCTGGAAAGCAGTGTGGCGGTTTCTCAGGAAATTCGGGATCAACCTACCCCTGGACCCAGCAATACCAAGAGAGGCCCTATCATACAACAAAAGTATATGCTCAACTATGCTCATAGCAGCATTGTTTGTAATAGCCAGAACCTGGAAACCTAGATGCCCTTCAATGGAAGAATGGATGAAGAAAGTATGGAATATATACATATTAGAGTACTACTCAGCAGTAAAAAACAAGGACTTCTTGAATTTGCATATTTATTGAAAATAGATTCTTATCTCACATAATATACCCTGATTATGATTTTCCCTCCCTATACACCTCCCATTTCTCCTATACCGACCTCCTATTTGGATCCATCCACTCTCTATATCTTACTAGAAAAGAATAGGCTTCTAAGGATTAATAATAAAAGATAGCAAAATAAAATGTAATAAAACAAAAACTATCATATAGAAGTTTGTCAAGACAAACCAACAGAAGGAAAAGAGCCCAAGAGAAGGCACAAGGATCCAAGACCCACTTGTGTGCACACTCAAAAATCCCATAAAAACACTAAACTGAAAGACATAATATATCTACAGAGGACCTGGTACAGAACCATGCAGGCCCTATGCATGCTGCTGCAGTCCCTTTGAATTCATATGAGCTTTGATTATATTGATTTAGAGCAATAGTTCTCAGCCTGTGGGTTGTGACCCCTTTGGGGTCAAATGATCCTTTCATAGGGGTCGCAAATCAGATATCCTGCATATTAGATATTTACAGTACAATTTGTAACAGCAAAATTAGAGTTATGATGTAGCAACGGAAATAATTCTATCGTTGGGGGTTACCACAACATGAGGATCTGTACAAAAGGGTTACAGCATTCGGAAAGTTGAAAACCACTGTTTTATAGGATCTTGTTTTAAAGGGCCTCTTTTTCTTGCTGTCCTCAGTCCCTTCTGGCTCTAACACTCTTTCTACTTCCTCTTCAGTGGGGTTCCCTAGGCCCTGAGAGGTGTGTAATGGAGACTTCCCATTTAATAATGAGTGTTCCAACTTGTGTCTGTTTCCCATCTCTCTGTCTCTCTGTGTGTCTGTATCTCTGTTACCTGCCTTTCTCTTTCCCTCCCTCTCTCTCTACTCTTTGTCTCACTGTTTCTCTGTCTCTCTTTCAGTGTAATGTCTGACTGCAGGTCTCCGTGTTTGTTCCCATCTGCCGCAGAAGGAACCTTCTTTCCTGATGGCGGAGAAAGGCACCGATCTATAAGTATAGCAGAATGCCATTAGGATTCATTTTATCACTGCACTTTTTTTTTTTAAAGACCAATAGTGTTTAGTTTTATCTATAGTCCCTGGCCTATCTATTCTTTGGTTCCTGGTAACCCAAACCAGTGTTGAATTACATCTCATGGAGTGGGCCTTAAGTTAATCATTCATTGGTTGGTCACTCCCTCAAGGTTTATGCTACCATTGTCCTAGCATATCTTGCAGATAGATAAATACAATTTATAATATAAGTGTAAATATTAACTTATTTTTAACTTTTCTAAAATGTCAATAATTAAAATTCATGTTTTATAGCCTCTTCTATTTCCTTACAATATTTGTAGCTATATTACAATTTATTTTTCTATTTTGTTGTTTTCACTAATTTTTAGGTTGTGAGCCATTCTCACAATCATTTATAATTTTAAATTTTCATTGGAAGAACTCATCTAAAATAGCACATTGCTCTCTGAAGAGCTGTTCTTGTTTTCATGGGACTCTTAGATTTCCCAGATTCTGGACAAGTTTTACTTTAACTCTTGTACCTGGGGTTCCAGAACTACCCAAATAATGATCCAGGAGGCCATCTCCAACATGAACACTGGTTTGGGGGTCCCAACCTGCAGAGATTTTTTTTCTCAGTACCCCTTCTGTTTCACTGGCCTGGTTGAGAGAATTCTATAGGGCAGCCCGTGAGAGCTTTGTCCTTGTCTGGAACCTCTTCTAGCTCTACAAAGTCACTTGCATGGCCCATTAGGTGGAACATGTGGCCTACTAGGTAATCATTCTTATCCATAAACTACACTGTAGCCATTGAGTCATGGTTTGGAAGCCAGGTGGCCTATACTATACTGCCAAAACCTTGCTTCCACCATTTGCAGTTGTCATGTGGAACCTGCAGGTGAAATCCACATCCTGTCAGTGACATTAGAGTAGTTCATAGACAATAGCAAATTGCTTCTCCTGGTGCTAGCTCTATCTTTAGACGATTCAATACAATGAAATTGCTGTATATTTAGAAGCTGAATTTTGGTTGTCTAAAAAGGAATAATGTCATCTTAGTTGGGCCCAGCATGGAGAAGTTGTGAGAGTCCATCCATACTGTGCATAATGGAAATGTGGTGTTGATTGCTAGAGTTTGCAGACTTGGTTGGGCACACTGTCTTTGTTGGGGTGAGTCATGTGCTATGGGATTCTTGCTTTAAACAGCCAGGATGTACCCAGTTCAGTGGGAGAACATTTATTAAGAGTCCAGAAAGCAAATGGAAGTGTGGAGATGGAGGCAAGGCTGAAGTCACCGTGTGATCATGGCCTTAAGTAGTGTTTGGTAGGATGGGAACTATATACACTTTGCCTAACATGTTGGCAATCATGGTAACATTTACATGTTATGCGGTGTCCTTTTTAAATACAATTATGTTTTGAAAAAATTTAAAAAGATATAATGAAATCAATGTGCTCTGCACTGTTAGAAGAAAAATTAAGGAAAGTTTTGTGACATTTTAAAAGTTGACTATGTATTAGAACCCAAGAACCTCTTTCCACTCTGCATCTCTCCTCTTTTTCCCCTAAGGAAGGCTCTTCAGAGATACAGGAGGTCTAGAGGGGCTATAAGTGCTGAGGGCCACACACTTGCCCTGGAGTTTATCCAGTCTTATTGGTTACCTAAGTTGACAAAATCCAGATGAACCCTGAACTTCATAGTAGGGTCTGAACAGACCTAGGTCAAGCACTTCCATTTGATTTGAACATCTCTCCCAGAATAATTTACTAGATTGGATTTCCAGTTCTTACTCTGGTCTTCATTCCAGGGTCTGTTGTAATGTAAGCCATTCTTAGTCTACTAGAAGTCATCTTTCTGGTCAGAGCAGACAAGCTGGGCAGACCCTGCTGGCTTCCAGGAAGAAAGCTCTTTTCTAGTTGCTTTTCAGGGAGGAGAGTCAGATGCCAGCAGTGCTGTTGACAGCACACAGAGTTTATAAGATATTCCTAGATGGTTGACCTGTAACAGGAACAGTATTGGAATACTATTGGGTCAGCATGCCCAATTTCTGTACCAAAGTGAGCTGTTCGAGGCTCAGCCAGTATTGGCCCTGAAGTAGCAGAGCAGTAATGGGAACTGCAGACACTTCGTCTAGTAGGAGAAGGCAGTGTCCTCAGACTCTCTGGAATTTTCAGTCTGCCATTCATTGTTGCCCCCTGATGTTTTCAGCAGAGAGGCCTGAGGTCTTGTGTAGCATCCTCTCCTGGAGACCTGAGTGCTGAGGTTTAGAATGATGGGATTGCTTGATGGTTTCTCCAAGGCCCCAGTCCTGGAGAGCAGGCTTTAGCTTGGTCTGCTCCTAATAGTGATATTCAGAGCTGTAAAGTTGAAACAGGCATTTCATTTAGTTAGAGGATACCTCTGAACCTTTATGGGAATACAGAACAGTTGTTTCTTCTATTTACACAGCTTGACTTGCTGCCATAGCCATTATGGAGACACTGGTCCAAGAGGTAGTACCTGCCAGATAAGAGTAACACACCAAGACAGTCACCCTGTACTTAGTCATGTCTCAGTCAGAGAGCACAAGCTACAATGAGGCAAACAAGAGAACCAAATAAAGCAACCAGCTCCATTGTGGATCTCACTGCACACTCATTCTTGCACAAGCCTGGGTGGGATGTGTAGAAAATAGATTGCAGTATGCCACTGTGTCTTCCTTTTGAAACTCTATTTCAGAAGGCCAGGACGGGGAGGTGTTTTGCACTTGTTCAAGGCAGCTGGAGAGTGTGTTGTTGAAGCAGTAGACCTAGAACTGACACATGGTCAGCAGAGCAGGTAAAACCAAACTACACCATGGAGTTTTAGGGATTGTGAAATTTGAGCCCTTGAACAAATCCTAAACATTGTGGTTTTGTTTTTCTAAGAAAAGCATAACGGCCTAAGGAAGAGTAGAGGTGTTCTTCAAAGTGCTGAACAGGTCTCTAAGAATCAACAGACACTGTCATTCATGTTCTTTTCCCTGTATGCTTGGTGCCCTCTCCAGGCCTCTGCCTTCTGCACCTCTACAGGTGGCATGACCTGACCAAGCTGTATAAAGGCTGCCAGATAGTCCTAAGGGATTGCTTTTCAGAGTAGGACCCCAGAGAGTACCCCTCCAGCTCCTTGGTGACTTGGTGTTGGCCCCAGTCCTGGGGTTCTGGAAGAGCTCCCCCATCCTCTTTCCCATGCCCAGTTTACTCTTTAGTCCCATCCTTCAAAGCATCTGAAATGAGCCCCACGATCTTCATCATAGCTCTGGGACACACAAGCGTGGCTCTTGCCCTACTGTATCCTGTTCCATCCTCTGCTTGTGGCTTACTCCTCCTGGAGGGCACTTTCTGATGCCCCTTACATTACTCTTTCTTGCGTGTTCTTCAGATACCTGCTTAGAGGCTACGAGCTCACATGGGTCCCTCACATGCTTTTGTCTAAAGCAATAATGACTCAGTCTCTAGCACTGGTACCACACTGACTTATTACTAGACCTTTTGGCTGTTGGGAGTTTGGGGAGCCAGGACTTGGTATTTCCCAGAGTGTAGCCTTCAAATCCTGCCAGCTGCTCAGCCCTCACTGTGTGAGTGCAATCATGGCCAAGTGATGCCATGCCCCCTGTGCTTAGTGCCCTGTGTGCATACCAGTGGTCTGAACTGCATGGGAAGCTGGTCTGCAACCTGCTCAGCGCAAACGTTCTTCTCATTTATTTTGGGACAAGTGCAGTAATTGTCCTTTTCCCTGGCGAGGACTAAGCTTAGGTGCAGGAAGCTCTTAGACAGTGCCTGACTGGTGAAAGCATGAGCTTCTGTGAGGCTCCCAGTTCAGGACATAGGCTCGGTACTATGAAGAGCCTGTGAGACCAGTGTAGAAAAAGAAAATGCATTTTTAGTGAACTGAAGGGCATAGTATTTCACAGAATTCCAGGAGAGAAAGTTTTTGAACCCAGGTGGCCTTCTAGAGAAGGGAAAGTTCTCATGCAGTCCACATTGACCCAGTGAGACCCCATGGTCAGCCCACCCCCTGAGTACTTGCTGCAATTCCCTGTGTACTAGTCTCCTCTTTCCTTCTGGCATCTAAGGCAGACCAGTCTTTCTGAAAGGCATTTTCAGTACGAAAGCTGAGAGTACTGCAGGGCAAGCACAATGCAAGGTGGGTGCTCTCAGCACTGTCCAGCCACAGGGTGAGCTGCCTCTGACTTCCTCTCATGGCTGTTAGGGTTTGTTGTTGTGGATTAATGACTCATTGCTTGTTACCATCCACCTATTTTTTTAACTTCCTGTCACTTAACCACAGACACCTTTAACTAACTTGTGCTGTTTAACAGTGTAGAAAGTGGCTTGGAGGTAGGTTCATCCATAAAGTAGTTTTGGTTGCTGACTCATACTTTGCAGGAAGTCTTGCACTCCCATCAGATGCTTTGGCATCATCAGGTGCAGCACCTTAGGGAGGGGCTAGCCTAATCTCTGACTGAACTCAGATCATGGGCTTCCCTCTTTGTAAGTCAACTGAACTCCTCATGTCAGCCAGTCTTGGTCAGCTCAACAGATGAGGAAGTCTAGCTGGAGACTGGTTCTGCAAGATTGATGTAGCCGGGCATGTCTGACCCTAAACCCTGCAGGCCACAAGGCCCAGGTCACAACCATCACCCTCTCACCAGGCTCTCTTTAAAATGCTGTTTCAGAAAATAAGAGTTGGCAGGAAAAGAGAGGCTGCAGCTAACAGAGATGGACAGCTGATGTCTGGAGTAGGGAAGTTCTTCACCAGTGGCATCAGAGCTGGGACTGATTTTTGCTTGAGATAACTGAGTCCCTGTCCCTTTTCCCTGCCTGACTGAAGGTGCCTGTATTGAGAGCTGCTGCACAGAGGTCAAGAGTCTGTGGGTGCTGCTTTCTCTCCTTTGTAGTTGTCACCCATCACTTGTCATGCAGGTTCTTGGAAACATGCACATCTTTTTCCTCTCCTCTACTCAGAGTAAAACTGCCTTGAAACACTGCACTCAGTTGTTTCCCCATACAGGGCAGATGGACGTGTTCTTGAGCATGGAGATGAGTGAGCTGGCTGCGAGATTGTCTCCTGATCTGTGAGCTCACTTATAAATGTCCTGTTCTCTGGGGAAGACCTGTTTCTGGAAAGAAACCAGCGAGAACCACTGTGTAGCTCTTTCCACAAGACATCTTCCACTGGCCAGGAGAGGATGGACCCAGGCTGTGGGAACCATTTAGGTTGTTTCTTTTGCATATTCCTTTGCTCCCTTGCTGTTACCCACCTACTGGTTCAGTCAGTGCTTGTTGAGTCTCTGACACACCTGGCCGTGGGCTGTTTGCCAGGACCCTCAGCCCCGAGGCCAAGCCTGTTCTCCCCCTGGACAGTCTGCCTATGGATGTGTTGTGTTCTGCACATGTTTCTCTTTGGACATGTTGTTTGTTCCTTCTTACTAGAGTTTCTTGACTGTGCGGGTGTGTCATTTTCCCACATTTATATCTTCCTAGAGAAAATTTCCTGAGTGCTATCCAGCTTTGGGTTCTTTGTGGCTCAGGCCTGACCATGCTTTCCTTTGTGTGCAGATTTAGGCTTCTGTGTGGTATCTGAGTGTCTGGGCAGAGGTCTTTTTATTTATCTATTTATCTATCGTGCTTTGTCCTATTTGATGACTGAGCATGTTCTAGAGATAGCATGGCCCTATACAGTGAGCCTGCCTGGTGATTTGACACAAGCCAAATGTGCTACCTGTGCTAAGATAGAACTTTGGAGAAGCATGGATAGCCAGGCTAAGGACCAGTCTGCCTACTACCACTTCATATCAGCCAATCTCAGTCAGCTCAACAGAGGAGGAAGCCCACCTAGAGGGTAGTTCTGCAGGACTGGTGTAGCTGGACATGATATGTGTTGGTCCTGGGCTTCTGTGTTGTGTTCTTTTCACACCTTAGAAGTTCAGCATCTGCTTGTAGATTGACCAGGAGCCAGCAGTGCGCACTCATTGGCCAGCGCGGGGCTGGCAATACACCAAAGAAGATGGTAACGTTAATGAGAAGAGAAGCTAGACAGGTTTCATTCGTTTGAAGATAGGAAGGCCTATCTTTATTCTTGACTGTTCAAGAAAAATTTTAAACGGATTTAAATGAAAGGGCTGTGATCTCCGCCTCCCTCTCTTTAAGGCCCTGGAATTCTCTGCCATGCCCACTTCATACACCCTGCCTTACTTGGGTCCTGAACATGTCAGGCAAATCCAGATGCCATCACACTCCCATGTACACTTAACAGTTTTAGAACCTCCAGTGTGAAAGCAGTTTAAGCTCATAGACACGGCACCTCAGATATTTAGGGTTGATGATCCACTGGGCTGTGTAGTCTGATCTCCCTCTCAGTTCGGAGCCAGGGCAGTAAGCCCAGCTCCTACTCAGCTGCGGGATCACAGTGGCCAGCTGCCTCTGTGGTGCACTGGGGTTAAGGCATTCCATAGGTGAGAGCTGCCCATAAACCATGAGTGTCTGTTCTTGAGCAAGCATTTCCAACAATTTCCATTGTCACTGGGGTTCCATTTTAATAGCTGTTCTTTTCTCTTTTTTCCTTTCTCTTCAGTCACTTGTTCAAAACAGGATGAAAAAAGAAATCATCCCTGACTGGTTCCCCTCCCTCCTCCTCTCCCCACTGTGGCTGGAGCTAGTTGTGATTCTTAGGGGGAAAACAGCAAGAACACCTCATAGGTTATCCTTGACATTTTAAATGTCTGCCTGATTACCCCAAAGGAAAAATAGTGCTTAGAGAAAGAAATTCTTTCTTCCATTTTCATTTTCTCTAATAAATACACATAAACTATGTTGGGCATGCCTGAGGAATTCACGACACTTACTCATTAAAGTTTAATTCCTATTAATGGGCAGATGCGAGCTTTATTATAGAACTTTGGTATTTCTCAATAACCTGTGTGGCAAGAAAAAGCAGAACTTAATGGATTGGGGCACTCAAGGCTATTAGTGAAATTCACACAGGGAGGAGCCGAGTTTATTGAAAGCTGAGCCTGGTTTTAGCTGGGTGTGCAATCCTGTCTTGCCTGGAAGGGGCTGTGGAGTAAAGGGACATGGGGGCTGGGAGTGCTCAGCAGAGGAGGGTAGTAGGGTATAGTTTTGCTGGGGAATCTGGTAGCTGGCCATTTCTGTCTCTGAACCATTCATGGCAGACTTGTATAAGTTAACTGAATGATTTATCTTGGAGCCAGTAGGATCCCACCCATGATCACATTGGTTAGGTCAAGGGAGACAGTGGCCTGACCATGGACCAAGGGGATGGTGTGCTGGCCACTGAATCCAAACAAATCCAGTAAAGCTACTGCTGGGCAAGGAAGCAGTGAGCAGTGCTCATACTGCAGAGGCCACAGGCTGCTGTTCTCATGGCCAGGACTCCTAGGAGAAGGCAGAGGAGGTGGGGGTCACTTCTATTCAGACAACAGCAAGCCGTTTATCTTCCTTCTTTGTTCAATAGACCATTTTTGTGATTTTTTTTTTGTCCTAGGCTGTATGAGCTAACCTATTTTTTCAAATTTATTTTAGTTTTATATATTTACTTTGAATGTGCATGCATTTGTGTGTGTGTTGTGCACGCCACAACATGTGTGTACGGATCAGAGGACAATTTTTGGGAGTCAGCTTTTCCTTCCATCGTCTGGGTCCCAGAGATTGAACTTAGATTGTCAGGCTTAGGGCAAGGCACCTTTACCCCCCTGAACCATCATGCTGCCCCTAACCTATTTTTAAAAAAAGTTTCTCCCTGCTACCTAGTTTAATAAGACACATACATACACAAATATCCTTAACTCAGGAATTCTCCCATTCTCATTGAGTCAGATTTTAGTTCAACATCAGCATTTCTGTATCTTGCAACTTCACATCCCAGAACATGTTGCAGTTTCTTCTCAGAGCCACATGGTTCCTGTCAAAAGGTGACATTGGGTGCTTCCTTCTGTCCCTTGTGCGGTAAGCCAGGCCGCGGCTGGGTGGCAGTGCCCTCTCACCTTTTATAAGAACTCGGTGACTGGAACAGATAATAAAAGGAGCAAGGGTGGGTCTAAGAGGAGTGGGATCATTTTCTCTCTGTGTGTAGAGCAAGAACTGAGCTCTCTAGGGGTTGGGCTAGGCCAACAAGAAGGAAAGAGGAAAAATAGGAAATGTCCTCACTCAGATCTCTGAGACAGATCTGTTATTTCCCTGCTTTGAAGTTGAATAGGAGTGTGAAATGTAGCCTGTGGAGCCCAAGATTGTGTGTACATGGCAGAGCCAGACCTGGAACCATGTCTAGGTACCTTTCAAGGTTCTTCCTAACTATCTGGAAATCAGGTTTCAACCTATATTTTGTTGGACACATCATATTTGTGCCATGTAAGGGCCCTTGATGTGATGTGATATGAATAGCTGTCTTCCTCTCAAGTGTACTCATGGGAATTGGGGAAGGACATAGCCTGACTAGTCCTGTTTAACATTGCCAGGGGCATCAGAACAAAGGAACCTGAGGAGATAGAATCTGTGTTTTATGAGCAACCGCTGGCATAAACCATCTTAAAGTAGGTGCTAACAAGGTGGGACAGAGTACACAGAGAATCAGGCCACCTTTATTTTTGGAACCCACAGCTGGTGTAAAGATTGTTTTTAAAAAGTTCAGTGGACTGAAAGACTGAATACCAGCAGACCGAATTATGGCTGCCACTTATCCATAGGTTCTCTATTAACCGTATGTCTGAAAACATCTTCAGGAGAAAGAACATGCTATTCATTCATCATCATAAATACCTTGGCCTTTCCTGTATCAAACAGTCTCCTACCAAGTAGCCTTAGTATATTTTGTTTGATTGTGAAAGTGGTTGAAGTGTGACACTAAGCCTGAGAAGAGTGTGAAGGATTTGACTCCAGAGTGGAGGGGATTTCCTCACTCTAACTTCTTACTGTCTCTGACCTCAACTAACTCGGCCAGGTCTTTTCCCAAGTGAAACAACATTGTCTGCATTTGAGATATTTTCAGATGGAGGGAGGGGTTTCAGTGGTCTGGACTGAAGCAGAAAAGTTAATCAAGTAATCATACCTGATTAAAGATTAGTCTTGGCAAACCAGAAACGCCAGGCAACTTCCTCAGCATGGTAAAAGTGACCAGTGAGAAACCTACAACAGGTGCTATGCTTCTTGCCAAAACATTGCCAGGAAGACTAGAAACAGGGCAGGAGTCCTCGCCACTCTCCTAGTGCTGTTAGCCCCAGCCCAGTACTGTAAGAAAAAGCAACATACAGTTTGGAAAGGGAGCAACAGGACCGCCACTTTAAATCAAAAGAGCTTGAGGGAAGCGATGCGTGGAAGGGTCAGAGTTTAACAAGATCCAAGGATGCCCATCGCTCATGTGCACCAGCAAACTAAAGTAGACATTTAAAATGTTTAAACAGTTTTAAAACTTTAATGTTTTAATTATGTTTTTAATATTGAAGTGAAAATGTCAAACACTTAGAGAGTTTGACACCGAATACTTTAAAGCAACTCTGAGAGACTTAATAGGGTCACAGGCGCAGCCAGGCTGTGGCTCTCTTCTGTGTGGGAGCAGTGGGAAGTTCAGAAACCGATTCCTGTGAATTTGATAGTGCAGGGGCCACCATTACTCTGGCTGCTTTTAGAGAAGAATGTATCAAAAACTGTACAGAACTATTGTGGGCAGGAAGGTGTGGTACTGGGCGCAAGACCAGCAAGCTGACTGAGCATTGAGATGCCAGCTGCAACACAGTAATCTATTGACTGATGGTAAAAGATCAGACCTCTTGGCTGTTCTCATGAAAAACAAACAAACAAACCAGCAAAATGAATAAGAAACAAACATCCATGTGCAACACACCCTGCACAGGATGCAGTTGGTTTACTGTGAACAGCTGAATAAAGAAAGGTTCACTTGCAGAAGACTTCTGCAAGTGACTCTGGGAGTTTCAGCCTTCTAGAGTTGATGTGTGTTTGCAGATGATCCTCTTTTCAGAGTTTCTTCTTACCTTGGAGGCCAACATGTCCTATCACAGTAGTGCTGAATCCATGATTGGATTCCAGCTGTCTTGAGGCTGGTACTCAAAGATGTGAAGATGCAGGACTAGGGATTTGGATACCATATTTAGAGTGCAGCAGTCTCCATAGTAAAAGAAAAACAGAATATGACTTTTGGTCCAGATTCTGGCATTGGGCCCTTGAAGTCTTTGAGACTTTCTGAGCAGTAGAATGTCTTTGGTTCTTCTTCATTCATATCCAGTTTAGGCTAGTGAGATGACTCAGAGTCTGATTGCTAGTCTGATTCCAGGATTGGAGCTGCCAACCCTGCCCACTGATCTAGTATATAAAGGTGGGAGCAGGAAGACTAGAGATGGACTCATAAAATCTCTTGTCTGGTAAAGTTGAGTGTGTTGCCTGGTCTGTGAGCCAGGATAAGGATGAATGATCTCTGTTCTAGTTCCCTTTCTGATGCTGTGATAAACAGCCTGACTGAAGCAATTCTTGGGAGAAAGGATTTGGCTTACACTTGTATCAGTGAGGGGAAGTCAAGGCAGAAACTCAGACAGCTAATCAGAGCACAGCCACAGTCCAGAGTGGAGAGAAATGAGCGCATCTTTGCTGGCTGCTTGTCTGCAGCTGGTTTTCTTCATTCTTAAATAGCTCAGAGCCTATCCCTGAAATGGCGCTTCTTACATTAAGGTGTGTCTTCCTACATCAATCAGCAATCAAAACAACCCCTCATGGACACTCCCACAGACCCACCTGATCTAGATAATTCTTCATTAAGACTGCCTATCCATGTGATTATAGATTGTCACACTGACAGTTAAAACTAATCTCAAAACCACCCCAGTTCTATACCTGGGGACTTTGGGGATCATGTACATCTTCATATGGGTGTTTATTTTAATCTTTAATAATAAACATGGAATACAAAGATAGCTGCCCCCGAATTCATGAGGTTGTATTTCAAAATGTGAATGCCAAAACCACAGAGGGTACTGATTCCTGTAAGTGCTATTTTTTTCTGTCCACATGTACCAGTAATAAGGTTTAATTCATAAATCAAAAGAGTAACAGCTAACATATGCAGTAGACCAAACATAACAAAGCATTCACGGAAGTTCTGTGTGTGAGCCCTTTCAAAACTGTCCCATGGGCCACTCACCCTCTTATGGTAATAGTGAGGTGGACTAAGTGGGCTTTGCAGCTTCTCCTTGGTGTGCCTGAATTGCTCACATGACTGCTCCTGTGCTTTGTGACTGCTGTTAAGTAAAACAAGAGTTACTTGAGTGCAGGCTTTGCGTACCATGGCAGTAACAAGTAGGCAGCACATCCCTGGTGTGGATATGCAGGACAAAGTTTGGCTCGCATCTTGGTAAAGAGAACTCAACTTTTCATCCTGTATTCAGAATGAAATTTAAGATATAAGCTTTTTGTTTGTTTCTAGAATAAGCTGTTGTTCTTCTTCTTATTATTATTATTTTATATTTTAGACTTGAAGTTGCCCCAGTCTCTATATTAGGGTCAAGGTGAGCAATAGGTAGATAGTAAATCAGAAGGTTCACTCAGCTGATAGCAGAGTCAGTGGGTGTCAGGGTACAACATACGCTGTTGTAGGACAGGCTGGAACATATCAAGCTTAAGATCTGAATTATGTGTAGAATCCATGTTATTTATCATTGTATTGTTGTTGGAGGCAAGACAGCACTTTGTCTGCACAGTAAACATTATCCTGAAGGCTAAGAGACATATACCAGTAAAAAGCCAAGAGATCCTGTATATGGGCCAAGACTCATTCACACCACATATTGATGAAAATATACAGGCACACAGAGAAGACTTTGTCTGTGAAACTTAAACTGTGCACCAGCCACTTTGAAGTGTGAAGTTTCTTGTAGGAATGTAATAGGCACTTGTGTGTCATCCAGAGTCGTTGGGCCTTCAGAGCTCAGGGCAGACACCAACTCAAGCCCACACTCCAGAAACGGTACCAGGGTTGGAGTGCTCCTAACTGGTTAGCTACTAAACCTGGGATTTTCCCAGATGGAAGTATAAGGTGGAAATAGAGGAGACTGGTAGAAGCCTTCTGCTGATGCACTGGTAGCAGGAACAAAAAGAACCCTAAGGGGTCTCAGAGTAAGCCTGGAGGTTTCCCTGCAGGTTGCTCCTGACTTAGCTGTTGGAATCCTGCAACCAGCCTAGGCGGTCTTTGGATTTCATGGTGAATTTTAAATGTTTGAATACATACATAGGCATACACCACATACACACATGCATACATGCATATACATACGATACATGCATGCATGCCCCTTTTGGGGCATTTTACTGCTTTCTACAATGAACACTTCTTTGCAGAAAAGAAAGGCTAAGGAAGTATTTTCTGCCCCTCGAGGTTTCTTTCTGAGTAGTCACAAAGGTTTGAGGAGACTGTTGTTTTTACAGTTCTTAAGTCAGGCTGTCTCAGGTGGCCATGCTCTTGAGAAAGCCTTCAGCCTCTAAGTGACAGGGTGATTGTTTGGAACTAGTGGTTGCCTTAAAATGTGTTAGTGACTTCTGAGTCTTCCTTGGAGCATAGATATCAGTATCCCAGATAGGCTCAGTGGGCTTCTTCTGACTATGATGAAACGCTAAGAGTTGCTAGACCTTGATTCTGAGTGGTGCGGAGGAGCAGTCCCTTTCTGTCTCCTGTGTGATTCAGATGACCTCTTGCATGTTGCCATCTATTCTGTGGATGGGCATGCTTTGGGTCTCCTGGGCCAAGGCTTCTTTCTGTCTTTGAGTTGGAATTCCTCCGAAGACACACAGGTTGGCTCCCTTGCTTATCTTGATGTTATCTGCTTGTTGTCTGCTTTGAAACCCTCTCTCTGGGAGCTGCATGACTGCCCTGTTATGAGTGAATGCTGCTGCAAGTCTGCAATGGCATGCATGTCACTGCAGAACAAGCGGATTTTAAAGGAAAAGTCTAGTTCTGTGAGGCTTTGTGGGTCTTCTTTCCTTCATGTTTGGGGAGCACAGAGGTACCAGGAGATCTGTACCATTCTGTGCCAGGCTTTGGTGGTGGGTGGGTTCCAGCCTTATTCATGCCTCAAGTCAGAATAGCCAGATTGGTTCCTGAATATGATCTAAAAATGGATTTCAAAGAAATGATTGTGCAATCTGTGTTAGGCCACTAGTGCTAGCAAGGCATTCCCCAAGACTGCTTGAGTACCCCAGTACCCTGCTCCCTGTGACTGCCACATGTGCCCCAGCTGCTGTGTTTGTGTCTAAGTCCAGACCCTTCATTGTTATCTCACGAGAGGGGGAGCTCTTTATCTTAATGCCTGCGGTTTCTGCAGAAAAACCCTCTTCTGATAAGCCCAGTCTGGGCTAAATATAAGTGAGCCCTGCTAGCTCAACCAGATGCCCTCAGGCAGGAATCCCAGTTCACCGTATCTCAACTGGGGGCTGTTTTGATTATTCTACAAAGAGCCTTTCATTTTCCCTGACAAGTAAAAATAATCAGTGCTGGAACTGAAACTGTCCTCTCAAAGAAGGTGGGTGGGGCTGGTGGCTCTGGAGGAGGGGGCACACATGCTTTCCAATACCATTCATTGCCGAAAACTTTCTGCTCAACTTGCCCGTTCTGAAGCCAGTGTCTCCTCTCCTCAGATGGACTTTCTGGCAGAGACCAGCCGGTGGAGCTGCTGAATCCTGCCCGTGTGAACCACATGTCCAGCACGGGTAAGTCAACACACTTGTGTGTGCTTTGAAGCCCTGCTTTACTGAGGTGATATGAGAGAGGCGCAGGCCACTTTAGAAGTGGAAGTAAGTGTGATAGGAATCGAATGTCTTGAGCTTGGTGCTGACTCAGATGGCATTTCAGCAGGTTTTTGTCACCTGGGCTCTGCCTTTCTTTCCTTCCTGTCACACCGTTGGCTTTACCATAGAACATTAAGCACAGGTAGGAGAGTGCCTAAATAGTTCATGAAAATGACCAACTTTTAAAGTTTGACTTTTTGAGAAGTTTTGGTTTTCATTTTCTCTCTAGTTCAGTTTGCTCAGGTCATTTTGTCTAGCTGCCATAGTTTGGGTGTTTGGAGATAGTTTCCTCGTGCTTGCCCAGTGTGGATTGAAATAAGAATTTCTCGCATGCCCTTATGGGTAATGAAGAAAAATGTTAAATAAACATAGTGTCTAAGAAAACCAGAAAGCTTTGTGTTAGCTTTTGTGTCATGAAAAGCACACCGTGCTCTTTGAGAGCTTGTTGCTTAGTGTGAGGTGGGCTGTGGCTTGCAGTGCTGCTGTCTGCCCTGCATTCAGACTGCTGCCGTGGCTGTGTGAATTCCATTGTTGAATACCTAGGTTTTGTTTTTCATTCCTCAGACATGAATGATAATGCTTCCTTGCAGAGTTCTCACTAAGCTTAAATATATGTGTTAGCTTTTTAGTAGTTTTTCAATAAATGTCGTCTCTTAATGTCACACTGACTAGTACTGAAGATGGCGTGGGATGTAGCTATGATGTTCCAGCTCAAGAACCAAGTGTTTCCTGTGTTTGTTATCCTCGTTTTCTTTCTCTGCTCCAGGATGGTATATCACTAAGGGTTACCCCCATGAAATTTGCTGTCCTCTTTTACCTCTGTAGCTAAGCTCCTTTTTGTTTCCTGGCATTTATGGCACATTTTTGCAGTGTTGAAGGTCAGCGTGTTTGCATTATGACTTTAAGCCTATATTGAAGAAGTGCTGTGAGTAGGCAGAGGAAGGCATAGTATCCACAGGGTGTACGGAACATCTCGTGGAGCCTACATGTTAGCATGTGTTTGAGAAGCCACTAGCATAGAGGGCATGCATGCTTTCAACCCCATTTTGGTCACTTTAACCAAGTATTAAATGCCTCACAGAAATAATAGGCTTGGGATACAAAAGACTTTAAAAATTGATGTGAAATATCTTTCATGTTGCATTTTTATAATATGGAAACATTAAGTGTGCTTTGTGTCATCAGCTTGTGCTGTATTCCTGAAAATTGAGTTAATTTTACCCTTTTTTCTAACGTTGCATGAGAATGTGTCCCATGTAAACATGCATCCTTTCACTTGAGTAAGAAAAGTGCCCTGGCAGTCCTCATTGCCAATCACATCTCATTCCCAGACCATTTTTTTGTCCTGCATTCATGAGCACAAGTGAGATAAACAAGCCTTGCTACTTTGCTGCAAGAATTATTAGGACTAGAAGCTGCCCTTATAATTTCTTTGGCACCACCTGCTCCCTTGGTGCAGTGCTGATATGTACTCAAATTGGAGTTTTTCTTGGGAGTTTAAGATTTACTCTGTCAAAGAACTTCCCAAAGGCAGCCCACCTAGGCCACCCTGTACTTTGAGCTCAAAGTAGCCCTGCTCTGTTCTTTGCTTTTGCTTTCCACTACCGAGGTGGTCTCATAGGGGCACTGTGTGTGTTCATGTCCTGTTTTTTTTCCCTCTTTCCTTCTGCTTTGGCCTCAGTATTGAAGGAAGCAGAAAAAAAGACCAGTTCTGGGCCCACCCAAGACACTATCTTGTGTCCCTTTTGCATTCTGACTTCTTTGTTCCTCTGGCCAGCTTGCCTCTCCTCTCTGGGTTTTACTACCTCCTAGCCCATCCCAGAGGCTTTGTGAAGATGTCCCTAGCAGGATGAATTGCAGATGAAGCAAGCAGCCCACATGGGGAAAACGAGTGGAAAAGCTAGGATGAGAGAGTCTCATGGGTTCTTGGTAGATGGAATTAGCAAGGGTGAAGGTATAAGGGGAGTAGTCCAGCAGAGGGATCTGGGATGGTGGGTTACCCAGTACGGAGTAAGGTGCTTAGCAATATCCTTTGTGCCTGCCAACCCTTTCCCACAACCCTGTGCTCAACCAATGAGGGAGGTGACTGATTGAGATGTGAGGTACAGCTACTTTCCAAGAGCTGACCTCCCAGCCCACTCTGATATGTTACTGCTGACTGCGCTGGGTGAAGAGTTATGCTTGGGGTCCTTCTCTGGCTATGCGGCTGCATGCTGTCCCTGTTTTCTGTCTCCTCCTTTTCTCTCTGTGATCTTTTTATATCTGGTAAGCTGACAAGGCCCTTCAAGGCCCTGGCCAGTTCTAACAGCTTATACTTCCAGTCTCGTTGAACCCCTGTAACCTCATTCTGGGATGGGCAAGAGATCAAACATCTCAACAGGTAGCCTGCAACCTCCACTCAGCCGCCTTCTGCTCTGTGTTTCTTCCTCTGTAGAAAGGGATCTGGCCTCATCAGTGGTGCGAGTATGGGAGACCAGTGGTCTGGGCTCTCTTCTGCCATTGCTGTGCCTCTGATGAGAATTTTGTAGCTGAACCATGTTTCTTGTGGTTTTTGAGCCATTCTGTGTCTGAAGAGACACTGTTCCAGAACCTGTCCATGTTCTGTCTGTTGCTTGTAAGAATGTGCTTGCCGCTGTGTTGTCTTCTACTTCCATTTGTTCGTGTGGGTCTTGTATCTCTTTAAACAACCCTCCTACCACTCTGATTGTGTTCACTGCTATGGTTTACCAGAAGTGCTGCTAGCTTTAAATGCACCCTCTTTTGACTAGCTGTCGTCGCCCCCCTTCCCGCCAAGACCCTGCCTCTGCCCTTCTCTGCTCGGCCAGCCTGTTTCCCAGCTGGGTTCCTTTACCACCCCAGTGCCCAGGGAGGAAGAAAGCAGCCTTCCCTTTTGGGTGAATATGGGGTTGTTTACACTTCTCACAGTGGTCCACCCCATCACTTCTGTGTTGCTGCAACTGCAGTGCAGATACAGATTGGAAAAACTCCTTGTCCACCACAGGATGTTATATGAGGTGGGAAAGGTAGGCAGATAGCTCTTTAGTGCTGAATATTGCAAATAAAATACTGTTGAAATACTGTCCAAAGCAAACAGTTCTCATCGTGTGTGATGTAACTGGTTGGCGTGTTTGTGTGGTGGGTGGGGAAGGGGTGGCTATATATGTATGTACTTGCTTGGATAGATGTGCATGTGTGTGTGCCAGGTGCCTGAGTATAATGTCAAAGGTCAACCTTTGTGTTCCTTTGCACTCAACTACCTTTCCTGATATGGAACTTACAAGTCTGGGTTAGACTAGGCTGGCAAGCCCTGAGGGTCCTCCTCTTCTTCCTCAGTTGTAGAATCTCATGTACTCACCACCATGCCCAGCTTTTTATATATTTTCTAGAAATTGATCTCAAGTCCTCATGCCTGCACAGTAAGCATTTTATCTGCTAACCTGTCTCTCAGTCCCCCTCACCCCATTTCTTAATTTTAAAAAGGAAATGTACAGTGGCCTTGGGAGTAACCTCCAGGTCTTTGACTGTATAAAGGATGGAAAACTAGCTGCATTTTCCATGGTATTTGAGAGTTCCAGGCAGTTAGGGCAGGAAGGAAGGGTTTGCTTCTTGGCGTTGTGGATCAGAAGTGTTATTTATGACAGGACTAGTGTACAGAGGTAGGTTTATGTGACATCATTTGCAGTCAACGCACTTTGAGTCTATGTTTATCACCAATTTTTATTATAGGTTTTAAGAATTTGGTATCTCGGGTAGGTAAATCAGCCAAGACATACAAGAGGATTTTGTCAGCCCTTGTCCACCTTAGATAGCTGGGGTGTGGTATTAGTTTTCAGTAGTTATGTATTAGCCTTGTATAATGTTTTCTATTTCCAACAATTGGTTACCTTTAAGGGAGAATCCCTTTGGGGCTATACCCTGTACACTTGGTTGAACCCTCAGGTCTCTGTGTTCCCAAGTGGCTCCCATGCTGCCATGTGGAACCAGAACCCCAGTACGTAGATCAAGGGGCCTCTTGACTAATGGGCTAAGTGTTTGGCTGGAGCAGAGAGCAGAAACAGGTGGTCCTGTCAGGTTGGTAAAGAGTTTGAGGTAGGGGATGCCATCTCTATCTCATTAGATACCCTTTTTCCTGCATGCCTGACCACTCCCCTTCCTACACGTTTCCAGCTGGACTGTGTCTGTTGACTGAGGGGACAGTTAATGGGAACTCTAGGTCATTCTGGTCCTGGTACCTCCAGTTTGCCTTCCAAGAGCCCATCCTTTCCTATAGATTCCCTTTCTTTGTGCCTATGTGCATTTTCTCATCCCCACACCACCTTCCTTGTTTTTATTTGGATGTCCTTGTTCTTAGGTTGAGCATTTAACTTATTTATTTTTTTTTCTTTTGATAAAAGAGTTTAGGTAGGTGGGAATGAGATGGTTTTTGATAAGTTCCTATTTGTGATGTTTAATTTATAAAATATGTTACACCAATACTTTGTAAATATGTTTCTCGAGAGATATTTTCTTTTTTTTAAAGAGAGTTATTTTCACATGTCTTATGGTTCTTTAAAAATGATACTTAGGCATTTTTATAGTCTGAAAGTATGAGTTTTCCAGTAGACCTCTGCTAGGATACTAGCCTACTGTAGCATGTTAGAAGTTACTGACACTTTGGATTTTGGGAGACCGTTTGTCTTATGGTCTGCTCTTTGAGGCTTCAGTGTGTCACTTGTGTAGAATTGAAGAGAAGGTCAGGTGCTAACTGCCATGGGATGTAACAAGATAGTGAGGAAGATGGACTCTAAAGGGCTGTCCAGGAAACCATAGACTAGCGCACCCTTCACTCAGGCATTTCTATAAGTTGGAGTTACTCTGTCCTTAGCTTTGGGGATATGTGTGTGGACGACTCAAAGAGAGATCCTTGTTTTTGTGGCACTAGACTGTGCTTAGAGGAAGGGATAGCCAAGTCAGGGAGTGACAGTAGGGCAGGATCTTACTGGGGGAGATTGGAGTTTTCTTGAGAAGCTGGCATGATTTCAGCAATATTGGATGGTGAAACTGGTCAGGATTGAGGGATACTACTAAGGGATATTGGTGACTGGGAGGTGCCAGCCTTTTCAGATACCCTAGTACCAGCTAGCAGGCTGGAGAGGCAGGGCAGAAAAGTGCTGGCCATGTTATGGCACCATTACTAGTCACTTGCCAATGTCCTAGGCATCAGCCTTTAGGTAGAGGAGAGACTCCTGGAAGTTCTGGGCAGGGATATAACCTGGCTGGTGCTGTGGAGTATGATGGGAGGTCATCACCTGCGACAGGAACACTGGGGAGGAAAACCAGAGAAAAACTAAATGGGATGGTGGCACAGCTAATAGATACAGTGGGAGGAGAAAAAAATTATTGGGGCTAGAAATATCTGGGCAGTCAGTGGGATTCTCAGGTGATGCCTCCCCTTAGATAGCAGAGGTGAAGCTAGACTGGGATTGGCCTGAAGCACTTGGATGGTGGAGTCATGTTAATTGACTGTGGTGAGTAATTAGATGTACCTTCCTGGACCTTCCTATCAAAGGTCATCTTCCATCCATTATGGAGAATCATTGTGAATCTGAGCATGAACTGAGAGGTTTCCTGGACAGGCAGAGGGCTGTGAGAGCATTCAAACAGCACAGATTTGGAGGCAAATAATGGCTTCACTCAAGCCTTTGTTCCCAGTGTAGTCTGCAGAAGCTGTCTATATGAGGTAGCAGAACATTGTGTTGCTGATTTGCCAGAGACTGTGCCACTGGACTAAGTTGATCCCAAAGAGAGTGAGTGTCCACATATGAAGAACCAGGTGCCATAGATTTCAGAGGGACATTTTCAGGGCCCAGCTCTGGTAGGTCCATGTAAGTGATGACAACTGTCCCCTTGTCACAAGCTCGTCCTTCACTTAAGCAGCTCATTGTAAGTGATGACACAGGCACGTCCTTCATCTAGGTGCCATGTGTTCTCTGCGGTGTCAGTCTTGCAGGAAGTACCTCAGTAGGTACAGGTTAGGAAATAGACTGGCAGGCCAAATAACTTCCCCAAGGCCACTCATTTGTCTGGTGGCTGACTCAAAACAAGCTCCCATGACATTCTTCTAGATGCCAACATCTGAACTACCAACACACACCAGATTGCCAGCTGCTTTTTGGACTGTTTCTATCCCTAGGAACCCAGGAAGCCCTTGAAGAATGCTGCTTTCCTCTTTGGCCATCTGAAGTCAGGTGAGGTCAAATTGATTTCCAGAAAGCTCAGGTTGAATGCCCTTGCTGCCTTGATGGGAGGAAGCTGGAGGAGGCCCACTACCGCAGCAGTGCAACTTCGCCCCATTCTCTCCTTTCACCAAGTGCAAGAAGCATCTATTTTTACATATTTCTGCTGTTTGTGTTGGGTAATAGTGGTTCCTACTGTGGCCCAGCTGTTAGGTGAAATGCATAGCCGAGTGTTTGGAGGTTGCTAAGAAGGAAATTCTGAAATTCTGTGTTCTTATGTAATATTGACCTTATGTAACTGAAATGGCAAAGACAATACAGATTTGGTACCCTTCCCAGACTACTGGGACTATTTTTAATTTTCCAATAATACATTTTTACCCCTTGAGTCTAGGGTAATGAGATTGCTTTCAGAGGTGGCCTGAGATGTACGCTGCTGCGTGCAAGTCCAGCAGTGTTTTGGGGAAGAACTTTTCCCAGGGTCCTGGCTAGACCAACTTTAACACTTACAGGTGAGGACTAAGTTGGCTGCTACCAACTCTACAGCCTGTAATTTTCCACCTGTAAGAGCATGACTGTGGCCATGGGTGAGCCAGTGTTCAACAATAAGTGCTAGTTTGGATGTTTCTGTGTAATTGTACTGTGTTAGAATTCCTTCCCAATAACATTATTTCAGCCAAGTCTCCAGTGTATGGTTCTGCCCATTTGTGTTATCTCTGGAGATTCTGCCTGTCTTTGGTAGCAGTACTCACACATTCACTGTGTTTCGATAGGTAGGCCTGACGGTACATAGTTTTCAGGACGTGTGCGAGTTTGTGTCTCCAATACTGTCACCCACTGCACCAGACTTTATCTATAGTTCTTGTTCATATGTGCTTGCAAGTCTTCTACTTGCATAAGATAGGTTTTTCTTCTTGGTGGATACAGAATGAACTTGGAATATTAAGAGGATTTTTCTAGAGAACTTTGAGGGTAGTTCTGAAATAGGCAACAAGATAAATCTACCCCTGACTTCACTGTTTAGCAGAGCAGCACAGATGGTTAGCCATCTTCAGGTGGACCCTTGCTGTTTACAGCTGGCATAGAGGATTTTATCTGTGCAAAGCATTGCCTAGGCTGTGTGAGGCTCCACTAGTTGCTGCTCTCCAAATATCATAGTGTCAGGAATACAAGACAGTTGCAGGGAGACGGTCAGGTGTGCCTTCCTTGTAGCATAGTGGTACCCCTCACACCTGAAGCAGGTGTGGCACTAGGCGCACCTCAAACAGGTATTCAGAGTTGTGTGTGTCTCTGGGAGAGAACTGCGATCTGTCTGAGTCAAATTTGGGCCACCCATGTGAATAAAGCCTTCTGTGTTGTTGACAAAGATCCTTGGAAGTGATTTGTAAAGACAGTTTTGTCCCTTGGATGTCTTCAACATCATCAGGATTAAATTTATGCTTGTTGTTTGATAAGAGTCTTGAAAAAAAAAATGGACCACACTGAGTGTTCCTATCAAAATAACACTCTGACGGTAGCCACTCTGGCTGGCAGGAAGACACTTAAGAATACTGACACGTAGAAGTGGCTGCTCTGTGGTTGAAAGGCTTCTGTGCCCTGTTGTCATCATGCCCGGAAATGTAGTTAGAGGTGGAAGAGAGTACACAGAATGACAGCCTCTGGTCAGCCAAAGGAATCCCAAAACCCCTCCCATGTGCTTGCCTTTTGTTGTTATTGTTGATATATTTAATGGACCAAACAGATACCTGTAGTTTTGTTGGTGGGAGCTATCATAGTTCCTACGGCTTTCTTAAGAACTCATTTCCTGGTACCTGGGGCCCTTTTACTCGGTCCCTTTCCTTCCTAACAGTTCATGGAAGAATTAGTGGTATCTTTGTGACTTTACCCCCATTTTATTTTTACTGCTTTGTCCCCCTGAGTTCTGTTCATATTTAGATAACTGTGATTGTTGTTGCTGTTGTTATTATTAGTACTATTCCTACTCAAGTGTATAGGACCGGGAATTGTTTTCTGTGCTCAATTTTAGACAGTTTCTAAGGTGATGAGGATGATGTTTGGTTGGTTTTGTTTGGTTTTTTTTTTGTTGTTTTTTTTTTTTTTGAGGCAGGGTTTCTCTGTGTAATAGCTGTGGCTGTCCTGAAACTCACTGTTTAGACCAGGCTGACTGATCCTCCTGCCTCTGCCTCCTGAGTGCTAGGATTAAAGGTGTGTGCCACTACTATCCAGCAGTTTCTAATTTTTTTTATGTGTGTTATGTTTATTTTTTAGCTGTTCACTTATATTCATAATTTTAGTGTTACGAGGGGATTTTTTTTCCCCTATAGTTGGATTTTTGCTTCTGTGCGTCTCATTACTTTTGGTTCTTTTGTAGCACATTTAGGCTTGTGGGTTGTACTCTGTCATGGAATGTGTTTGTGTGAGGATTTTTTGTTGTTGTAGTGACAGAGTACTGAAGGCTGGGTACTTTACACAGGAGAGATGTTTGCTTTAACTTATAGATCTCAAGGCTGGGAAGTCCAAGAGCATGGTGCCAGCCTCTGCCCTGTGGCTTCTACTGCTTCATCCAGAGGAATGCAGAAGATGGAAGCAATGTGGAAAAGTATAGCACCTTCTTCCCAACCTCTGGAGAACAGCTCTGAGCCCACTAGAAGTGCTTTGATCTTCAGTAAAGTGTACCACACATTCCTGCCCCTCTTGCTCTCACTGGGAACTGCCTGACATGTCTTTGTAAACAGAGTGAGGAAGAGTGAATCCCTGCCTGGGAGGTTTAGTTTTATTTTTAAAATTGAATGATGCTGATTTAAAATTTTTTTGTGGTGCTGGGGAACAACCTCAATGCTTGACTGATGGGTGGGGAGCCTGTAGCACCAAACACTGCAGCCCCCTGCTGGGAATTTAATCCTGTCTTCGCAGTGTCAGCTGCTGAGTAACTGCAGATTTGCTTCTGAAAACTCCTCAGCAAATCGGAGCTGCTGGGGAGCTCCAGCTAGCACTTCAGCACATTGAGAGGTGAGACAGGGACAGAAAGGCATGGCATGTTCCAGTGCAGATTTGTTGGCATTTCTCCCACCTTAGGATAAAGTCAGCTGTGTGCTCCATTCCTGTATCTTTGCTTAGTAAGCCTGGCAAGGAGACTGTAAGGGGTTGGGCCATTTTATTGCTATGCTGAAAACACCATGACCAAAAAAAGCAAGTTGGAGAGGAAAGGGTTTATTTCATTCACATATAAAAGTTCATCATCAAAGGCAATGAGGGTAAGAACTCAAGCAGGGCAGGAATGGAGGCAGAAGCTGATACAGAGGCTACGAGGGGGTGCTGTTTACTGACCTCACCCCAGCTTGCTCAGCCTGCTTTCTTATAGAACCCAGGCATCAACCACAATGGGTTGGGTCTTCCCTGTCAAGCACTAATTAAGAAAATGCTCTACAGCAGTGATTCTCAACCTTCCTAATACTGTGACCCTTTAATACAGGTCCTCATGTTGCGGTATCCCCAGCCATAAAATTATTTTTGTTCCTATTTTATAACTAATTTTGCTACTATTATGAATCATAATGTAAATGTCTGTGTTTTCTGATGATCTTAGGTGACCCCTATGAAAGGATTGTTTGACCTCCAGGTTAAGAACTCCTCCTTGTAGGTTTGCCTACAGCCCAGTGCTATGGAGGCATTTTCTCAACCAGGTTCCCTCTTTTCAGATGACACAAGCCTGTGTTAAGTTGACATAAAATTAGCCAGCACAGTCATCTTGGACCATACTAAGTAGTTGAACCATCCTCTAAGAAGCATGGGAAAGAGCCCATCTGAAGATACAGAGGACTATGTCCAGTATTCTGAGCTGAGTTATATTATTTGGCGATTTTGACTGTGAAAACCAGAGTTCTGTATTTATACCAAATGGGATCAAGGAAAAAAAAATAAGTTCATGTATATGTTTTAGAAGTTTTTACTCAACTTAATTTCTAGTAGGTTGGTTTAAAATGAAATGTATATGCATGTACCAAAACTCAATAAACTGCACATCTAGCATAGGTGGATTTTATTTTATGCAGGTTATATAATAAGACTGTAAAAAAAATCAATTGGTGGGGCTTGAGAGATGGCTCAGTGGTTAAGAGCACTGACTGCTCTTCCAGAGGACCTGGGTCCAATTCCCAGCACCCACATGGCAGCTCACAACTGTCTGAAGATCCAGTTCCAGGGGATCTGACACCTTTATACCAATGCACATAAAATAAAAGTTAAATAAACTATAAGAAAAAAACCAAAAAAAATCAATTGGTGTAATCCATCTGATGTAGAGTATAGAGAAAAAACAAATGTAATATACTTTCTGTGAGAAAGTGTTTTTAAATAAAGCTGGACCATTGCA
Source organism: Microtus pennsylvanicus (assembly GCF_037038515.1). NCBI lineage: Eukaryota > Metazoa > Chordata > Mammalia > Rodentia > Cricetidae > Microtus > Microtus pennsylvanicus. The sequence continues at coordinate 28,468,802 of NC_134595.1, forward strand.
TGTGATAGTGCCAGATGATGTTAACTTGCAAGACTGATCCCACTGTCCCTATTAAACCAGCTCCCCACTCCATGGTCACTCTGTGGTCCAAACTTCTACTGCTTAAATCCTTGCGGCCACCTCTCAGTCACAGCATTGGGTCCTAGAACCAAAAATAAGTTCTCAGAGAGAACAAGTGTTTTCCGGAAGGCTCTACATCCCATGACAGCACTCAATGTGTCTGCAGCGCTTGGTATTTTCTGAAGGTATAGCCGTAAGACTAGAGGGCATGGACTGATGCATAAGTCTGTAATCACCAAACTACCAGTGGTGGTTAGACCTGTGGTTCCTCCTTTCATCTTTGAGTGTCTTCCCTCTGAGCCTTTCGGTCATACTGCCATACAGAATTTGCTTCTACGCTGAAAGGAGACCTTTGGTAAGGACTAGTATTCTGGCTAGTTTGTTGTCAGATTGACATAAGTTAGAGTTATTTGGAAAGAGGGACTCTGAGTTGAGAAAATGCCTCCAGAACATTGGCCTGTAAGCAGATCCATAATGTGTTATTTTAATTAGTGATTGATATGGGAGTGCGCAGTTCTTTGTGGGTGGTACTACCCTGAGCAGGAGGAGGTCCTGGGTTGTATAAGAGCAGGCTGAGAAGGCAAGAGGGAACAAGCCAGTAAGCAACACTCTTCCATGGTGTCTACATCAGTTCCTGCCGCCATGACTTCTGGGTGAGGACTATCAGCTGTATGATGAAGAAATAAACTCTTTCCTTCACACTTTGCTTTTGGTCGTGTTTTATCACAGCAATAGAAATCCTAACTAAGACAGCTGGTTTGGCGTGTGTCAGAGTCTTCTGAGGCTGGCCTTCTCTTCAGATTGTTTTAATCTTTCATGGCAAGAAGCTCCTACATCTTGAGTTCATTTCTGAGATATGAGGATGTTTTCACTAACATTCTCTGAAAGTCATCAGATTTTCCTTCACTTTGAGTATTGGTACATATAGGATTTGTTGTGGTCTAAAGCATGAATAGAGACAGTTGTGTTCCCATCCACAGAAATAGCCCTATGTGACAGCATGCTTAGTAAGTCTTTCGTCTTTTGCACAGTGATCTCCATTGGTTCCTGTCAGTCCCTGGGAATATTCTCTTCTACTTTCTTCAAACCAAAAGCCATGTTTGCTGAGATTTTATGGGTGATGCTCTTTCCTAGCTCTATCTTATGCTCTCAATTACAGTGCAGTGACTTCATTCCTGTGTGTCTTCAGTGGTGTACTGCTGCTTGGTTTAACTCTCTTATGTGAGTCTATTAGATTCTTATAGACTACTGGGGCAAGCTGGCTAGTGTCACTTGAGAATTTTGTGGCCGAGACCAGAATCATTCTTCCTTTCTCACAATGTCTTCATATAGTTCTGTAATGAAGATTTCTGTTCCCTGGTAGGATAAGCTAGGGCTCCAAACACTTTTATATTTCTTTGAAGAGTTTTATTTAAAATGGTGATCACTTGGTTGGAACTTTTCTAAGAATGCCATGGGGATGATTTTTGTGGAAAGATTTTGAAATATTGTCTCAAATTATGATGCTAGTATAGAACTATTTTGGCCTTTTTTTGTCTATCAACCTTAGAATGTTAATGTTTTCTAGAAATGTGCCTATTTTACATTGACTTTAAAATGAATCGGTTTAAATGTCTGCCGTATTTGAAGTAACTGGTCTTTTTTTAGCTTCTAACTTTTTATGTATGTATATGTGTAAATAAAAATGTTTGTGCAGTTCCTGAGATGGAGCCCCATCATGTGGCATATGTTCACTCACTGCCACATGCTCTGTCTTGTCTCTAGTTTTTAATTCGTGACTTTTCTTTCTTTTCCGAATCCTTGTTATTAGAAGTTTGTCATCTTCCTAGTCATTTCAAAGAATCTATTTTTTTAACTTGTTGGTGCGTGAACATGCAGCGAAAGTTTCTCTCTTCATTCATATATTTTGTTTTTGCATTTGTTCTGATATTGTCTAATTTTTTGATCATAGCTCTAACTTATAAATCTGTATCCTTATTGTCAGAGATGATGTTCCTGCTTTGCTCATTTGTCCACCAAAGAGAAATACTGTCTTTTTTGTTTGTTGTACATGATACACTTGTGAAAGTTCATTCTTTTCTTCTTAATGGTTCCAGGAATCAAACTTGGGTCATCAGGCTTGTCAACAAGTGCCTTCACACACTGAGATACCTTTCTCTCACATACACACTTGACTGCTTGCTTGCTTGCTTAACAGAGTCTTCTGATGGAGCCTCGACTGGCCTGGATCTTGATATATAGACAAGGCTAGTCTTGAACTCAGTCATTCTGCTTTTGCCCACAGTGCTAGATGTGCCATGGCCACCAGCACAGGGGTCTTTTTTCCCTAATGCATGTACAATACCATTGGTACCATTTTCAGGCTTAGATAAGAGTGACAGCTCTTTCATATCAAATGTTCACTCAACGTTTGTATGTCCCTAGGGATATCTGCACTAGTTTAGTTTGCTGTTTGCCTCGGGGTGCATGTAACATTCTAGTGGCTGGTACATAGCGTATATCCTGGTTAATCCATAGTCTTCTCCTTCCTACCTTATTTTATTCTGTGTTCTTGAGATTTATCTGCAGGAGGTGGTTAGTTTTGTAGTCAACTTTTGTGTTCCATACTTTGCTTGGGTTCGTCCCTATCCTATCATTTGAAAGATCTTTGTTTCCTATTGCCTGTCATTTGGAAGTTGGGTCTAGAGACCAACTAGATGGAGATTAATTGTGGTAGACTTCTGGATTTCACTATGTGTTTCTGCCTGGAAGTGGCCAGCTGTGCATTTCTGGAGTCAGGAGCAGAGGGGCTTTCTTTTCACTTACAATCTTCTGTGGCTCTCATCCCACCCCACTCCACTCCGTATGGCATTACTTTGAAGCAGTAGTTGTCCCATGGGACCCCAGCTATGCTGCTGCTTCAGAATTCTCCTGCCTCACCTCTGCCTTCCTCAACCTTTTCCATACACCTCTTGCTGTCAGGTTTAATGGCCTCTGGATATCTCCTGACCAAGGGAACCTGTCCTCTTTAGCTTGTTTCTTAGAGCTACCTCTACCTTACCTTGTCCACACTTCAGTGCCCATGGCTTCTTCATTGGGGTGTCCATCACTTGCAGCTTCTTGACTTAAGGCCACATGTTTCAGTGTTGCTTCTGTGTTCATCTCTGCTGTCCCTCTAATGTATCCCCAGCTGTGAGCCCATGTTCTTGCTCCTGTTACCATGGCCCCTCTTTAGGAAGAGCTCACTTTCACATTGTGGAGGGGGGGGGGTCAACTTTGTATTGGGGGCTTTGTGGTTCCCTTGTGAGACTGTCTTAATGTATTATATTTTTCTACTTGGTTGTGTTTTCAATGTCTGTAGGTGTTTATCTTCCACTTTGGAAATTTTTAGCTGTTGTGGTTTTCTTTCTTTCTTCTTCTTTTTTTTTTTTTTTTTAAATCTTGTCCCTCAAGAGCTCTGGCATATCCAAGCTCCGACTCTGGAACCTGAATTCCAGGACTGAGACATATGTTGGCATGCCTCTTCCTGCCATGTGGGATGGCCAAGCGGAAAGACTGAGTGTACAGGGAAATGAGTGGGTGGACGAGAAAGGAGAGCCTCACCATGTCCCTAGACTGTGGAGTCTTGGGTGTGCTATGGGACACTGGAACTCCCAAGAAGCTTTGGGCTTCTGAGGTTAGAAGAAGGCATGCCAAGACTTCCTCAGAGCACACAGGCTTTCCATTGGGGCTGCAGAGAAAACTTGGGTGAGTCTGTCCCAGAAGGCATGGGCAGGTACTCAGCATGTCACCGTTACTAGCTGTTGAAAGAAAAGACAGCTCTCTCATGGTGGGCCTGGCCTGGTCCTGGGCAGTCCTCAGCCCCTTTGTGAGCATACAACTGAATCGCCACATTGTTCTTCCCAAAACAGGCATTCTAAGGGCAGCAATGTTGGCAGATTTCTTTGGTTGGCAGAGGCCAAGAACCCTCTGGTCACTGCCTCTTACTCCAGCTATTTGCCCAAGGTCTTCACTTTGTTCTAGAACCTTCCACAGACTGACACCTTTCCAGTGGAACTTGGTGCATTCAGTTTCCTGTTTTCTTGAGATTCAGGCTGAGTTCCCACTGGACTGTGACTGGGGTGTGGGACTCTCTGCTTGAACTCGAGCACACTGTATATTGGCCAGAGGCTGCAGACTGTTGCACGGAGCTGGTTTCCTTTGTGTGGCCTCAGCAAGTCCCAGCCTCACAGAAGCCACATTACTATGTGCTTCTAGACTATGGCTCAGCCAGGGATGTGAAGGTAGCCTGGATTCTGCTTCTCTTCCTCTCATTCTCCTCTACTACAGAGAGCATTCTATTACCCAGCAGGGGTGGGAGTGTTGGACTGCATCAGTCTCTCTGACCTCAGACACCTAACCAGGGACTGTAGACTTAGGGCAAGGAAAGCCTTCTTCACTTCTTTAGTGTCGCTGGTGCCTGACAAAACTGGAGCGCCCAAATTCTGCTTACATGAGGTAGGCTGGTGAGGAACTTCGCTTCTATACCCCCTTGGCTCTTGGCCACCTATCACTGTGTGCTCAGTACATATCATGTGTAGTCAAAGGAACCTGCCTTAAGGCCAGCTGTCTGAGGTGGTTAAGGATAGGGTTGTTCCATCCACGGGTTTGGTGTGGTCCTGAGACAGAGGTGACATGACACGTATTTGATGAGTTCCATCTTTGAGGGACTCATTCTCCACCTGTCTTGGGTCTCCTGAGATTTGGACTGCCTCTAGGAGTCCAGAACATCACTGCCATCTTTTCTTTTCCTTCCCCTTTTTATGCCTGGGTTTCAGCAGCCACCACCATACCTATTAAAGAAAGCAGTCCTTGGCTGTTCAACCCCTTTTGTTGGCAAACAGCAGGCTGCTCCAGTTTAAGAGCAGCATTAAGGCCAAAGAACACATACTGTTGGTAAGTAGAAAGTAGAAAAGACACTCAAGCGTGCTCATTGTGTGTGCCAGTCAGACTACCTGGCTTCTGGATAGTATGTGAATGGAAGGTTTCAGTCTTTGTTAATTCCCGACCCTTGTGTCAACCTAAAATGGATTATGAAAAAGGAGATGGGGAATTTTTTCCAGATCTATCTGTTTCCATGTCCTCTCTCTCAAGAAGGCTGCCCACGGGACATTCCCCTGTCTCCGATGCTTTCTGGGCCTCAGATGTTGTCTTGGCTTTCCCTCAGACAGCTCACCGTGCTACCTGGAGAGCTGGCTGCCCGAGCTGGGCACTTAAGATGTGTTAGCTGTTCCAGCTCTCTTACCTGCATGAGTACGACTAAATCTAGCTGTATGGCAGCTGGCTGTCCTACAGGCTGTGTGGGCTCGCCCTGCCCCTGTTTTTGTTAGTAAGCTTTTCTTTCATGAATTCATGTAACCAGAAACAGTTCAATATAACCCTCTGCCCTTCCCAGACTCTCCCAGATATCCTGGCTGCCATCTTGCTCACCTCTATGCAGAGAAGTGTTTTCTTAACCCACTTTCTAGCTAGCAAGTATCAAGAATACTGAGGCCCAGCTGTACAGTTTCACTAAGCTGCCCTCTGCTGCCTCTCTTGATTGCTACAGACTGGATGGTGCCTTTTCAAGAGTATGTCCTGGTACAGGTGTGGAGCCAGACTGCACACCAGTGCCAGCTCCATGCCCAGCACTTCTTACAGAAGATCAGTGTTCCTTTGGGTTGAGGGGGTGTCCTTTATTACTGATTGACATAGGACAGAGTGTAGTTCTCAGAAACATGGGCTTAGATTTGAACTCAAACCTGGCTCCAGGGTCCATGGCCTGCCACTGTCTTGCCATCTCTATGCTTGCATGTCTTCTTGTATCTTAGTTCCATACTGGAGATCTTGAAGAGCAGGTCTCCTGCCTCTAGACCTGTGAGTCAGCTCCCAGATGTGGGTGTTGCCACTCTCTGGCCTTGTGTTCTGTGGCTGTCTGCAGGAGGCCATGGAGGATCACCCCACTGAATACGAAAGGCACAAACCCACAGAGGATCACCTTGTTTGCCAACAGCTCTTTTGGCTCAGTGTGATGACACTGCCCTTTGTTTGTGGTTCACTTGGGCCTTTTTCTGCCTGGAAAAACATGTCCTTTATTTAGGAGAGTGGTGCAAGTGAATGAGGTAAGCACTGGCTGGGGAGAAGGAGACCACAGAGGGAGATACACCTGGTGTTAATGTAGCCTTTTGTTTCGATAGTGAAAATAACATTTCAAGGATTCTCTTTTCCACCTCCAGTCTACAGTAGGGTTGGGCAGGACTTTCCTGCTGTTCCTGTTTTTCCTAGGGTTGGGTAAGTAGGTGGCTACTCCTGAGCACAGGAGCTGTTCAGGAAAGAGAATGCATCTGTGGTCCTCAAGCTGCAGGCGATCTATCCCAGCAGTAGTTGAGAATCAGCCTCTGGTTAAGAATAGAACCCAAGTCTCAGCTAAAAGGAGGTGCCCGTGGCCAGGCAAGCCCTCCTGCCGGTCATTTAGTGAGGGACTCAGCTGGTGTTTTATCATACATTTCTGCTGAAAGGGAGGTTGTGATAGTGGAATATCGGTTCCAGAACATGGACTCTCAAGCTGTAGGGTTCCCAGATTCTGTCAGTGCAGTGGGGGCCCCAGAGGCTAGCTGGCAGCAGTGGGATGATGGGGCCTGGGCCTTGGCTTGGTTCCTGCCTCTGCCCACCCTAAGAATTGCTGCCCTGGCTAAGCTGTGAGTCCTAGCTGTCCTTGGCCTGTACATATTCCTTAGGATTTCTGATGCCGGGGCCTTTTCTGGGCTTGTGGTCCATGAGCAATTTATCTAAGCAACGTGTCTTACATTTCCCACGTGCCTGATAGGACACAGTTGCACTGACTTCTGTGGAATCCTTATGCACATGAATAAGTCAATATACACATGCATATAGTTTCCAGCAGGCCAGCCTACAGACAAGGCATGGTATGGACCATGATAACAGAAGAAAAGGGGGCTGCCTGTTTCTAGCTGGAGCAGTGTTTCTTACTTTCCATTCCAGAAGACAGAAATGTGAGGTGAATCAGTGCCTAGAAAAGTGTGCTGCCTGTTACTGGCTTCTGGAACTGTTCATGGAAGACTCGGCTCAGAGATTACATTTAACATAAGCTGTGTTTAGTATGTGTCTCTCCTGCTCAGTGCCAAATGGAAATCTTCCCATATATGCACCCACAAATACCTTTCTTTGCATTTTGGTTTCAGCTGAAAAGAAAAGAACACAAAGCTTCCTCTGTTTGCATCATCGCAAACATGATTTCTATTCTGGTGAATTGTTAACAGGGTTTCTTAGCATTACATATAAGCGTTGCAGTGAGGCAAAGAAAGTTGTTACAGAAGACCTCCCTGTCTGTGAGCCTCAGGGAATGCCACTGTGTTGTGCCTGCTCCCTACAAAACATTTTTAGATGTTTGCCTTGGAAAGTGCTTTCGACATTTCCACCCTACCTCCTCCGTACATCTGCACCTGCATGCTCACATGCACATTAAATGATAGGAATTCCATTTCAGACATCTTTGGACGAGAGGATATTGCAGATAAATCAGAATTTTGAGTGGAGTCTAGATAGGGCTTTTCAGTCTTTGTGAGTGATAGTTTTAATAAGTTGTGTGCTCTGAAGTTCCAAGGGAGGATGGAGCACACGTGCAGTTTCATTCACTTTAGAAATGTGCAGGAATGACAGTAGAACATAATATGTCCTAAGTCCCACCCCATAATAGCACTCAGTAGCCAGTCTGGTTACTAAACATGTAACACACATCAAGGCTAGGAAATGTTTAAGAATAGGCCATCATGTCCCATCAGAATAGAGCTATTCTGAAACCTTTGTGGTTCAGAACTTGGGCCGACCTCAAGACTCCCTGTGACTGAGGACAGGACTGTTGGAGTATCTTTGAGATATGCAGCTAAGAGGGACACAGGTCATTACGACATAGGACATTGTAAAATATACCACCCACACTGCAAGACCACTCACCATTTTTAAAACTTAGACCAAAAAAAAGGGGGGGGGGAACGCTTGTCCTGCCTGTCTTATAAAACCCTTTGTCAGTGACAGAGAGCTTTTATAGAAAGACCCCACAAACACATGAAGAAGCAACTGAAGAACCAGAAGAGTGCTATTGGCAGCAGTCATGGTTAGCTGCTAACACCCACCTGGGCTGTCTCAGTCGCCTGTCACTAGGCACCCCAGCTCTTGCTGGAAAATCACAGCCAAATCTGCCAGGCCCTAAGAACATACAGTTGACAGAAAGCCAGGGCCAGAGTTCATTGATCTAGGCAAGCGTCATCAGTAGAAGTACAGGGCAGGTAGCCAGCATCTCCAGCTGGGGTGTGTGTGTGTGTGTGCGTGTGTGTGTGCGTGCACGTGTGTGCATGTGCACACATACTGGCGCTCATATAAACATGTTCCTTCACATATGCTGGTAGATTACAGTGGCTTTGGGAGATACAGTTTTCTGGCAGTGCTTGATCTAACTAGGTCCTGATTCAAATAGAGCATAAGACCCTAAAGAGTGGGGTGACTTTCTGATGCTGATAACATGGAATTCTTACTAATTTATTGGGATATGCTGACAGTATCTTACTGTTCTATAAGAATCTTCCAGATGTGTACCGTTAAAATGGTGTGAAGGAAGAAGTATGGATAGATGTGGAGAAGGTATGTGAAGGACCCTGTGGAGGGGTCCATTGCATGGTTCTCTCTGATTTGTGTACTCTGAAAAGGCAGTTCTTTATTTTGTGTATGCATGTCCATTGTACTCATTGGTTTTCCTTCTACCATGTGGTCAGAGGCTGGAACTCAGCTCTTCACATCCACCCTCTAAGCCATTTCTCTGGCCTTGTTTTGTGTGCTTTTGAAGTTGCCCCCAAACACTTGAAGATGAACATTCCAGGGAAGAGTCATAAGCCAGCAAGAGTTAGAGTAACTCTCCCCACCCCCATATAGGCAAATGTCAGTGAGAGGAAGCCATGGTTCCATAGTTGAAATATCTATTATTTTTCTCTGGAACTGAATGAGTTATTCTTTACTGAGGCGACCCTTGGCTCTCATGTGTTTCCTGAACAGAGCTGCTTTCTTTCTGTGTCTGTGTGATGGTGTGAAGTGGTGTCAGTGAGAGAGGAGTGACCCACGTAATGGAAAGCAGGACTGGGAGGGAGAGCAGGAGGCTTTTCCTGTAGGAGGGCTTGCTCCCAGCAGACCTGTCTTTCTCCTTAGAGCACTGAATGTGGTCTTTGTGTCCTCACTGACGTCATAGGTCCAATTGTATTGATAAGCTTTTTCAAAGCACAGCCTATGGAGGAGTTTTCAGCCCTCCATAGAATATTCCTGAGAATACAGGCGGTTTTGTTTTGATTCTGTGTTCTTTAAGAAGAGAGGATTTCGTTTTCTTCTTGTAGAGTCCTGGGTCAAAAGCCCAGCAGCCTCTGTTGGGAACTCGTGGCATTTCCAGTGGTTTTGATACAGAAATAGCACAAGTCGTTCTTGACGCAACTGCCAGGGCCATGCTCTCATGAGTGAATGAGGACCATGGCCTCGGTCTCTGCAACTGGCACTTGAGCTGGGCTACAGCCACGCCTCTTGGCCTCCTGATGATGGCTGTGGGGGTGGGCAGGCCATGTTCTCAAGAGCCCTTGGCCTAGTCTCCTTGCTTGTTGTGTGGATTCCAGGCCTCATTTTGTGTCTGCCAAAGTGACCTTATTTGAGAGGAAGCAGCAACAGTAGCTAGCTATGGGATGTGAGTTGCAGGTAACAAAGGACCTTTAATCTTCTGCTTCCTTTCAATTTCTGTAGCCAAGAGTGAAGTTCTAATTGGCACTTTGGGACGCAGGCCAAGGCAGTGTTTCTGTCCCTTCCCAACATTTGGAGATGCTTCTTGCAGCTCACTGGCAGACTTCACTGAAGACAGTGTTGGCTTCCAGCACCACTCCCTCTGCTCTTCATGTAGAACAGTTGAGCCCAGGCCCACTGTGGACTTGAGGGGTGGGCTCAGTGGCCTCTCCCATGGGTCTTTCTTACTTCATGTTGCTTGAACTGTGGAAGTGATACCCCTTTCTCTTCAACCCCCCAGTGTAGTTACCCCTGAGAGATCTGTAGCCTGCACAGAGCCCAGGACAGGAGGACTTGGAACTAATCCTGCCCTTGCTTCCTCTTCAGTTGTTGGGCTGCTGGAAGTTAGGGAACAGGGAATGGCCATCATGCATTTCATGTATAAAGGAATGCAAAAGAAGATCTGGGCAAAAATTGACCTTTGGGATGGGTGGTACCTGTACAGGAAGTTCAGATACATTTGGGGCAGTAAGCATGGGTGACTCTTGAGTAAAGAGAGGGTCCAGCAGTCTTAACTTGTTCATCCTGTGTGGTGGATATGCAAACATTTCATCCATCTTTCAGTCTGGCTTACAAATTTAGGGCACCTTAAATACCCAAGGTTACAGTTTCAAACACAGCTTTAAATTTAGTGCCTTAGGAACTAAAACATCAGTAAACTGAGCATATTGAGTGAAGAAGCAACAAAATTGAAAACAAGCAATACGATCTGCTCCACTTTGTCCTCAGCTTTAATTTGTTATGACAAAGCTGTATTCAGTGCATGGCAAGCACCTTTTGAGTGTGTCCTCCCCCATTCTTCAGAGTATACCCTGCCCACATTCAGTCGCACATACTGACTGTTGTTCAGAGAACCCAGTGACCCTTTTACATTCCTTGGTGGGGTGCTACACTGGTTATGTTGCCATGGGAAAAATATCAGTGCTGTATAGTTGGCCTCTGGCTGAAGAAAGAGCTTCAGTTACTGCACTCACATTAGTATCCTTTGGACCAAGTGTGAATGTGCTTTCCTTGTAACAGGCTCTAAGGCTAGCCTCAGTGCCAAAGTACTACTATAGAAATCACCCCAGCCGGTTATCATTCTGCCCTGTGACTGATAAGGAGCAGTTGAGCAGCCTAGTCTTGCCACTGCCTGGAGCTGTTCATCCCATCCCCAGCTGCCCTCTGCACACCCTGCCCTGCTAGTCCCTAAGCATTCAGTTCTGTACCAATTGTGCCCCACAGAGGCCAGAGGAAGGTGTTAGAGCCCTTGGAGCTGGAGTTATTATAGGCAGTTGTGAGCCACTTAGGATGAGTGCTGGAAACTGAAATCTGGCCCTTTAGAAGGGCAGCAAGTGAGTTTAAGCTCTAAGTCATCTCTCTAGTTCCACCATCCTTGTTACCACTGTATAGATACATTAGTAGAAATGATTGGCCTGTCATGTTCTTGAAGTTAACCAAAGTAATCCTTTTAAAGGTTTCGTATTTGTTTTTCTAAAGAAATGTTAGGCATTCCTAATGGTACCTCTCTATGAAAATTAGAAATGGGCAGATAGCATGCTCTTGTGCCCAACATCTTTGATATAGTCTGTTAATATATAAATCTTAGGTCATGTCAGCAAAATTATAGCAGGAGTCACACCTGCCCTCTTCCCCAGAGCCAAGTGAGGTAACACACAGGAAAAGATAGTTTTCAAACTGTAAGACAATGTCATGGTTTCATTAATTTTTCATGGATTTTTATTTAAACTAACACTGCTTACCTAGACACTAAGAATATATGATTGATTGATTGAGTGATTGATTGATTGATTGATTGTAGGCTAGTTTTTACCCCTAGTTGACTCACATTCTAAAATAAAGTGGCCATAGACTAAGCCCATCAAGGACCATATGTGTCTATAACTAAGAAAGATGATGTGACTTATGCCAGGCAGTCAGGGGCAGCTTGAGGCAGTCTCATTTAACCATAAAATTGACAGGTTAAAGGATCATGTCTGTGAGTTCAAAATAAGGGATAGGTAAAACCCCAGCAAGAAGTACCTGCTGTTACCTGCTGTTCAGTCGGACAGCACAGCCAGCCCCTGATGAAGAAGCTCGCCCTGAGACTCCTTCAGGAAGGCATCCCCTTTAATTCCTTACCCTCTAGAGTGTATTATCCTTAAAAGGGAAACTGGGTAAACATAGAAATAATATTTTTATAACACCTTCATTGTTTGTATTTTTCCATCTTGTTTTATTTTGTAATAAAAGAGATAGAAAAAAAAAGACAAAACGGAAAGACGAGTAAGCCAGTCCTTGTTCCTGTGTGAGAGAGAGCCCTGTCCATGGAGCAAGCATACATCAACTAAAAAGCTACTAGTGTACCTAGCTCGAGCCAAGATACAGAAAGTGCACACGTCCCTGTAAGTAGCCAAAGCCTTGCCTCACTGATGATGAGGAGCCGAAGTCTTGGCTGAGCTTCACTGAGCTTGGTAGGAGAGGTTAGCTCATGGGCCACAGCAGGGTTTTGTTGGACTTGAGGATCTCCAGTTGCTTTATGGTTGCTGGGTGTTCTCGTGGCTAAGCAGGCTGCTGGCCCAAGGCCTGGGTATTTCTTGGGTTCTGTCTGCTCCTACCCCTCTGTCAGTCTGTCTTGGAGGATTAGTGGAGACCACAGGGCCAGATCACAAGCCAGGTTGGTGCAGGGGCCTAGGATGGGAAGATGGCCACTTTATTGGGGAACCCAAGGGAGTCTTCATTATGGCTATACCTCCACCTCCTCCTTGGTCTCCTGGACTCTCCTCCAGGGGAGCTGTATCTTGAGGCAGAACACCAGGGTTCTGGTGACTGTTAGATCTCTTCCCATCTTTACTCTAGAAGGACAAGGAAGAATCCTGGGACCAGGGATCCTCTGAGGCCAGCTTTGGGAGTTGCTGTGTGGGAGTGGCTACAGGAATGCCAGGGACCAAAAGAAACAAGCACGTTCTTACTCAAGTCTGTGGGCTCAAGATTGTCAAACATGGCTTACCCAGGAAGAGGGCTTCAGGCAGGTCTTGGTCCAAGACCCCCCTGAATTTGCGAGTAGGAAACCCTAAGAATTTAGCAAGAAGAAAGGGTATAGGATATCCACGATTAGAAAGAATTGCAGGCAAGGCCAAGTGCATAAGGGCCAGGAGCTAGATGTCAGGCACCTGCCACCAGTGCTGCACTTGAACTCTAAACTGAGTCCCTTCCAGAAGGCAGTGCTCTTGCCTCCTTTCCTTGGACTCAGTGCTTGTGTGTGGGCAGAGGAAGCACTGCATACAGGGCAGTCGGGAGGTAGGGTCTACAGGGCTTTTTTGCCTTAACCGAGCGAACATCTGCAGAGCTGCCTGTTGACAGGTACTGTAGTAGCACTTCACTGTGTTTAGAACGTTCTAGTTCCAAGGAGCCTGTGCATAACACAGTGTTCATAACAGCCTCTGACAGGAGAGGGGCTGCTCAACAAGTTGGTAATTTATTCTTTTATCGTTAATTATGCTTTAAAAAATTTTTGTGTTTGCATATGTGCATTTTGGGGGGTAGGTAGGTCATGTATGCTGTGGCAGACTTGTAAAAGTTAGAGGATAGCGTTCAAGAGTTGGTTCCCTACTTCCATTTTGTGGATGTTGGGGATTGAACTCAAGTTATCAGGTGTGATGGCAGGTTCCTTTACTCACACACTTAGCCATCTCTCTGACCCTGTGTTGGTAACTTAAAGCTTACCTTTCCTCCACATTGTTTCTCTTGCTTTAATTTGGAATTAATTTTGTAAGTAAACACTGATACTGACTCAGCTTCTGCTTTAAATCAGAATCACGGTGGCCTCTCCTTGGCAGAACATGGGCTCAGTGTGAGTGCAGAAGCCACCCTGATGAACGCTCATGCTGCCCGCCAGGAGCACACTTTATTGGCTGCAGTCGGTTGGGTAAACATGTTTTTCAAGAGGGTTCTCATTTTACCATGGCAACAGGCTCTCTGCTTGAGTGTCTATCTGGACCACTTCTATGGCACACACTGTTCTTGAGTCTCATACATAGCTCTGCAGTGGCTTCATTAGGAGAAGGGGCAGAAGCAAAGTACAGGCGGTTTGCCCATCCAAGTACTGGCACTTGGCTCCTTGCATGGCTAAGCGGAGCATTTTGCTCTAGTTTCCCTTTATTGACTTTTCAATATGACGTCAGATGAGCCTTTGGATCTGCAATGGGGTCCTTTGAGAGTGGGGCCTCCCCCTTTGGCAAAGGGTGGAGAGTAATAACTCGGTGCAAGTATGTCTCCTAGCTAGATCTGCCACTGCCCTGAGATCTTTGTGCTTGAGGACAGAGCCCAGAATCCTTGAGCCTTGTATTTTGAGCCTGTCAGACCATTGGCCAAAGAATACCAGGTACCCTTTGGGCCACCAACACCCCTTGATAGTTGACATCTAGGCTTTACAGGGAAGAAGGGACTCAGACCCCAAGGCTCGCCTTGCTGCCTCAGTGACCCATTCTCTTCTTTGTTGTGCTCTCTCCATAGTGGACGTGGCTACAGCGCTGCCTCTGCAAGTGGCCCCTGCAGCAGTACCCATGGACCTGCGCCTGGACCACCAGTTTTCGCTGCCCTTGGAACCTGCACTGCGGGAGCAGCAGCTACAGCAGGAGCTTCTAGCACTGAAACAGAAGCAGCAGATCCAGAGGCAGATTCTCATTGCTGAGTTCCAGCGGCAGCATGAGCAACTGTCCCGACAGCATGAGGCCCAGCTGCATGAGCATATCAAGGTGAGAAGCATCCTTGGGCTCTGTGTCATACCTGTCCTTCTGCCCAGGGTATGTTTACCGGAGTGCTGAGACATGTGGACCAGCTATCCTCTGGGTGACCCCTGCTTCTTCTTCCCCATGATTGGTGTGATTTCATCTAGTGCTGAGGTGTAGATAGCTGCTCTTTCTGTACCCAGAATGGACATCACCCATCTAGTGCTTAGACCTATGGACCAGATACTTTCTGGGTGACACTTGCTCCTCTGTCCCCAGGATTGGCATCATCCATGGAATGCTAAGACCCGAGAACTAGATATATCCTCTGTGTGGTATGTGATTCCTTCTGTCCCCAGACCCAGTCTTACTCACAGAGTGTCAAGGCCCAGGATCCAGGTGACCCTCACCATAAGGTTGCTGCAAATGTCCTAGGCCTTATGGCTTCTGCAGAGGACACACGGTGCAGAAGTTGTCTTCTAAAAATGCATGCCCAGGTAGGAAAATGACCAGGGGGAAAACAGGCCAAAAAGTGACGGACACCTCAGAGGACTCAGGGTTCATTGTGGTTTTTCTCAGATTTTCCCACTGACCTTTCATAACTGACTCCTTCACCGCCCGCAAAAGAAACTGTTAACAAAGACCTTTATGATGCCTACTCTATACAGTTGCTTAATCTGATCCCAGAATTTAAAATTAAATAAGTTGGAAAGAAACATACATGTAGATGTTATAGGGTAAGGCTGTAAGGCCAGGAATGTCTCTACTGAAAACCATGCTGAGCCACACTGTCCAGTGTAGAGGGAGCTGTGGGCTGCATTCCTGCCACCTAGCTAGCTTATGCCCCAAAATAACAACACACAAATTGTATTCATTTAAACACTGCCTGGCCCATTTGCTCTAGCTTCTTACTGGCTGATTCTTACATCTTGATTTCCAATTTCTATTTATGTGTGTAGCACCTCAAGGTGCGCTTACTAGGAAGATTCTAGCCTACGTCCATCCTGGGTCGGAGCTTCATCGCGTCTGCCCCAGAGAGGAGATCTATCGAGTCTGAGCTCACTTCCTCTTCCTCCCAGCATTCTGTTCTGTTTACTCCACCCACCTAAACCAGGCCTATCAAATGGGCCAACACAGTTTCTTTATTAGCCCATGACCTTCCTCCAGTAGAAACTACATTTTGCAATAGTCACATTAAAGCAAAAGCCTCCCATACCAGTTGTACAAGTTGCCCACAGCTGTGTATTAAATCACCCAACACATCACGGTTTCTGCCACAGTGTTTTTTTGCTGGTGAGGAACTCAAGAGCAGCCCCACTGGGTCCTGTGTTGGTCAGGGTAGTGTCATCTGAGGCCTAGCTGGGCTTGGAATGGAGGATGTATGGTGGTTACTCACTTCTAGCAGTACTTTCCCAGAACCACCTTGCTCACCCAGTAGGACCAAGATGGAGCCCCTGCATCTAAGACCCTTGAGCCTGGATTGTATTAACCACCTCTGCAGTGCTGCTGCCATCACCAGAGCAGTCTCATAAACCATGGGAGGGTCCTCTGTAGGCCATGATGTGGATTGCTGTGGAGCCTGCACAGGACTGTTTCGTGGTTCAGATAACAAATTACAGAGCACTGCTTACCATGATGCACAGGCCCAGTAACAACTCTAGGTGCCTTTCAGGAATGTGTGTGCTGAGAACATTGTCCTGGTTGGGCAGAGGATCTAGGAAACCTCACCCAGAGCTCTGAGAGCTGTCTGCAAGAGGCCAGGGTCTTTGGTATTTTGATGTTTGCTATGTTAATTGTCCTGGGGCTATTCCTGCTGCTGCTACTGCTACTGCTCTGTTCTCTTGGGTTTGGGGTGGGCTGGTTAAGATCTCCCACCAGCACAGGCTCTTCACACCCCCATTCCTTTCCCGCCTCCTAGGAGAGGCCAACATCAGGTCTAGGAAAGAAAGCCTTGCTGACAGTTGCTCAGTGCTCTGCTGTGGATGACCAGGCCCACTTCCCATAGGGCCCTGTTTTCCAGGACTAGAAAACAAGAGGTTTTGAGGTTGGACGTTTGAGGCTGGCCTCAGGCAGGGGCCATGTGCCAGCTCGAAAACAGAAGAAGTCATTCCAAGTAATGGCACCCAGTGACCCTGGTGTGGAGGTGACTGAATGCCATCTCACCAGGCTGCTTGTCTTATTCTCTACAAGAGCCATAGCCTCGCAGGGTCCTTGCCAGCAGTGTGCAGTGTGACAGGAAGACGGGGCTAGATGTGCAGTGGGAGGCTCTGTCAGGTGTAGGGAAGAGTAGCTTTGTGTTCTTGTTCTGTCAATTGATTAGATGTTCCCATGGTTCAAACAATAAGAGTTTCAGAAGTAAATCTCCCTGCCTGTGTGAGTTTTTAGAGCAGTAGCAAGAGGTATAAACAAGGACCTTAAGTTAGGGTCCCATCAGCCAGGGAGAGTGTCCTTGCTTAGCATCCAGGTGCCTAGTGTCAGCTCAGATGAGTTTCTACCACAAGTTCTAGACCACAGGAGAGATGTTGTAGGCTTAGAAACCTATGCTAGCCTTTGAGACAAGGCTTGAAAATCATAGAAATTTAAGGTTACATTTTTTGTGTGCTTTAATTCTTCATTAAAATTGAAACCATAAAAGCCTTTAGAGTATATAATTGTGTCATTGCATTAGCAGTCTTTTGTTTTGATGGTTTAAACTCTCTTCATGCCATCATATTGTTAACGACACTTGGCAGTGGTGTTTGTCAGACAGATTTCTTGAACACACAATCTAATTAGTGTCATTAAATCATCAGTGAATTTGAATGGAATTTATAATTGGAACAAGAGTAGTTTTTAAAGTAAAACTTCAGTTGTTAATTTGGGGTAAACAATGTCTTTCCAGGGGTTGTAGTTCTCAGAATCACTATCCCTGCTGTAAGCCTTGTTCTTCTGCTCATTTCCTTGTAACATTAATTTCTCTCCAGCCCAAGGAGGGGGGGCAGGTGCAGGCTGAATGGAGGGGTAGTGTTATATATCATTAGCTGGAAATTGCCCCTGTAAAGGTTGTTCAGACCCAGGAACAATGTAAGATCAAGACAGTGGCCTAGAATAGTTACCTTGTGGGTTTTCAGCATTATTTTTAGTATTTAGAAGTATTTACCAAATAAATTTAAAAAAAAAAAAAAAACATGTTCTTAGTGTCTCTACTTCAAAAGTCGTGTGGGTTTAGCAGGTAGCAGTACGCCCTGCCTCTCTGATGCTCTACAGAGACTTCAGGCCCCAGAACTGACCTGAGGCACATGGCTAGCCTTATCCTCCATCAAAACTTGGTACAGAAATTCTCTCCTTTGGGGGAAGATTGCTCATGCACTGACTGCATCCTAAGTGTACATGTATGGGCTGCTCCTTCTAAGCCTGGTGTGCCTCATCTGTCCTTCTGTCTAAAGAATTAAATGTTTAATACTGTGACTGTCATACATGCGCTGTGCAGCTGTTGGTTTTTCTGGCATTCATAGTTTCTCCCTTTCCTGGTATTGAGTTTCCTATGTAGACCCAGTCTCCCAACCTTGGGGGCTGATGACCAGTCTAAAATGAGTGACACAGAAACTGACTTTCCAAGACAACTTACTCAGAAAATGCCAGGCTCTGCAGCCTAGGATAGACATAGATGCATCCTGAGAGGCTGGGAGAGAAGCCACTGAAAGATTAGAGAGCATCCACATTGCTGTGTAGCAGAGGAAAGCTTCCACACTGCCGTGATATAAGACTCTTGTGCATAAGAACTTGCTGTGGGGCTGGTACTACAGCATGTTAGCCAGGTGTCCAAAGCAAGAGGCAGTGACCACTCCTCTTAGAGCCTGAAGGACAAGACCAGGGACACTCCTGGACCATCTGTCCTTCCTTCATTGGCCTCTCTATCCTCTCCCACATTTTCTGCATATCTTAGTTTGGGTTACTATTACTGTGATTAAACACCATGAACAAAAACAAGTTGGGGAGGAAAAGGTTTATTTGGCTTATGTTTTCACATCTGTAGTCTATCATTGATAGTGTATCAGAACAGGAACCTAGGACAGGAACCTGAAGGCAGGAGCTGATGCAGAGGTCATGGAGAAGTGCTGCTTACTGGCTTGCTCCCTGTGGCCTGCTCAGCCTGCTTTCTTATAGAACCCAGGACTACCAGCCCAGGGATGGCCTCACCCATATCAGTCACTCATTAAGAAAATACACTACAGGCTTGCCTACAGCCCAGTGTTATGGAAGCATTTTCTCAAGTGGGTTACCTCCTCTTAGGTGACTCTAACCTGTGTAAACTTAGTAGAAAATTAGCTGGCACATTGCACACCCATGACTGCTGGTGTAGTCAGCCATCTCTGTGTGCCTTGTGGCTGTCTGCATTTCTTCTATTATTTTCTGTGTTGTTTTCAGTTGCATTGCTGGTCTTTTAACTATCAGTGTAGGAGTGCTCTTAATGAATAAGGGGCATTTTTCCAGCTTCCACTGTTCATTCTCACTTGATACAAAGTAGTTACCCACTTGTCATATTGTGAATCAAATGTTCTTTCTGAAGAAATTTAAAATACCACCTCTGTTCCCTCTCATGTGCATATTTATATGTCTGCGCCTGTATCTAGCTTGCTATATTCTTATGCTGGCACTGTGCAGTTCCAACAATACCCACATAAACTTGAGATTGACTGCTGTGTCCTTATGCTGGTACCATGCAGCTCCAATGGTACCCACATAGACTTGAGACTGACTGCTACATTCTTATGCTGGCACCATGCAGCTCCAACGGTACCCACGTTTGGCTTTAGACTACTGCTACATCTTTATGCTGGTACCATACAGCTCCAACGATACCCACAAAGACTTGAGACTGACGGCTATATTTTTATGCTAACACCATGCAGATCCAATGGTACCCACAGACTTTAGTCTGATTGCCCACTTCCCCACACCTTGTCCCTCTGCAAAGAATTTCCACAGCTTGTGTGACCTGTTTCTTTCCCAGATGAACTTCACAACCATTCTCATGAAGTCTCCACAATTATGCTGGGAAATACTTAATATTGTTAGGTAATGGTTTCCTAGTATTGAATTTGTACTCAAGAAACAAGTTATTTGATTCAGATTTCTACTCTAGTGAATCATTTTTTTGTTTTTTACTTAATGCATATAAATGTTTAATCTGGGATATTTTGTATTTTTGTTTTTATTGTGAATAAATCTGTTTCTGCATTTTTTATTTTTACTGCTTGCATAGTGCCAGTGTATAAATGAGCTCTGGAGTTCACTCTTTGATGGTATCTTGAATAGCTGGATAGAATTTATGGTAGTAACTTTTTTTTTCATGTCTTCTGGGTTACTGATGTTACCTGCAAACAAAAATCTTTTTCTTTTATTATTCACCTGAATTAACTGAAATTTCCATAGTTTTGTGAGGTTATGAAAAACCCTCCCTGGCACCGTGGGGCAGTCCCTGTTTTGAGGTGTTGGCAGCTGTGGAGGGTGCTGACTTGAATCCTATTATTGTATTCCTGTTGGCCAAGACCACCACTCTGAAGGACCAGCAGCATCAGAATGCCCCTTCCCACACCCTAGTCTCTAAGATCTCTGTAGTCCAAGAGGTAGAGAATACAACTCAAACTCAGGTAGTCAGCTCCAACCGAAAGGGACTTTGGTTTTGTGGCCCTACAGACCAAGGTGCTGTTCATTCCGCTTTACTACAGGTATAGTCACTTTCTTTGCTGCTGTGACAGGTGTCTGACAAACAGCAACTTGAGGGATTAACCCGGCTCACAGTTGATAAAGGGATTCAGTCTGTGGTCAGTGAGGCATGGTATGGTGGCAGAAGCACAAGGTGACTTGTCATTTTGGATCTGTCAGGATCAGTAAGAGACAAATTTTGATGCTCACTGTTTTTTATTTTTTAATCTGGGGCTCCAGCCCTAGGAATGGTGCCATCACATTCAAACCTTCCATCTTTTAAATCTTTCTGGAAACACCCTCATAGATGCACCCAGGGTTGTTACTTCTAAATCTTATAAAGTTGACAGTAAAGATTAGTCTTCAAACTACCTGTTGTTCCGAATAGCCAAGGACTTGTTGCCTGTGGTGCTATTGTGATTGGGAAGGACCCTGTGCCTCTGCCTGCTGCCTGGGAAGTCATGTCCCTGGTTACCTGGTCAGTCTTATGCCCAAAGGAGTGGTACAGATCAGCCCCATGCTTGGGGTTCTCTGTGACAGACCCAACTTCACCTACTGCCCAAGGACACTGATGGCCACTCTGGTGCCATCCTGACTTTGCCTCATTTGTGCCAGGAGCTCCAGGCTCCTGTCCGTCAGGCTTCATGATTACCAAATGTCCTTTAACTCCTTTCTCCTCGGGTTGTGATGTCTGCAGACAAGAGTGAGCTTCCAGTGTATTTCCAGCTAATAGTGGAAGTTGGTAATCTTCACAAAATCTTGATATGGTAGGACACAAGCAGTTAACGTTAGCCATTCTTTGCCTCCTCTGGCCATCAGTTGTATGGCTTTCCTAGGTTCTCTGACACCTTCTAAGTGTTGGGATGATGAGGTCTAGGCCTGCTGGCACCTAAAGGGTAAGCTACCATGGGCAGGAGAGTACAGCCCTGAACTAAAACTTGAAGGAAAAGTTGGAATTAGGCCATTGATGGGTAAGGAGATGCTTGGAAGAGCTCTATACTCTAGGAGGTGCACAGCCTCCCTGAGAAAACACACATACACACACACACCACATCACACCCTAAAACTGCAGGCTGCTGTACTGCTTTGAGTCTCTGTCCTTGTATCATCTTATATGCTGCTTCTGCAATTTCTGTCCTCCTGACCACCTCCATGATACCCTGTACCCTAGTGATGCTGTAGCTCTGGCCCATGGGACACCTGTTCCATCCCTGGCACAGGCTCACCTACTGGCTCTCTCTTCCCTTTTATAGATCTTACTGCGGGACCACACACGTGCTTTTCTTTTAACGCTTGAGTGTCTGGGTGCAGGTGGGGATGATGAAGACAGATCCACTGGAGTGCTGCTTACTGCTGGGTATGCCTGGAAGGATACATTGTTTCCAGGGTACTATAATGAGATTGCTTTTGGATTTGAGCCACTTGGTCCAGTGAGTGGAGATGGAAATGTTTTTTTATTGAGAGCCTTGGGACATTTTAATCCCAAATGCTCCATTACAAACCCTGGACAAACAACATATACCCTGCCAGTCAACAGCTTCACACCCATGGATGACTTTATTTCTTTGCTCTGTTATATGTTTCAGCTAAAGAGCATAATGGTGCCTGCCCTGTGCTTATCTCAGGAAAGCACATGAGATTCTGCCTTAAAGGCTCTCTGAGCATCTTTGAGTATAGCTACAGAACAGCATGCATATTGAGCTTTGGTGGCTTTAAGGAAACAAATGTCCAGGTCCGTCAAGACAGACAAGACTCAGCACAGCAGTCTGGCTATCTTGTCTCTTCTTCCTCACACTCTGCTACAGACTTGGATTTCACTTTCTTCCAGAGTGTGCTTGACTTATCCTGGTTTTATCTCCAGTGTTATCTTTTTTAAGTATCATGAGAGTAGGTGGCAAGGAGACTGTTAGTCTACCTCTGGGTAGACCAGTGGGTCTTTCACAGTACAGAATGCGTGGGAACAGGCAGGCCAGCTGTACTCCAGGACAGGCTGATTTGGGGGCTGGTATAGTCTGTACCATCACAGCCACTCACGATCTTGAGCAGAATCCATCTGTAGCAAAAGTCTGTGTGCAGTAGTGAAAGGGAAGAACGATTATGTATTTGCTTAGCTTGGCTTGAATCCCACAGTGGTGGTGGGGAGCATATGGGCTTGTGCCCATAGCGGCTGCACTGCTATTGCTCTTGCCAGCTGGCCTGTCCCTACTGACTCCTATCTATAGTGTGGCAACTTTCTTTCTCTTCCTCTAGTCCATGATGCTAACATGTTAAGTATGACATCTAGCCAAACTGGGTCTCTCTGGCTTATAACAGAGGTGACAGTGGCCCTTCTCTGGCTACTCTTTGCTGACTCTGGCCATCAGATGCGTGACTGTCCTAGGTTCACTGACAACCCCTGTCACTGCTGGCATCCAAAGGGTGAGAATTGAAGGTACTGTGGCCAGGAGCATGCTGTGGAGACAACATCAGTGCATACATTCACTCTGGGAAACAAGCAGGTGTAGGCAGAGACTGCTCATTCGTTTCCCAGCCACTCAGACCCAAATAATCACACAGAAACTATATTAATTATGACACTGTTTAGCCAATGACTCAGGCATATTTAACCAGTTCTTGTGTCTTTCTTCTTCTGCAGCTTCTTGGTGTCTCCCTGACTCTGCCTACTTTCTCTCTATATCTCTGTTTAGATTTCCCATTTGGCTTTACTCTCCTAAGCCATTGGCCTAAACAGATTCTTTAATAACCAATGATTATAAAACTTATTCTTAGCATACGAAATGAAATCCCACATCAGGCAGGTGGACCATACATCCAACATGTGAAGGGGGTATGCAATATACATTTTACTGGTAAATTGTCATGTTTTGTGTGAGCTCACTTAAAATCTGGCTCTGAAAGTGGGTTTCCCTTTCTCATTTCAGACCCAAACATGTTAGTCTCAAAGTGCCTCTTGTCTGGTGATAGGTTGATTCCCACCCCAGCCCCCATGACTGAGAACATAAAATACTATGTTGAGAACAGCCAGGAGGTAAACCTTTTGCAGATTAGGCCACTGTTATTTGTCTCCTAATGTACACGTGCCTGCAGAGGGAACAGGAAACTGGAAAGTTAGTCATGGAGAGAAAGCTCAATCAGGAGCTCCAGCTGACTAGCTCCAGTACCCCAGTTGGTTTCTGCTAGATGTGGTGAGCAGAATTTGATGATATCTGTCTGCCACTGTTTATTCTTTTATTGGAAACCTTACCCAAGGGGAAGGGACACTTTGCTCCACTATAGACATCCTTAGTTGGGAACTCCAACTGACTGCCTAAGTGGGGCTTTCCCCACTGGTGTTTTCTCTGATGCTATGCATGCCCAGTTTGATGGTGGTTTACAGTCTGTCTATCTGTTGTTTCTGTCTATTTGCTACTTGCTATTTATCCTTTTGCTTGCTATATAGTTATTAAACTCACTCATTCAAAACAACAAGCATAGCAATTGTAGAACATTCTTCAGACCATACAGACAAGCTGTTGGGTGTAGGAGTCTGTCCCTAAGGGATCAGCTTTTACTGAAAATATTGAATATGCTTAAAGGGCTATACAAATCTGACCTCACATTATTTTTGGAAGAAGCTGCTTGTTGGTTCCTGGCCACCGGCTAGCTTAATAATCACACAGAAACTGTATTAATTAAATCACTGCTTGGCCCATTAGCTCTAGCTTCTTAATGGCTAACTCTTACATATTAATTTAACCCATCTCCATTAATCTGTGTATCATCACATGGCAGTGGCTTAACGGCAGAGTTTTGACATGTCTGAATCTGGCAGAGGCTCCATGGTGTTTCTCTGACTCCGCCTTTCTTTCTCCCAGCATTCAGCTTAGTCCCCCCCCCCCACCTAAGTTCTGCCCTGTCAACAGGACAAGCCAGTTTTCTTTATTCATTAATGATAATCACAGCATACAGAGGGAAATCCCACATCACAGTATTTCTCTTGAGGCCCAGTAATGTGAAGAAGTTGGTTTAATGCCTATGGGTGATTTTGAGTCTCCATTTCCTCTATTGCTGAGCTAGATGTTCTGAGCTTAAGATGATTTGCTTATGCTTAGTTTCACATGTAGATTATTTTTTTTGTTTTTTTGTGGGTTTTTTTTGTTTGTTTGTTTGATTTGTTTTTGTTTTTTGGGACAGGGTTTCTCTGTAGCTTTGGAGCCTGTCCCGGAATTCGCTTTGTAGACAAAGCTGGCCTCAACCTCACAGAGTTCCACCTGCCTCTGCCTCCCAAGTGCTGGGTAAAGGGGTGTACCACCACCACCTGGCTTACTTTCCTATATATATGATTATTTTATGTTTTTTGGTGTTTTACCTGCATATATGTCTGTATGAGGGTGTCGTAAGCATCGGAACTAGAGTTATAGGCAGTTGTGAGCTGCCATGTGGGTGCTGGGAATTGAATACATGTCCTCTGGAAGGCTCAGCTCTTCATTGCTTAGCCATCTCTCCAGCCCCTTGGTATTACTTTTAATCAGACACCCTTGACCTGGAATCACCTAGGAGACAAACATCTGGGCATGTCTGTGATGGAGTTCTAGATTGTGCTCATTGAAAATTGGGAAGATACAGCCTAAATATGGGCAACTCTGTTCCACAGCCTGGGGTCCTGAACTGAATAAAAAGGAGAAAGTAAGCTCAGTACCAGCATTCCTCTCTCTCTCCTTCCTGATTGGTCCCCTTCAGTGTCATGGTGGCTCAAAACTAAGCATTGGCTTAAAAGCGAACTGGTTTAAGTTTTAATTAGAATAGTAGGGCTGCCGTTGCTGATTTTGTTAGAAAAAATTAGGCCATGCGTCTCACTTTTCTATCACTGTAATAAGACAGCATAACCAAGGCAATTTATAGATGAAAGAGCTCTATATTCCTTTTTTTCCATAAAAGAATTTCCCATTCCCACTGTAGGCACTTGTACACTATGAGACAAACAGCAGTAGCCTCCTTTGCAAAAGGTTTGCCACCTGGCTGCTCTGAACACAGTGTTTCCTGCTCTCTGTCACCGAATCGGGGGACTTACAGTTTTAGAGGGCAAGTCCATGACCGCCATGAGAAGTGTGGTAGCAGGCAGGCATAGCATTGGAGCAGCTCCGAGAAGGCACATCTTGAGATACATCTACAAAGCAGAAAGAGAGCTAACTGAGAATGGTATGGGTTTTTTTTTTAATTTATTTATTTATTAAGGATTTCTGCTTCCTCCCCACCACCGCCTCCCATTTCCCTCCCCCTCCCCCGGTCAAGTTCCCCTCCCTCATCTGCTTGAAGAGCAATCAGGATTCCCTGCCCTGTGGGAAGCCCAAGGACCGCCCACCTCTATCCAGGTCTAGTAAGGTGAGCATCCAAACTGCCTAGGCTCCCCCAAAGCCAGTACCTGCAGTAGGATCAAAACCCAGTGCCATTGTTCTTGAGTTCTCAGTGGTCCTCATTGTCCGCTATGTTCAGGGAATCTGGTTTTATCCCATGCTTTTTCAGACCCAGGCCAGCTGGCCTTGGTGAGTTCCCGATAGAACATCCCAGCCCCTAGTGGCAGACTTTCTCATCCTTCTCAGACAGTTCTACTGGAGACCAAGTGTTCAAATATATGAGCCTATGGGCCATTCTCATTCAAACCACCACACCTTGGTTTCTTATTTTAAACTGTTTCATGGTATTGATGTTTGAATCTGCCCAAGATCTTTTCTTAGCAATTCTCCCCCGCCATGGTCATGGTGGTGAGTTATTAAGTGCAGACAACAAGGTTTTACCCACTGTAAAATCAGCACTTCCAGAAGGCCTATTATAGACTGAGTTCTACACTCCAGTGGTGTCTACTTGTATGTCAGCCTTCTCCCTGGACAGTACAGGCCCTGCCTTGGGGAGCTGAGGAAGGAGTGCCTTGTGACAGATTATTGTGTGTGATCAGGAGAAAAGTTAAGATCAAAGGGTCCTAAGGTGCGGAGGGTCACTGTTAAGAGTGTCCCGACTGTGCTGGACTGAAGAGCACAGATGTGGTTAATCCATTCTGCCCTGGCTATGTGAGTGTCAAGTGCAGAACATCTCAGTCGTCTGAAGTTGTGACACTCTTACGGGGCCAGCATTGTGGCTGTGGTGTGTTTGGGAATCTGGTCGTTATTCGTCTTCTAGAATCTTTACTGTGATACAGTTTTCCTGGACTTCTGTGTCTCATGAATTTCAGGTTTGTGTGTCTTTGTGACTGTAGCAGGAAACTCACCTCCCTCTTGGTTCCAAGGAAGAGTACTGTGAGTCTGTTTAGCAGTGGCCCACTCGCTCCCAAGTTTGGTGACTCTGAACAAGGCTAGGTATATGGGGCTATTTTTTGGAATGGATGATTATAAACTTAATTATGCAGTTATTTTTAAAATGCCACCATGTTTGCTTTCTGAAGCTAATTAAAGCAGGTAGCAACTGACACCAGTTGTCTCGTGACAGCTTGTAGGTGCCATTCCACCTTTAAGCACTCTCGAAACTTCCTTGTTTGCAGATGTTATTTTGGCAGCCCTATAGTCCATGGTATTTCCCCAAAATGATTGGGTGCAATCTCTTGGAATGAAGCTAATAGAGGATATGGCTTAATCTCCATGCCTCTACTTTTGGTGTACAGTATTATAATTTGATTTTCCTATAAAGAATAGGAAAATGTCACTCTTCTGAAGTTATTTTCTAAGTCCTGGAACTGGGTTCAGTTCTCGGTACAAATGGCCAGAAGAAACCTAGATCCCAAGTAGTGTTAGACCTATCCATACTGTTTGCTAGCAACAAAGATGGCTAACTTAAGATATTATTTTGAGACTGTAAATCTCTTGGGTTTGGTCTCTCATCCCATCCATCCAGCTAGGTTGTGTCTCCCTGACATCTTTCTCTTGACTTCAGGGTGACACTTATCTATCTTGTAAGATACATTCGCTTTGGGGGACATCTTTCAAAATCAGACTCAAGGTAAAGACGGTGAAGTACAGTTACCACCCTCACACCAGACCTTTAGAGTGTTGTCTCAGCCCCTAGTCAATTGATCTTCATTGTGGAGCAATCCTGCAGCCCAGTGGAAGCATGGAGAAGGCAGCTAGCAAAAGGCAGGCCAGTCAGGCCTTGATTGTTGAAGTGGATAAAGAATGTTCACCTTATAAAATTATGCAATTGCTATCACTTTTCCATCACATTCTTGATGTGACGTGACTTGAACTTCACATGGAAATCCAACCACTGAGCTGCAAGGCCTGTGGCTAGAGAAGGATACAGTCTAAGCCTCTGTGCAACTTGGACACTTTTGGAAGCATGGACTTTGAGAGGTGTGTATTAGGTTAACTGTGGGTGGGCTAACCTTCTGGCTTCCTCCTAGATTGGGGAGGATTCCTCAGGTGACTCCCTGGAGCTGGCATGGTACACACAGCACTGCCTGCAGTGCCTGAATGCTGGCCAGGTTCCTCTTTTGAGTAGTTACCCCATACCATTTTGGACATGTCTTGGGTACACCCTGTCTGTTTTTCCATAAAGCCTTGCTGGAGACCACAAGAGGCAGCATCCATGAAGGGCAGCCATCTTCACACTCGTGCACTGAAAGCACACCCGCACACATTTTCTGTGCTAGTTCATATGCACAGATTGAAGGCCTAGCTGTTTGCCCATGTGGGCATCATCGAAACCCTGCTTAGGTAACAAAACCTTCACCTCAATTTCCTCCTTTGAACTGCTCTCTCTTAGTCAGGGATCTCTAAAGGAACAGGGCTGATACACTAGATATATGTATTTTAAGAGGGGGTGGGGGGCTAGTAGATTGTCTTGCAGACTGTGGTCTGGTACCCTCAAAACGAAAGTTCAAGAAAGCAGTAGTTGTTCAGTTTGTAGGTCTGAATGTCTCAGCAAGCGCAGACTGGCACAGAAGTCCTGGAGGATTCCTGGTTTTCAGTTCAAGTTAGAATCCCAAAGAAGTAGGTTCTAATACTGCCAAAGAAATGAATGTGTCAGCAGCAGGACAGATGAACTTGCTGTGAGAGTGACAGCAAGCAGGCAAAAGCAAAGTTTCCTTCTTCCCTCTCCTGGTGTGGGCTGCCACGCTAAGGGTGGGTCTTTCTACTTCAAATAATCTGATTAGGAAATCCTTCACAAAGCCAGGCATGTTGGTGCACACCTTTAAACCCAGCTCTCTGGAGAATGAAGTGTCTGAGTTCTAGGTCAGCCTGGTCTACATTGTGAGTTCCAGGACAGCCAGGACTATGTCTCCTGTCTCAAAAACGAAAAAGAAGATTCTTTACAGAAAGGCACAACAGCTTAGGATTTCAGTTGCTTCTAGATGTAGTCAAATTGGCAAGCAAATTTAGCAGATTAGCATCACAAGCTCCTCCTGGGCTCTAAGTGAAAAGTACTCCAAAGGTCCCAAGCACTGGTTGGTTTCCTGTCATGGCTGTATTCTGTGTGGTGGCCTGCACAATCTTGAGTGGCTGGATGTCCTGTTCTGCACTGTCTCCATACTGCACAAAGGGTGCCAGATTTTTTTTTCCCACGGGCCACCTGGTTGCCAATTTCTTGATCACCGGTCCCTGCCACTCTTCTTTCCATGAGGGAGCAACACCATAAAAGTACCCATGCCTAGAAACAGTTCTTAGGCCAAGGGAAGAGGAGCCAATGGCCCTGCTGAAGTAAGAGACCCTGAGAGGCTACATGCTCAGGCGAGAGGCAGGGTTCTTGTTTACCTTTTGCAGTACAATGACAGGGATTTGATTGGTAGGGGCAAGCATTATTCCCATTCTTTTTTGACCATGTCTAAGAATCCTTACTTTCTTTGTGCCATGGCCTCTGTAGTTAGCAGGTTGCTACAGTCTTCTGAATTGATGACAGTATGTATTCACCTATAGTTTATCTATGTATCACAAATCCTGCAGTCTCTCTTCTTTACCTTCTGTATTTAACTATTTCTCATATGGACCTTGCATTTTCATGCCATATTTTGAATATTTCATGTCATATTTTGACTCTCCAATGTCTATATAAAGAGCTGAGACCTTAGGTGTGCTATGAAGTACATTTCCATGTGGGTAGGTAATGCGTATCTTAGAGTGTCCTTCACTTTCCTCCCCATCTCTCTGCTCCCACACCAGCTTCTTATCTTTGTCATGTCACAGTGGTCTTTCCTACTCTAGATCTGGGCCTGCCATGTGTGTTCCAGGCATACTCTTAATGTGTTGTCTTGGTGGATGAGAACCCCTAAGGTAGAATTTCAGAATTCTTCCATGTCTAATAAAATGCCTAGCAGTTGTACAAACTCCTTCACTATTTCAGCTCTCTGGGGATGTACTCAAAGAGCATTTATACTCAACAAGGTTACCTACTCCTCCTGAGTACTATGCACAGATCCAAGGCTGTTCTGTGAATCTTGCCCTTAAAGGGGAAGAGGAATTTTAGGCTTTGGCAACCTGTCCTCCTCTAGCCACCTTAGATGAATGGGTAGGTAGGCCAGATGGCACCTTGGGAACCCTAGTCAGGGAGTGGTGGGCTGGTTCCTGGGTGTCCGTGGGTCTCCAGGACTCTGACCTCTGTCCTCCTCTGCCTGCAGCAGCAGCAGGAGATGCTGGCCATGAAGCACCAGCAGGAACTGCTGGAGCACCAGCGGAAACTGGAGCGGCACCGGCAGGAGCAGGAGCTGGAGAAGCAGCACCGTGAGCAGAAGCTGCAGCAGCTCAAGAACAAGGAGAAGGGCAAAGAGAGTGAGTGCTGGTGGGCACAGTGAGGACTCAGGGCGCCCCCACCTGACCACTGCCTCTGTTGCCTGTGCTGCTGCCACAGGCAGCTCTGGGGGGCTTGTCACCCCATGTAGGAGTCATCAGTGTCTTCCGTGTGATTATTTTGGGTCACTCTCATTGGGCATAAAGGCAAACCAGTGATCTTGCTTTTGACTTTATCCAGGTGTCAGGAAGGACTCAGTATCAGCCTCAGTTCAGGGGCATTCTGGGGCTCCCATGTTGACTCAGGCATCTTGAGACTACTTGGCAGAACCTTTTGCAGATGCACAGAATATTAAAGCTGTAAATATTGCCTTCTGACTCTGAGGTCTTCCCTATGTTTTCTTTGGGTACATTTTCTAAGTGTCCCTGAAATAGGTGTCAGCCTATAGGTGGACTTGTAGATGAGGGTACAATTCATGTGTGGCTGTCACGCCTGCCTCGACCAGCAAGGAAGACACAACATCGGAGCTCTTCTTGCAGGCAGTTTATTCAGGACCTTGTTCGTTCTCTCTGTCTCTCTCTCTCTGTCTCTCTCTCTCTGTCTCTCTCTCTCTGTCTCTCTCTCTGTCTCTCTCTGTCTCTCTCTGTCTCTCTCTCTCTCTCTGTCTCTCTCTCTGTCTCTCTCTCTGTCTCTCTCTCTCTCTCTGTCTCTCTCTCTCTCTCTCTGTCTCTCTCTCTCTGTCTCTCTCTCTCTGTCTCTGTCTCTCTCTCTGTCTCTCTCTCTGTCTCTCTCTGTCTCTCTCTGTCTCTCCCTCCCTCCCTCCCCCTCTCTCTCTCTCTCTCTCTCTCTCTCTCTCTCTGTCTCTCTCTCTCTGTCTCTCTCTCTCTGTCTCTGTCTCTCTCTCTGTCTCTCTCTCTGTCTCTCTCTGTCTCTCTCTGTCTCTCCCTCCCTCCCTCCCCCTCTCTCTCTCTCTCTCTCTCTCTCTCTCTCTCTCTCTCTCTCTCTCTCTCTCTGTCTGTCTGTCTGTCTCTCTGTCTCTCTGTCTCTCTCTCTCTCTCTCCTGGGCAAACCTCTCCCAGCCCTTCAAAAGGCATGGGCTACCAACCCCGATTGCCAGGTGGGCACTGCCCATAGGTCCACGCATATGCAAGCAGCTGATGATCATTGCGTGATAATAGGATGAGTCAGGCCTTAGCCACACCAGGAGCTGATTATCACAGAGAGCACTCGCTTTCGAGATCGTGGAAAGCAGGAGCCAGCACCATCACATGTGGCTCCACGCAGCTCTCTACAGTTCCCCCTTTTTGTTTTGTAAAGCAACAGGCAAGAGTAGAGGTCTCATCTCTGTTAAAATGGAACATGTACTAGTGTCTGTCCAGGTGCCATCCACTCAGAGAACACTAGACCTGTCCGTTGTCTTTTTACAGAGGTGGGAGTTAGACACCAACCCACATGCAATCAGACTTGCTCTTCCTGAGGTCGACTTCTCTGACCTCAAGTGCAGTGCGCAAGCCTCGCATCCTGTGCTCAAATATAAATAACCAAGCTTGAGGGGACTGTCCTGCTTCAATGACCGTGAAGGCCTGAATGATCATAACTGCATTGCGATGCTGTGAAACCCTTATGTGACAAATGCACCATGGGCATACCAGGGAGGCAAGCACCATTAAGCCTGTTAGGGCTCCTATTCCCGCCCACTCCTTTAGATGATCCATGGCTATGATGATCCAGGAGGATAGTCCTTCGGCCAGGCTGGTATCCATACGTGTGGAATTTGCAGTCGCAATCGCCACTCGCAGCTTTTCCAGTTGTTTTTCGAATTCACCAGACCAATTACCTAAAAGATAGCTAGCTAATTCTTTAGACAAATTAGCTGCATGAGTAAATTGACATGGGTCATCCTTGAATTCCGCAGGAATGCCCCCTTTATTGTGTTTAGGGGCAGATTATATAGAGATAGCCACGCCCCAGCCAAACCCACCAGAAACCATTCTCCTGCCATCAGGAACTCCTGGAGGTCTCGTGCTCAGAGCAGATGTAGACACTCAGATCAGGGGATTAGCCTTGCCCTGCAGCTGTGCTGCGTTCTCAGGCAGCCCTGTGGGGTCTGTGCTCCAGCTTGTCTCAGCTCCAGCACTTGTTGTTGAGTCCAAACTGGTGCATGGAGTGGAATGGAACTCAGGAAAGCAGGCTTGCAGCTCTGCAACCACTGAAAGGGCCCCTCTGACACCACGTTTTAGGGAATTTGGGCGTTGTCAATCTGTCTGGCTACTTCCTGCTGAGCGGGGACGCTGCATTCTTAGGGGTATTTACTACAATATACTTCCATTTTCCAGTTGTGCTCAGATGCCATCATAGCAGCTAGCAGCGACTGGGGAGAGGCAGAGGCTCCACCTCCCCACCAAGCTGGAAGGTGGAGGCGTGGCTGCGCGAAGTGGCTGGCCACTACCCTGTAGGGGTGGGGTGGATCCCAGCCTGGCCAGCTGCCCCGGACTGGGACAGAGGTCCAGGCCAATGGGCCTTGTCGCAGTCATGCTGCGCTTTTGTGTCCTGAGACCTGCGCTGAAAGCTGGCATAGCGTTCTGGAAGCGGGCCTAGCGTTCTGGCCTTGTAGGTCCTCGAGGCAGGTCCCGGGGTTTGCAAGCTTCGCAGCCCCTCAGCGCCTCTTGGCCTTGGAGCCGCCACCACTCACACTCCACTGCAACATTTCAGGACGTCTTGGTAATTCAAACCACAAGAATATCGTACCAAGCTTGTCCCAGGATGATACATTAAGATTGCCAGAGACAGCAAACCAAGGGGCAATTGTGTCACATTCAACCAAAAACCTCTCCAATGTGCTCCGTTTTATTTTTAAATTTTTTGAACGTAACAGCTTGTTAAGAGCCAGAAAAATCAGGTGTGATGTTGAAGCGCCCATTCTAAAATCCTATTCTTTCTTTTAGTTTCACTTTGACCCGTCCGCTTTTAGTCGCTGCCCTATTACCCTGCTCTCCCTTCTTCTACTGGTGAGAGCAGAAAACCCGCTTTTTGTCGCGGATCCTCAATCTTACCTGAGGATTGTCCGGTGCACCCCCTGACTGCAGCAAGTTCTGGGCTCCACAGAGAGAGGTTTAGAGGTTCCCTGTACGGGCCACCACTTGTCATGCCCGCCTCGACCAGCAAGGAAGACGCAACATCGGAGCTCTTCTTGCAGGCAGTTTATTCAGGACCTTGTTCATATTCTTTCTCTCTCTCTCTCTCTCTCTCTCTCTCTCTCTCTCTCTCTCTCTCTCTCTCTCTCTTTCTCTTTCTCTTTTCTGGGCAAACCTCTCCCAGCCCTTCAAAAGGCATGGGCTACCAACCCCGGATTGCCAGGTGGGCACTGCCCATAGGTCCACGCATATGCAAGCAGCTGATGATCATTGCGTGATAATAGGATGAGTCAGGCCTTAGCTCACAGAGAGCACTCGCTTTCCGGATCGTGGAAGTTGGGAGCCAGCACCATCAAGTGTGGCTCCACGCAGCTCTCTACATCACCATCAGGTGCGGCTCCACTCTTCCCGTAGTTTTGCTTGTTGATACGGAGATTGATATAGTTGACCACCCTAAGGAGTGCCCTATTTGACAGTAGCCGAGAGGCCATTGATAACACATTATTGCTTAAATCTACCATGGAGACTGTATTAGTTACTTCCAGTTGCAAGGATGGAAATACCATGACCAGAAACAACTAAAGGAAAAATGGGTTCATTTTGGTTTATGATTCCAGAGTCTAAGTCTGTTGTAGCATGGAAGATTAGGGCAAGACAAAAGAAGCAGGAAGCAGGCTGATCATATTTCAACCACACATGGGAGAAAGGATGGGCAGGAAGTGGGATGAGACTATAAACCCTCAGAGCTCACCTCCCCAGTGACATACTTCCTCTAGCAAGGCTGTACCTCCTAAAGGTTCCATAATGTCCATGTGCATCACCATACATGAGCCTATGGGGAGCAGTTCTCATTCAAACAGCACATGGACAGACCCCCAAAATCCTTTATCTGCAAACACTGAAAATGACTAGCCATCTTTACAAATCATTGTAACAAATTTTTGTATGAATTTTAATCTCCATCTGTACCACATAACAAGATGCATATGCTTAAAACATTCTTGTAAAGTCTGTTATTTGACGTTGTTTGAGAATCATTTTGGCATGTGATATACAAAGTTGCAGACAGCTATGTCTGTGACAACAAGGAGTAACCTGGGAGCTGGCATACTAGCACCTAGGGACCATACACCCAGCAAAGAACCCAAGCAAGGGAAGTTGGACTGCCAGGCCTTTGAACCTACCTGTCTTTAGCCTTCCCTGGCACTGCTGCGTCAGTCATCTTAATCCAGCTCAGTAGTGGTCCCTTGGCATCCAGTGCTACTTTCCCCTGGCTGCCACTGAGGTGCAGTGTGAGCCTCTGACTGGCCTGGCAGAGCTCCCCTTCCAAGATGTGTTCAGTCAGGTCCTTTGCCTGTGCTTCAGGGGCGAGAGCTCCCTTGGCCTTGGTGTAGAGCTACTCCTTATGTGTTGTGGAGCAGAGCTCCTTGTGAGTTGTGTGCATTGTCAACTCCTTTCTACCTTCCGAGTGCTGACTTTATACTCATAATGGTGTTTGTTAAGCACAAGATTCTCAGTTCTAGGTTAGTCCAGTTCCTCAGTTTTCTTTGTATACTTTTACATTGTATTTTAGAAACTATTCATTTCTCCTAAATCATTTTGCAGTATATTTGAGTAGTTTCCCACTTGGGTGGATATCCATTCTGCTGGAGCTGGTGTATGTGTGTTGCGTAGTTTAGGATGTGCATCTGGCCCCTCAGGTATCTCTGAGAACTGATGTCTGCACCCATGTGTTTCCATGCTTCCTGTTGTCATTGCACCAGTGCTTGCAGTTCCAGTCACCACAGCTTGGAAGTGAGCCTGAGCACTATGCTAATCTTCCTACTTCCTACTTTCCAATTCTTCTTTTTTTTACTTAATTAACATTTTTTTCATTTCTTTTACATACTAACCACAGTATCCTCTCCCCCCTCTCCTCCTATTCTGCCCCCCCCCGACTCCAATCTTCTCCCCTCCCCATTCACCCACTCCTCCGCCAGGCCTCCCATGGGCTTGAACATAGCATAGCACAACAAGTCGAGGTAGAACCAAGTTCCTCCCCCTGCATAAAGGCTGGCCAGGGTAATCCAGAATGGGGAATAGGCTCCCAAAAGCCACCTAAGCACCGGGGACAGGTCCTGCTCTCACTGCTAGGAGCCTTACAAATAGACCAAACTTCATAACTGTCACACACATGCAGAAGGGCTAGATCGGTCCCATGCAGACTCCGTAACTGTTGGTCCAGAGCCCATGTGCTCCCACGAGCTCAGGTCAGCTGTTTCTGTGAGTTCCTCCATCATGTCCTTGACCCTACTGGCTCATATAATCCCTTCTCCCTTTCTTCAGGAGGTTACCAAGAGCTTGGCCCAGTGCTTGGCTGTGGATCTCTGCATCTTCTTCCATCAGTTACTGAATAAAGGGCTCTCTGATGACGGTTAAGGTAGTTAACAATATGATTACAGTTGATGGCCAGTTCAGGCACCCTCTCCACTATTGATAGAAGTCTTAGCTGGGATCATCCTTGTGGATTTCTAGGAGTTTCCCTGGCACCAGGTTTCTCCCTAACCCCAAAATGTGCCCCCCCCATCAAGATGTCTCTTTCCTTACACTCCCCCTCAATCCCATCCTGAACCTGCCTCCCATGCCCAGCTGTCCAACCCTCTCCCTCAAGTTCCCGTCCCCCAACCCCCCCCCCCCACTTTCACCACCAGTTTACCTAGGAGATCTCTTCTATTTGCCCTTCTCAGGGAAATCCATGTATCCCTCTTTGGGCCCTCTTTGTCATCTAGCTTCTCTGAGGTTGTGAATTGTAGTTGGTTATCTTGTACTTTACTCATAATGTCCATTTATGAGTGAGTTCATACCATGTTTATCTTTCTGGGTCTGTGCTACCTCACTCAGAATGATTTTTTTTTCTAATTCCATCCATTTGCCTGCAAATTTCATGAGATCATTGATTTGTACAGCTCCGTTGAGTAAATGTACCACATTTTCCTTATCCATTCTTCGGTTGAAGGGCATCTGGTTGTTTCCAGGTTCTGGCTATTATGAATAATGGTGCTATGAACATAGTTGAGCAAGTGTCCTTGTTATGTGATTGATCATGCTTTGGATATACACCTAAGATTTGTAAAGCTGAGTGTTGAGGTAGATTGATTCCCATTTTTCTGAGAAGCTGACATACCAATTCCCAAAGTTTGCACTCCCACCAGCAGTGGTTTTGCACTCCCCTTAATCCACATCCTCTCCAACATTAGCTATCATCAGTATTTTTGATTTAACCATTCTGACAGGTATAAGATGTTATCTCAGTTCCCTGATGACTAAGAATGTTTAACAATTTTTAAGTGTAGTTTGGCCATTTGAGATCCTTCTGTTGAGAATCCTGTTTCGATTTTTTATTTGGCTTATTTGGTATTTTGATGTCCAGTTTCTTGAGTTCTTTATATATTTTGAAGATCATCCCTCTATCAGATAAGGGTTGGTGAAGACATTTTCCCATTCTATAGGCTGTCAGTTTGTCTTACTGACAATGTCCTTTGCCTTACAGAAGTTCAGTTTCAGGAGGTTCCATTTAAAAATTATTGCTCTCCGTGTCTGTCCAACTAGTGTTATGTTCAGGAGTTAGTCTCCTGTGCCAATGCGTTCAAGGCTGCTTCCCACTTTTTCTTCAGGTTCAGTGTAACTGGATTTATGTTGATGTCTTTGATCTTACTGGGACTTGAGTTTTATGCAGGGTGATACATTTGTATCGAACTGCATTCATCATGCAGATACCCAGGTATGCCAGCACTATTTGCTGAAGATGTTTTCTTTATTCCGTTGTGTAATTTTGGCTTCTTTGT
This sequence comes from Microtus pennsylvanicus, assembly GCF_037038515.1. Lineage (NCBI taxonomy): Eukaryota > Metazoa > Chordata > Mammalia > Rodentia > Cricetidae > Microtus > Microtus pennsylvanicus. Next base: position 28,505,729 of record NC_134595.1, read on the forward strand.
CAAAAATCGGGCATTCACAAGTGTATGGATTTACATCAGGGTCTTCAATTAGATTCCATTGATCCACATGTCTGTTTTAATGCCAATACCAAGGTGGTTTTGTTACTATAGCTCTATAGTAGAACTTGAAATCAGGGATGATGATGCTTCCAGAAGTTTCTTTATTGTACAGGATTGTTTTGGCTATCCTGGGTTTTTTGTTTTTCCATATAAAGTTGAGTATTGTTCTTTTAAGCTCTCTGAAGAATTGTGTTCTGATTTTGATGGGGATTATGTTCAATCTATAGATAACTTTTGTTAAGTTTTCCATTTTTACTATGTTTATCCTATGAGCATAGGAGAGCTATCCATTTTCTGATGCCTTCTTTAATTTTTTTCTTCAAAGACTTAAAGTTCTTGTCATTTAGATCTTTCACTTGTTTGGTTAAAATTATCCCAAGATATTTTATATTATTTGTGGCTATTGTAAAGGGTGGTATTTCTCTGATTTCTCTTTCAGCTTCTTTATCATTTGTATATAGGAAGGCTAATGAATTTTTTGAGTTGATCTTGTATCCTATCACATTACTAAAGATAATTATCAACTGTAGGAGTTTCCGGGTAGAATTTTTGGAATCACTTATGTATCTAAGCATATCATCTGCAAATAGCAGAAGTTTGATTTTTTTTTCCTTTCCAATTTATATCCCCTTGATCTCCTTTTGTTGTCTTATTGCTCTAGCCAGAACTTCAAGTACTATGTTGAATGGATATGGAGAGAATGGACAGCCTTGTCTTGTTCCTGATTTTAGTGGAATTTCTTTGAATTTCTCTCCATTTAATTTGATATTGGCTGTTGATTTGCTGTATTTGCTTTTATTATGTTTAGATATATTCCTTGTATCTCTAATCCCTTCAAGACCTTTATCATGAAAGGGTGTTAGATTTTGTTGAATGCTTTCGTTGGTGCAGGCCACATTTTCCAGAGGGATTATCCATTGCCTATTTGTTTTACCAAGTTACCCTCCTTTGCTAGTTTGTTATAACTTTGAATATGCATAGGTATTGATTTTTATCAGATATTTCAGCACTTTTTGGAGGTAATCATATGATTTTTTTCTAACATATTTAGTTAATGTGGTATCTATTTGGATAGAAATTCTATCTGACATATTTATAATAAATAGCCTCTCTCACCTTGACCATACAGCATTATATATACTTGGCTCATATTTTGTATATCTACAACTATATTTGCAAGAGATATTGGCGAGTGTTTTCTTTCTTTAAATGCCTTGCTAGGCTTGGCATTATGACAGTGCTGCCCTTGGGCTAAGCATCCTTTTCTCTTTGTTCAGTAGGAACTGTGGTGCTTTCCCATTTTACATCCTTAATATTGAATGTTTGCACCGTCTCTTATTGATGGTTGTTTCGTTCCATTAATTTTCTTCTTTAGTCTCTCCAGAGGCTTTTTTAATCGGTTATATTAGTCTATTTAGGAATCTAGTTTTGGCTTTATAGAAAGTCTTATGAATGTATTTCTATTTCATTTTTTCTACTAACCTTATTCTTTCCCTGATTTCTGTTTTCTTTGGGTTTGTGACTTTCTTGCTTTGTGAGTTACAAATCTAAATGAATGATTCCAACCTTTTCTTCTGAAATCTGAATGTAAAGCTATAAATTTTCCTCTAAGAACAACAGTATCTGTATTCAGTAAGTTTTCATATATAGTCTAACGTTTGTCTTTAAGTGAGTTTTTCATTTATATTTGATAGAACTACTGATATGTTTGTACTTAAGTATGTCAGTATACTTTACAAACCCTAATTATTAACCTCTTTTTGTTCCATTTTCTTACTCTAGATTTAATGAAGCTTTCTTTTCCACCAACTTGGAAACTATTATTCTGCCATTTCTTTACTGATCACAGTTATGGGTACCATAGCTGACTTGACTCCATCAAATCTAATCTCACTTGAATTCAAGAGTGTTACTGATTCAGTTAGGACTGCAGTTCTATTTTCAGGTTGGATGCATGTCCACATGTGGATGTTCACCTGGGATGATTTCCTGTCAGTTTCTTTAATGGAATCTAGTGGTGATGAATTTTTGTCTAAAATGTTATTTTCCTAATCCTGGAAGGTTAATTTTACTGAGTATAGATTACTAGGTTTTTATTTATTTTCTCTTAGCACTCTGAAGATCTTATTCCCTTTAAAAATTGCTATAATTCCTGTTGTTCCTTGCTAAGAGATAGTCGTTTTGTCTGGCTACTTTTTTGTTTGTTTTTATTGAGCTATATATTTTCTCCACTCCCGTACCTTCTTCCTCCCTTCTTTTCTGCCCTCTCGCATGGTCCCCATGCTCCCAATTTACTCAGGCAATCTTGTCTTTTTCTACTTTCCATGTACATTAGATCCATGTATGTCTCTCTAGATTCTCTGTAGTTGTGAATTATAGCGTAATTTTTCTTTGCTTTATGTCTAAAAACCACTTATGAGTGAGTACCTATGATATTTGTGTTTCAGGGTCTGGATTACCTCACTTAATATGAAGTTTTCTAGATCCATCCATTTGCCTGCAAAATTTCAAGATGTCAATAGTTTTTTTTACTGCTATGTAGTACTCCATTGTGTAAATATACCACATTTTCTTTTTTTAATTTAATTTTATTTATTTATTTATTATTTATTAAAGATTTCTGCCTCCTCCCCTCCACCGCCTACCATTTCCCTCCCCCTCCCCCGGTCAAGTCCCCCTCCCTCCTCAGCCCAAAGAACAATCAGGGTTCCTTGCCCTGTGGGAAGTCCAAGGACCACCCACCTCCATCCAGGTCTAGTAAGGTAAGCATCCAAACTGCCTAGGCTCCCACAAAGCCAGTACGTGCAGTAGGATCAAAAACCCATTTTCTTTATCCATTCTTCGGTTGAGGGGCATTTAGGTTATCTGGCTACTTTTAAGACTCTTCTCTTCAGCCGGACAGTGGTGGCACACACCTTTAATCCCAGCACTCAGGAGGCAGAGGCAGAGGCAGAGGCAGCAACAGGTGGATCACTGTTAGTTCAGGGCCAGCCTGGGCTACAAAGCAAGTTTGAAAACAGCCATGACTGTTATACAGAGAAACCCTGTCTCAAAAACCAAAAAATAAAGAGTCCCTCTTGTTTGTAGTATTTCTCAGATATACTTTTTAACTGCAGTTTTCTTTGTTTTCCTTGGTATTCATAGTCTTATATCTATGATTTAATGTTTTTATAAAATCTTAGAATTGACTAGTCTCATCTTTTATCCCAGAAAAAAATACTGCCCTTTCGCTCACTCAGTGAACCTGAGACTTTAGTTTCACACATTAGCCATTTTCTATGACCCCTATGTTTTTTCAGTTTGCTTCCTTTTGATAATTTATTCTAGTCAGACAACCACTGTACTAATTTGAAATTTCCCTGCGACATAAACTGCTGTTAAACTCACCTCATGGATTTTAATTTGCTAGATAGCTAGTTTGTATGGGATTTCTGCCATGCATAGTCCAGTTATCGTCCCTGTTGCGCTTGCTCCTCCCTTCTCACACCCCCTCCCATTGCCAGAGTGTCTCATCCTAGTGTTGGTCTATGAATGAGAAGCTGAGATATGGTTCAGAATCAGTGACACACAGGCTTAGAGACTGGGTTTCCTCTTTGCTTTATGCAGTTACCCAGATGCATTAAAACATTTTAATCATCTTGGTGCATGGTTCTAAGCTGATCAGAGGTGAGTTTCAGGCCTACTTAAACACAGAAGGTGTACTCTCTGGGGCCTGCTTCAGAGCCTGTGAGGCTTCCTGGGTCCATCCTTCTCATTGCAGTCCAGATTTTGTTGCCCTGGCCCCTTGGGCCACCCGTTCTCTGATCCATGGATACCTGAAGAGAAACCATTGGCCAAGGTGGCCCATCCACTGGCGCTCTCTCTCTCTCTCTCTCTCTCTCTCTCTCTCTCTCTCTCTCTCTCTCTCTCTCTCTCTCTCTCTCTCTCTCTCTCTCTCTCCAGTTTAACCCTGAGTCCCAGATCCCCCAGTGTCCCTGGCTGCCAGCAGAGACTGTAGAAGCCTGCAAGTCTCCTGACCATTCCTAGTAGGTTTGACCTGATTAACCTCTTCAGATCCCCGAAGTAGTGGTCCTTATATAGTCTGGTGTCCTCACCTCTCTGTACTCTTCCTTCCCTTTATTCTTTTTGTGATCTGCATCTTGTCTGCATTGAAGGAACATATTTAGGCTTGGAGGTTTGCCTTAGTGTAAGCTTTAGGTAGCATAATTGACATCTTGCCTTTAATGAATCCTCATTAGATTAGAAGTATTTACAAATAGGACTTTCCTAAAACAAGGTCCTTATGTTTTAAAAGGAACTAGATGACTGTCAAATAAATTTAATCCACTTGAATTCACTTTCAAACTTATCTTTAGTGTAAAGATTGTTATTATGTCAAATTAATTCTAAATTTAAATCGAGAAGTATTCTAATATGCCAGTGTAATTTTGTATATTTTTAAAATTAATGGTTTCAAAACATATATTTTAAGTTCATTGCTAATTTACTCTCTTGTCAGTTTATTTCTCTATTTCATGATTTCTAAATTCTAAGAAATTGTTTTGTGTACAAAATTAACATTTAGAATCATCAGTAATGTGATGTTCCACTCTTGAATTATGAACATATTTAATCTTCTTCACTTTAGCTGATAGAATTTCAAGGTAGTTTCCTTGCCACTCTTTGGAAGGAAGTGCTAAACCTTAATAATGTACCCAGACACTGTCATATCTCACTCAGTTGTGCCCTTAGGGAGCAAATTCTTTAAAGGCAACTAAAGGCCTTTCTGAGGTGAAGTGCAGACCTCTTGGGAACTAACTGTAGCATGTGCGGATTTGGCCTCTGTAGTTGACTGTTTTGACACTTGTCACTTTCAGGGCAGCTACTCTAAGTGAATTGACCTGCAGTGAATCTGAGGCCAGTAATCTCATTTTTAGACTCCTTAGCAGCTCTCAAGTGCAGCCAGTGCTGAATGCTGAGGTCTAGACAAGCCTTACGGCTCCAAGGAAGGCGGTTCATGGCCTGCCTAGCGCTCTTCTTGGAGGGCTGCCTTCTGCTGGGAAATGATCACCTTGTCCTCATAGGAGTCTGTGAGGGACTTGGCTGTGTGCATGTAGGGTGGTACTGCCCTCCAGAGTACATGCACACATCCCAGTGCCACTGGCACAGTGCCTAGGCTGGACTCATCCCAGCTCTGGGACTGGCCACTCCCTCCCTCGTTCGTGGTTCATGTGTGCCTCAGTGTGTATCCTATTTACTAGGTTTGCTGCTGTTGTTTTTGGAGTAGGGGAAATAGTGGTTATTTATCAAAAGATTACAGTTCAAATTTTTAACATTAACCAGTCAATCTGTGCTACAACCAACCAACAAATAACAATTTTTCTAGTTGCTGTAAAGCAACTCAGTCTAAATTGCTTTCTCAGAGCTTACGAAAATGGTCCAATAAAAATATTATCTCAAGGCTCATAGAATACGACTTCAGAAAACATCTCAGGTTTGTTTATGAGTCAGAAACGATGTCTGTGCTGTGTGCTAAGCCCCGCCCTTTGTTGACCTGGTGTTGGAATGTTCTCAGCTGCACTCCAGTCCTATCACAGGCAGCAGCCGTGGTTTTCACTTTGTGGATTTGGGTGGTCAGGTTTTATTATTAATAATAAACTGCATAGTTGAGTTTTTTGGCAAGCTTGCATAGACTTCGAAGCCCTAAGAATGCTGTTCTGTGGGGAGAAAGCAGCCAACAGACCAACACTGGGAGATGCTCTTATGTCGGGCCTAGGCAGCTCAGCCATGAAGGAGATTCTTGTTTATGCCATCACATGCAAATGGCAGGAGGCACCTTCAGTTTCTAAACGTTTGGAAAACCAGTGCAAAGTGTTGGTTATCTCCTTTCTTAAGGTTTTGTTTAACTGACTTTATTCATTATTTAATGAATCTTGTATACATTTTTAAACATTTACAGTGTTAAACATTAATTCTTAATCGTTCTTCAGTTTACTTATTGGTAAGAAATAATGAATTTCCTTTCACCGACAGTGAGTTCAGAAGAGTACATGCATTTTCCCTCTCAGTAACAACAGCACTACCTTTGTCAGCCATGTTCCCATTTGGAGACACTTGGGAATCTGAAGTATTTGCTAGCCATTTAGTTCCAAGCACTGGGCAAAGTGTAGATAGCATGGCATCATGATGTGCCTTTGGCTGCAAGTGATGCCAGGCTGTGTGTTACTCAGTGACAGAACACTTGGCCTGTTGTTCACCATGTCTTGCCTGGACTCATCTTCAGCACTGCATTAGAGAGACAAAGATACAAGTCTAGGGTCTAAGGTCGGTCACCCAATCCTAAGGGTGATCCTTTGTCCTATTTGTGAATCCATGCCTTCCCCTCAGGCATAGGAAAGATGAGAAAGAGTATCAGGTAGAAGCCAAGTTGTACCTCCATGCCAGACTGGTCAGCACTATGCCCAGCTTACTGGGTCTCCTGCCCTCCCATGGGCCTACCCACAGACCCCATTACCATCCAGGTCTGCTATTTCTTTGCTCTTTCTACATGGATTGACTACTTACTGAGGCCTCGCCTTGGTGCCTGCTGGTATGTGAATAGTACTGTCACCACTGGTTGGGACAGTGCTGACACATCTCAGGAGCTCTGAAAATCTGTCCTATGGATAAGTGATAATCAATATGGATATGGTTAAAAGAATAGGAATACAATTGTTATTCATTATTATGTTTTTGATTCTAGAACTTTTCCTCTATTAGAGAAATATGTGGAAAGAGAGCTTGAGCCAGCAGTAGTGAAACAGAGTAGGCTGAACAAAACTTTATTTTTGAATTCTCTTGTGGAACTCAAGAATCAAGATGTTTCCTTCCGAACTTCAGAAATTGTGCCTCTGCAGTTGCTTTGATGGTGTCATCCGCAGGACAAGTCAGTGCTGAACCTTGAACCTTGAAAACTTTAGCCTCGCCACCTGGCTGCTGTCCCGCATCACCATTCACCCAAGTGATGCTATGGAGTCAGGGTGAAGATGTGGCCCACAAGGCTCAGCCCAGGACCAGCTCTGTAAGCTCTCTTAGATTCAGTAACTGCTATAGAGTCTCCCATTTTGTGAGGAGAGGTGCTAGCAGGTGCTGGTTTGTGGAAAGTTACAGGCCTTTCTCATCCTGCATACCAAAAGCCCATGCTTACCTATGTAGCTTCCTGTCCCTCGTCCTTCTGGGCATGGAAAGAGAGAGGTGACCCTCTATGCCTCTATTGTTAATTTCACCACTGATGTCATCACCATCATCTGGTCTGTCAGCAGCATCCCCCATAGTAATAATAATAATAATAATATCATTGTAATGGTGAAAGTGATTATTTCATTTTTTCATATGTTTAGCAGTGATATTAAGTTTGCTTTATATCTGGGCTTGCATTTCTCTTTTAAGTAGCTCTTCTGTGGACTTGCTCTCTGCCCCCACCATGCCACAGGGCACTTCCTTTATTGATAATTGTAAAGATAATTAGTGTGTTTACAAGCATTATCCTTTTCTTGGTTTCCACTGCTCATGTTTCTGTTCAGTGTTAACCTGTTGCTTTCAGGAGTATCACGTGTTGAGCAAACATTTCCACAAGCACAGGATCCTTCCAAGTCCATGCATTGACAGACAGACTAGAACGCAGGTGACTAGGATTTAAGTATGGTGGTTTCCCGTGAGAGGCTCTGCAGAGTCTCCCACCCTCCATGTCTGTAGAACAGTGCATCAGTCTGAGCAGTTGGTCTGCTGTGCAGGATCAGAGAGTGTGCACCCAGCAATAACCCTGCCTTGGGCAGATGTTGAATTGAAGGTCAGAAGGAGACACTCTTTCTTAGTGATAGTAGCCACTTACAGTTTCTGTGCTGAAATGGTACTAGAGCCTACAGAGTAAACCAGGAAAATGATCCTAACAAATGCAGGATAAGAACAAAAGGCTAGCTGAAAGGATTATCTTTTTGGTTGGTGTCTTGGGGATTGAACCTAGGGGTTCGCTAGCGCCAGTCAAGAACCTCAGCACCCCACCCCTGATTATTATCCAACTTTTGAAAAAAAATCAATGGCAAAGCTTTTAAAAGACGGAAGGAAGTTATGGTGTTCAGTGGCAAAGGAAAACCCAGAATAGACTCCATAAAAAGTAGTGCGGGGCATCAGACTGTCCAGGTTTTTAAAGGAAATGAGACTGGGGTAGATGTGTGCCCTTGACCTTTCTAGACTTTCACCCAACCTCTGGGCCTTAGAATACCTGCTTATTGTAAAATGTGTTAGCAAAATATCTTGATGCTGTTTGTGTGATAAGATTACTCTTGGTCCTGTGTGCTACATGAAGTATTGGGGATCATTCAAGATGGTGCCTGAATACTGTATGATAGCATTCATAGGAGTCCTTGGTGTATTCTTCAGAAGGATGGGTGGGCACAGTACTAAGGTATCTGCAGTAGATCTGTGCGTGGCAAGTTGGGGCATGCGTGTGTAGTCCATTTCTTTCAGCAACAATCATCATACCACAAGAAAGCCCTGGGATACACAACTTCCACCTGAGTGAAATGGCAGTACTGCTTGCTAAAAGAGTGTGTAGCACCGGGCAGAGGGGGACAGGGCTGCACTGGATGGTAACAAAGCCATATGCATCATATATGTAGACACTATCCACCAGCTTTCCAGTAGAACAGACCTTGTCCCTCTGCGTGACCGTGTATGAAATTCTGTTTGCATGGAACTCTGTTTTAGAGTTTGCTGCTTGTTCAGAAGAGAGACTGGAACCACCATGCTTCTAGCACTTGGCTCTGAAACTTAATGCAGGGATATGCAAACTCCCTGCAGATATAAGTTGTGTTTGCTCACAGAAGCCTTTCCCTTGCTGAAATCTGTGTTTCAGTAGACTGCAGTCATGCAGTATTTGGAGACAAGACCTCCCCTTAAAGTTCCCTGGCCTTGGGAGAGCCCTGCAGAGGGAGCTCACTCCTCCTGCCTTGTACCTTGCACTCCCTGCTCCATATTGCTCCCCTCCTCCTCACTCTGATATTCCTGCCAGGTGCTGTAGCAAGCACTGAGGTGAAGATGAAGCTGCAGGAGTTTGTTCTCAACAAGAAGAAGGCACTGGCTCACCGGAACCTGAACCACTGCATTTCCAGTGATCCCCGCTACTGGTATGGGTAAGTGATCTGGGCCTCCTCTTTGGGTGCTTTGCATACTCAGCTCTGTGGACAGGTTTGAGAGGACCCAGTTTTTCAAAGACCTTCTAATGTAGGGGTGGTAGATGCTGAACCCCCAAAGCTCTATAACCAGATTTGAAGGGAGGAGGTCTGGGGATAGTGTGTGTTACTATCCAGATGAGGGGTTATAGTCCATTGAGGGGTGGATATCTTCAGAGTACCAAGTCACTATTCTTAAACACCATAGGAACCACTTGCAGAGGACTTCTGTCCTAATTATCCACTGTTGCTTACTCAACTCCAATCTAATGCTTAATCAGAGTCTGAAAGCATTTTGGCATTAGCCCAGCAAAGAAACCACTGAAATGGATGGTCCATGGTTAGGGCAATGGTTTTGTATTGTATGTGTTTGTGGGGGTTAGGGGATGAGAGGCGTGTGGAATTGTCCAGAGCAAAGAGAAAAAGAAGAAAACTGGACAGGGAAGCAAGAATGAAGAGGGTAGGGGGGTGAAACATTGCATTATATAGAGAAGGAGAAGGCGTGGGGGAGGTGAGAAGGGCCAGGAGGCTAGAGTGAACTTTGAAATGCATAACAAATATCAAATATGAATAGGGACTAAAGGAGTCTGGAGGCTGGCAGGGCCTTTGCTATGCAATAGCAGGCAAATGTCAATGGACAGCCCTCTGTCTCCTTTTCCAGAGTCAAGGGAAGATAATGGAAATGACTCTTTTTGTGGGCAGAAACCCTTTTCACAGGTTCCTAAGGAATACTGACTGTAGGCTTTTAGCAGTCCTTCTATATAGTCCAGCTTGAGCTGAGCCTATACTGTCATTTTTGAGCGTATACAATGCCTGTTGGGGAGCTTGAGTTTTCTTCTTTTCTCCTCTTTTTGAGGCTGAGTTTCACTGGCTGTCCTGAAACTCACTTTGTAGAGCAGGCTGGCCCCAAATTCACGGAAATTCTCCTGCCTCTGCCTTCTGAGTTCTGGGATTAAAGGTGTGCACCACCACGGCCTGGCCTGACAACATCTTTATGATTAGTTACTGAGTCCTTGGGAAAGTTGGAGAGAATTTGGAAGAGCTGTCAGCCTGGGCCAGAGCTTGCATAGTGAGCAAACCAAAGCAGGATCTTGTCTGTGCCAAGAGATACAAGCAGCTAACTTGTCCAGGGTAAACAAGGCTTGAGCGTGGGCCATTTGTGGTGTAGTATAGAGCCCACGAGGAGACTTGGCCAGTTCTCACACGAAACACATGGCTAATTTGAAATTATGTTATGTTGCTCTTAAGGGTCATTTCATTGCTAGAAAGACGCAATAGGATAGTTTTCCTAAATCAAAATGTAGTCATTAATTTCATTCAAGGGAAAAAATAGCTCTCCTAGTTTCAAAATGGCCTACTGTTTCCACTAAAACCCCACTGATCCCACTGAAACGGTCGATTTATTTGTATAGATAACTTCCGTTACCACAACGTAACCTGGGGAGGTGCATTTGTACAGTGAGGTTCTTCATTGTCTTTTACTTGCTTTGTAGCTGCATACACTGCAAATCAAAGTACACTACTGGTCTTCATGCAGCTTAGAAGAGGGTGAGGCAGGTGGCTCATGAGGAGTAGTGATGGGTGGTCATGTGGCGGGGCAGGTGAAGAGCCAGAGAGAACCTTAGCTTGTGGTGTGGTCTGCAGCCTCTGCTGCAGAGGTCAGCCTGGGCTTCTGCTATGCAGAGGCTCCATTGTCCTACAAGAATGGTCCGGGAGTTGCAGCCAATGATAGCAGTTGGGTTGGTGATTTGGAGGTGGACACAAGGATGCAAGCTAGAGAGGGCAGCAGGACTAGACTGGGTATAGGAGAGATGGTGGGACTTGGAAAAGGAGAACTGCTTAGGGCAGGTTTGGTGCCAACTTGTTAAAAGATTGTCTTCACACCAGGGAGCAGGGGGATCACCTTCAGAGAAGAAGAAGATGAACAGTCCAGTTTAGGACTTAGGGAGTTCAGGGGGGGGGGGGGCTGTTACAAGAAATACAGGGTTTCAAGTGGCACCTTTGCAGGAAGTGGGATTTGGGAGTGGAGTTACAGCTCTTGGGGGGCAGTCACAGTTGTATAAACAGATGGGACTGCTGAATCAGAAAGGGATTGGGAGAAAGGCCAACCGGAACAGGGGCTGTGGAGGAGCCAGCAGGTACCCTGCTACAGGTGAGGCTTTATGGGGGAGGGGATTAGGTACATACTGAGAGACTGAAGGAATAGTACCTAGAGGAGAGGGGAGAGGAGGAGGTCTTTTCCTAGAACTTTGTCCTGTACAGGTTGCTCCAGGGAGATCCTAACCTGCATAAGGCCCTCTTCCCTGAAACAGTTTGGGAGTAAGCTGACTAGAAAGGTCAGACCCTGATATCAGACACACCGTTCAGGAATTCAGTTTGATTTTATTGTGTTTGATGAACATGCAAGGATCCTGGCCAACCCTCATGTGCAGTGGCTAACCCATTGCGAGACATGATGGCAGAACACAGTCTTCTAGAGAAAGAGTTAAACCACTACTCAGCTTCACACATCATGTGGTGATTGCCGGTAACAGCCGACAGCCAGTGAGGTCTGAGCATGCGGGCCAAGCCAACAAAACTTTTAGAAGGAAACATGTTGAGAGGGGTTTCTTTCCAGCAATGAAATTACCCTTAAGAGCTGAAGTGTAAGAGCTGGCGAAGTCTCTTCATCAGTGTCACGAGCTGCGAGCCCGTTACTAGAAACAGTCAGACACCATCAGCATTTAAAACAGCTCTTTGAAAGGCACCTTTCAAGAAAACACATGAGCAGTAGACTAGAAGGAAATGCTTCAATGCATCTGTAAAGTGTGTGTGAAGCTGCTGCAACTTATCGTGTGTGTGCTAAAGATGTGAACAGGTGTGCCACAAGATAAGCTGTGGGAGTTGCCATCCAAGTGAGATGCGGCTTCTCACCTACAGGGCTAGCTATTCTTTAACCGGGGGTGGCAAAGTAGGGATGACTATTCCTGCACAGTTGGCTAGAGGGAAATTAAGTGGTGCAATACCATTAGAAATGGTTTAGAAGATCTTCAAATGGGACTACAGCCCAGCAGTATGCTTTCTAGTATTTGCCCAGGGATTCAAGTACACACCCAAGCTTAATCTCTGTGCTCCTAGCAGCTGAAACAGAAATGACCCTCAGGACCGTAGCAGGTGAGTGGCTTGATAGGTTGGATCACCGTGCACTGCAATTGTGCAGCAGTGTGGAGACCTTACAGGCAGTGTCCTTAAGCAGGGCGAACACATAGCCACCCCTCACCACTCTAGTCGTATAAAACTGAACTCAGCAAAACAAGGGACAAAGGGGACAGTCTGAAATTGGGACTGTTCAAAGTCTGTTTGGTGGTGATAATCCATGTAGGGAGGTGAGTGTCCATAATTTGAGCCTTAAAACTTCTGAGCCCCCAAAGTGCAATGTGTCATGTGTTAGCTCCCAGGCCTGTAAAATTTAGTCTTGCAAAAAATCCAGACCACGGGATTCCCATGAATAAACTTCATGTTAATTATATGTTAAAATAGTATTTTTATATCTCAGGTTAAGTAGAATACTAAAGTTAATTTCACCCATTTTTTTCTCATTTTTATGTAGCTACTAGAAAATGTAAATTACATGTGTAGCTCACACATTTCTGTTGGACTGTGTTGTTTCACTTGATTAACGAGTTTAGTTTAATCACTGGTATAAATCTGATGTAATGGGAAAGGCCAGTTGTTGATAGAATTTAAATGCTTGATTTTGTGTTATTTTATACCACATTGAAGGTAGCATTTAGAAAGAAAGCAATACTATTTGGTTTTCTATCTACAGTAATATGAGAACTGCCTTTAGTTTTATTCTGTTTATTTATTGTTTTTTTCTTTCTTTTTTTTTTCTTTTTTTGGGGGTGCTACTGGGAATTGAACCCCAGGCCTCACACATGCTAGGCAGGTATTTTTCCATTGACGTACATCCTCTAGTTCCAAAGACTTCCTCTTTGAAAAGGTCTGGTCAGTGAACGAGCATCTTCCTGCCGACTTTGTCTGCATCCTAGGCTAGAAATCAGGGCGAGTTAGAAACTGTTCTGTGTTCCTAACCTTTGGGATGTGAGGATATGTGAGTCTGGGTTGGGGGGGGGGGTGAGTATGAAGTTACAAACTTTATATGGTGGGTGTGTAAATAGGTACAGTGATAGGGCATGAACTATAGGAGTTAGGGGATACAAACTTAGCCAGGGATAGGATTTGGATCCTTCCTTAGTGAGTTAATCCCAGGGTGAGGTGTGTTAGCCTGGCATTTGAAGGGCATACCAAGGCTATCTGCTGGCATTTCTTCCCAAGTGGCTGCTTATTCCTGGCATGCAAAGAGAGAAATGCCGAGAACCATGGGTAAGGAGGCTGCTCCTTACAAGGGAGCTGGTTATGGGGACATGAAGGTTCCCTTCTGCAATCTCTAGAGTCCCACAGAGGCCCCACTGGCTGTACATCATAACTGCCAGCTACAGCTGCAGCTCCAGGAAGTGTTTCTAGAGGACAAGGTAGGCAGCACTGGGAGCTGTGGCTCTGGCTCAAGGCAAGTGGTCCACAGCAACCTCTTATTTCAGCTCATTTACAGACTGTGCAGAAAAGTGGGTTTTTATTTAATATTGACAGCATCTCGAGAGATGAGATGAGTAAGCGGAGATCTACTGGATCTGGAGTGACCAGATTTCCAACTGTTCTCCAGTAGGAAGAAACCCTGTCATGAAACGTAACAATGGTATTGTGTTTATTACATTTCTTTTAATTATTATATTTAAATTGTTTTCCTGTAGTTGACCATCTTTTTAACACAAACACACCCCATCTGTGTTGTAGGAAAGAGAAAAGGGATGCCAAGGACCCCGTTGTAACTTAGCATTGAAGAAGTCTTCAGAGCTGCCCTCTTAGATTTGTTTCTGAGAGTCCCTTTAGTACATTCTTTGCATTATATGCTTTCAGATATTTAAATATATACTTGTGCTGACATGTCTGAGAGCTCCTACTCTAGATTCACATAACTCCAGATGTGTGGATGCTGAGTACTGTATATTCAAATAAATCATTTGACGAAGTCTAAGCTAGAAAATGGGCAAATGTGTTTTGAGTCTTTAAGCAGATCTCCTGTCTTCAAGACCATAGACTGTCTCATGCTCTCAGAGTTCAGAGGAAGACTTGGTTAAAGGTCATTTAGGGTGGCCACAGTGCCCAGGACTTAATTCTGCAGCCCAATTCCTGCCTCCTCCTCTTTGCTCTGAGCATCTATCCACTTGCAACCATTCCCATCTAGCCATTTTTAGGACTTTTAAGTTGTGTTTGGCCATTAGAAGTTTACTTCCTCTAGTAACTTCCAGGGTAGAGATTCAAGCTGCTGTTGAACTGTCCCAAAAAGGAGATGGCTGGGGGATTTGTTGTCGTGGGCATGAGTGATAGACATATTCTGCAAAAGGAAAATCCTCAAGGGATCCTGTGCTTGAGGAGACAGACAGATGTGGGCATTACCAGCACTTTCTAGGAGTCCATGCTGCCCCATCTCACTGCCTGAAGCCTTTCCTGTATTTCTCATGGCCGGGCCCACTGATCGTCTACTGCTTGCATTCTAAAGACAACCCCTGTGAGGGCTTAGGAATCCCAGAGAGCAGGTCTGGTCAGAGAATGGGCTGTAGGGTACTGTTGCTTGTTTTGGTTTACTCTGACCTCACCCTGGAGAAGAGGGACTAACAAAAGATCACATTTCAAAACTTGATATGCCAAGGCTTGGGATGCCTGGATACACTGACATCTGTCTTTGTGTTTTTCCAGGAAGACACAGCACAGCTCCCTTGACCAGAGCTCTCCACCCCAAAGTGGGGTATCAGCCTCCTACAACCACCCAGTGTTGGGAATGTATGATGCCAAAGATGACTTCCCTCTTAGGAAAACAGGTCAGTGTGCAGTCTGCTGCCTGAGCACTTCCATCCTGACAGCATTCTAGGGACCCCTTTTGAGCCACAGGTAGTACTTGGACATCTTGTGCTAGTTTAGGATACTGGCTTTTGTATTCTGATACTGCTTTAAATGACCCTAAGCTTCCCTGTGATTTATCCCTAAAGCAATTAGTCTCATACATGTACTCCTGCATTGTAGAACTTGTCCTCATCCCCAGAGCACCTTGTGTAACCTCCTTGGGAGTGTGCTCTGCTCTACAGTCCAGAGCAGAAGGGTAGTTCCGGGAGTAAGACAGCTCCTGTGGATGTGCTGGCCAAGGTCAGTGAGGATGTAACTCTGTATGATCAAGGTGTCCAGAGTGAAGGCAAGTCCCCGTGAGAAAGATGTGCTGGGTCCTGCAGGGACACCACTGTTGGCCCACAGCTTTGTACATCAGCTCTTAAAAACAAAGACTGTAAAGGGGACTAGACTGTTGTCAAAACAAGAGGAATATGCTAGAAGTGAAGACAAGCCAGGACATTCTTGGTTTGGGGGGGGTGATTGTTGTAGAGGATGGGGACTTTAGAGAAGGGCTATGGATATTACGATTGGGATGGCAAGAAGGGTGAGTGTCACGGCCACCCTCGACCCACAAGGATGACGCGACCACCGGAGCTCTTCTCACTGCAGTTTATTCCAGGACTTTTTACACTTCTCTCTCTCTTCCCCTCTCTCCCCTTTGACTTCTCATTTTCTCTCCTTTTTTCCTCTCTCCTTCCTTCTTTTTTCCTCTCTCTCTCCTCTCTCCTCTCTCCTCTCTCCCTCTCTCTTTGACCTCTCTCCTCGGGCAAACCTCTCTCAGCCCTTAAGTAGGCATGGGCTGCCAACCCCGAACTGCCAGGTGGGCACTGCCCATAGGTTCACGCATATGCAGGCAGCTGATAATCGTTGCGTGATCATAGCATAGGCCAGGCCTTAGCCATCTCAGGAGTTGATTATACATCTCCATCAGGTGTGATTCCATGCAGCTCGCTACAGGTGGGCTTTCTGAAGGTTTATTGAGAGGGTGTGGAACTACATAACCTCAGCCTTTGTAGTGAGGGTGTAGCCTCAACCTGCAGGGCAGTGCAGGAGACTTCTTTCTGGGCTTCCTTCAGAAATGAGGTTCGAGGGGCATACCTGCTTTTACTAAACAAGTCAGGAAAATTACAAGTTTCTGTTATCTAAGCAAGGCTGCACTAGAGCTTTGCATAGTGGCTTCTTTGCAAGGCATCACAGAGACAAACAGGCTCACCTGTTACTCCTTCCTAAACTAGGAAGTTTCAGAGGACTGTCAGGTATAATTTGGCATGTCTTTGAGCAAACAGAAACCAGGGGCTGCTAGTTGAATGGAGGGACATTTTATATTAACTCGGCCTAAACAGGGCTTGACTAGTATTAGAAGTGTGTGAGATGGAATGGCCATGTTGCATTTGTTGCATTCCTGGTAGATACAGACTTGCTATGGAAGGACAAAGACAGCCTAAATGCAGAGTAGTCAGCCCTCACTGAAGGATAGACCTCCTGAAAATACCCCAGACAGCTTCCTCCAGAGCTCAACGGGAGGAAACAGTGCGTACCACTGTCCT
Source organism: Microtus pennsylvanicus (assembly GCF_037038515.1). Lineage (NCBI taxonomy): Eukaryota > Metazoa > Chordata > Mammalia > Rodentia > Cricetidae > Microtus > Microtus pennsylvanicus. The sequence goes on from NC_134595.1 coordinate 28,522,506, forward strand.
GACGGGCCCAGAGCACTAAAGCAGCAGGACTGCAAGCTATTGTTCTTCTTCTACCGATGGTGGTCCTAGTCTCAGGAGCCTTCCAGTAATTGGTAGTATGCTCCTCAGAGATTGTCAAAACAGGTGACAGAACACTTACATCACTAGCCACTGGTAGTCACCACAGCCATGTGGCTCTCCATGCTTGTCCACAGGGCCCTAATGCTTCTCCAGGGATCTCAGCCTACCCCTGTTGGTCCTTGCATTTCTCTGGAGACTGTTGGAAGCCAAGCCACAGCCATGTTGACTTCAAGCCTTGTCATCCAGCCCACATACAGACCCCACACTCTGAGAATAGAGGAAGGAAAGAATGCTTTTTACACTCTGGAGAGGCTTCAGAAAAACCTTAATTAAGGTTTGGTAACATTCCAAATTTTAAGAGGCACCACCAGCTCATGAATAATATTACTAATAGGAGTCCAGAGAAAGTGGAAATCCTTAATTTCCTATGGTATTCAGGGAAGTGGCCTGCAGAACACTGAATATGGCTTCTTCCAGCCCTTGATGCTGCCAGTGCTAAACGCACTTCTGTGTTTCTGATGAAATGGTAATGTGAAAGACACAGTGAGTGAGGTTTCCTGCGTGAGGTACCATGATTGAGTTAAAATGACAGTCTCAAATAACTATATCTGAATCGTTCCTGGCTCTGACTTTATACTACTTTATGTTGACTTTGCAAATAGTTTGCCCATTTCAGTCTGTAAAGGATTTTAATCTTTATACAAAGTGAAATAAACCCTTGGCAATCTCCAGCTGCTTTCTTCTGTACTCCAAGCATATTTGCATAGGCCTTGGTGGCCTTCCTGAGATACCTGCTTACACATATTCTGCATCTGTCTTCCTTCTCTCATGAAAATATCATGCAGCTTGCCTGATCTTTTTTTATGCTCAGAGCTCAACTGTCTGAGTTCATCCCCAGCTATTCACACATTAGTGGCTTAGGAGACACTCTTCACCCAGCTGATCTTAGAAGCAGTTGAGTGAGTCAAGGAAGACCTGGAAGAAGTCTTTGCTCCACTCCCTCAACTGCTGGATAGACTGGACTCTTCCACCCTGTGATTTGTCCTACCAAGCCTTTCCCTCGGTTCCACTTAGCATAGGGCCACATGGAAATGACCCAGCTCAGTGGCCCATGCCTATGGCATCTGTATGTACCTACAGGGCCTTCCTGCAGTGTGGAAACTGGCTATGGTAAGGGAGCAGCTTTTGTCAGTTTGAGGTTCTCGTCTCTTATGAACCTGTCAGACCCAACCTGCCTTTACTTCTCTGGGAAGCTGTTTAGGATACCTGCTTAGTCCCACTCTTCCCAAGAATCTTAAATCTGCACTTTGCCTCAGCACTTACCCTAAAGAAGATTCAGTTGATGACTCAGGCCAGAGCTTCCCCAGGCCTCCTCCTCAGAACCCTGACCTCTGTGAGAGAGAGTGTGTGTGTATGTGTGTATGCACATATGCACCACATGAAGGAAGGGGACTTCTCCCAGGATTCAGAGAGACTAAGGTGACACCTCACAACTTCACATATCAACATGTTGCCCAAGCTTGACAGGATAGACACAGGGAGTTCTGGCAGGTTGGCTGGCTTGACACTCCCAGGCTGTACTTTTCTGGAAGCTGAAGAGTCCCATGCCTTTTTGCATCAGGGTTTCCCACTGAGTTTCCCACTAGTTCCATCATGGCCTCACAGTTGCAGGTACTTACACAACTCTGTCTACAGGAGAACTGTTTTAAAAAACAAGCCAGGTCCCAACCTCAGCTGTGCCTTTAGCCAGTGTCAGCAAAGAAAGTCAGGGTCTGAGCTGTACTTCAGTTCAGAGAAACAGCCTATCCAGTCATAAACCTCATGCTTCGGAGTTTCAGTTGGCCTTCACAGAGCCTGCAGGGATCTGGCTAGTGTTTGCTCGTGGATTGTGAGATGCGGGTGTCCTCGGGTGAACAACAAAGCCTGTGATTTGGAGGCTGCAGTGGTTTCACGGTTGACAGCCTGAAAGGTGCCTTTGTCAAGTCTCCTCAGATTTCAAAGCAGCCCTACTTTAAAGTTCCAGGTGAATTGTTTGGGAGACCATTATTTAAGAGACATCCTCACTGAGTGATTGTCATACTTCAGTGGTTTCTGCTATGCCCAATAAATCAGACAGTGAGACTGTGGTAATGTCATCAGGGTGAGATGGAAGCACAGTCCCAACCCACTGCACCCACTAATGGGACTAACAGGAGCTTGAGCCAACTAGCAGAAGAGTCCTGCTTCCATACTGTACTTCAGTGGAAATTTACCAGCTGTGTGTATTTCAACCACCGGTGTGATGCCCATGACCCCAGCTGTGTCTGCCTGGCTGTAACGACATCTCCCTTCAAACAGCTTCTGAACCCAACCTGAAGTTACGGTCAAGGCTTAAGCAGAAAGTAGCTGAGAGACGGAGCAGCCCCCTGTTGCGCAGGAAAGATGGCCCTGTGGCCACTGCTCTAAAAAAGCGACCCCTGGATGTCACAGGTATGTCAGAGAACAGGTAAGCCCCACCTATTCCACCCCATCCTAATACATACCCTCTACTCTGAGACCTCTAACAAGTGTGTCAACCCAATACAATTACCTCATGCTAGGCCCAGCCACCTAGAGGTGGGGGACTTAAATGGCTGGCTTAGTTCCCCCATGGGCTGCCATTGGGCCTAAGTGAGAGAATTGTCTTGCCTGGCATTTCAGGGTTATACCCAGAGCTTCTCTGAAGGTGGGTTTAAAACTGCATGTTTCTGCCTGCTTTCTGCTGCCCACGGGCATCCTGGGGCCTTGGAGCCTTCTAGATTGTTCCCCACCAGTGTGCCCAGCTGAGCAGAGGAAGGAAGAGCAAGGAGCTCAGCTAGTTACACTTCAGTGAACAAACTGGTGATGGCCCCACCTGCTGGTGGACAAGCAGCAGGATACAGCCCTCCCCACCCCAGGAAGTTCCTTCAAGCACTTTCCTCTTAGGTTAAGTCCTCACCTCCACTGGGCTCATCCCGTCACCAAAAATGTTAGCATCTAGGGAAAAGTAAGCTGTCAGAGCTGACCTAGAGGGAGTTCCCACCTTGTAAACACCATTTGAAGGCCAGGGTTCTAGTTCTTGGTCTGTGAGTACACCTGCCCAATTGGTTCGTTTGTTTCAGTGAACGTACTGATGTCCCAGGGGAAAACAAAAGGGCTCCTGTGCTGCCATCCTTCAGAGCTAGTACCCAAGTCTCATTTACCTGCCCTCAGGACAGAGGAGTATGTGACCTTCTAGACACAGAGCCAGTGTGAGCCCTCACTCCAGGACTGGCTCATAGATCTTGAATCTGTGCAAAGAAGATCATGCCACTTGTGTACCTGGGAACTCGTGTTTGTCAGTCTTCCTTTCCATGCAGCTGTCTGTCCCCTTCTTGTCCTCTTAGAAACTCCTTATTTAGAGACACAAAGAAGCGTTAAGACCTTAAGAACTCAGTTTGTCATGGTCTTCATGCAGCTGTCTGTCCCTGATTAGACTATTAGATATGTCTTGTCTAGAGAGACCAGTAAGTGTTACAACAGACACTCACCTGTCTCTCACTGAGAAATTTAATTGGGAGTTGTAGGGGCACGTGAGTAGATGCTGTTCACACTGATGTGCAGCCCGGCTGCCTATAGCAGCACCTGGTATGAGCCAGTCCTTGTGCGTGCCTAGGCTCTGAGATTACACTGACAAATGTGTGAGACAGGGTCTCTAGCAGGCTGCTCTGGGTGCCTCACACCTCAATGACTGGGCTGAGCACAGACCCAGTGAGAAGAGGTGCATGACCTGTGGGATCTTGCTGTCTGTGTGAGGCACAAGCCAAAGGAGATGTCCTGGGGAGGCCAGCATGACAGAACAGGTCATTGCTGAACTATGTTATATGAGAGTCTGCCCTCAAGACAAGGGCAAGGTCAGTAGAAGCTATGCTGGGTATAGAAAGCTGTGGAGAAGAAGATGGCGTCTGAGCTACAGCCTGATGAATAAGTAAAACTGGGAAACAGACTGTGCTACCCAGGTTACTATAACCACCTGGGCAGCTGCGACAAGAAAGACACTCCAATTAGGGCTATTCTCAGGCAACAGAGAGAAAGGGACTCTGACTAGGATTGATTCAGGTAGAACAAGGGAACAGCAAAGGTCCTTAAGGAGAGGCCTACACCCTATATGGAGGTCCCTGAATCTGCCAGGGAACACAGGTTCACATGCTGCTCTTCCCAGCTGGAATAAAGTTCATGCTGGTTGAAGAGCATAAAGAAACAGCAGTGCTGCCTGGATCAGGGTTCACACTGAGGGCCTCCCTGTCCAAGGGTAGTGGGTGAAATCCTCAAGCAAAGCACCTGTGTTAAGAAGTAACATGGAAGTACCTCTTCATCCCAGGTAGACTCTTGAACTCCCAGCTGATAAAATCCAGGGAAATACAATCACACCAGAGTGAACTAGTTGGCTTTTGGAGGAGAGGTACAAAGAAAGGATCGACTGAGTCCTGTGCTCACGATCAATGTCTGTGGCGTGGTTCTTACCACAAGCACTGGATGCAGGATTCTAGAGCGGAGGTAGGGTGTAGGCAGCTGCTAGATGGTGAGAAGTGGCTTCATGTTACTGGTGGATGAGCCAGGCCACAGAGGGCCAAGCCTTCCCCATCTGCCAAGATTAATGTGATATCTTTGCCCTAGTGTACTTAAGTCCAGGGCAAGTGAAGTCACTATGCACAGCTTCCTCTTGTGAGTGGGGTGAAAGGGTGCCCTGTTTAGAACTCAAGCCAACTTCCTGCTCGCTCTGAAGAGGTGTGAGCATCTTTGCTCCTTCTGTCTTGCAAGGCTATTCTTATAGACAAATTTCAGAATCAGCTCTGCAAGAGCCCTGTTAGCTGGGTGAGTGAGTGACTGTGCTCTGTTAAGGAAGGGTATCTCTGAGCCCCTTCAGAGTTCCACTGTGTCCAAGTTTGGGGCTAGACTGATCTCAGAGTGCTGTTGATGATGGACCGATACCTGAACTTTTCAGGAAAGCAGTTTGTGTGTCTTTGAGAGCTGTTAACCAGATGATGCCATTGTCAAAACGTCCCTGAGCCAGACATCAAAATCTCAGTATATGCCTCTGAACATAGAGAGTAGCCAGCCACACAGAGAGGTTGGAGATAGCAGCATCCAGCCCATAGGCAGAAGAGTGATGCGCCTGGCCCTCTGGTCAGAGGCAAGCCCAAGACATACAAATATCTGTTGAGACTACTGTGTGATTTCAAACTGCACTGGGGAGCTGCAGAAGCCACTGCCTGTGTTTCCTGACTGCTAGGTAGTTGATAGTAAAGTAAGAAGATTGCATGTAAACTGAGCAGTCACAATAGGTTGGTTTAGTTTGAAATTGTTTTTATAGAGACAATGAATTTGACCTTTTGCTGTTAAAAAAAAAGCCCGCTGGGCCTTTGTGTTCACTGGTCTTTTGTCTGAATATTACTAAGTGTTTAAGAGCTTGCCTTTCTGATGTTTCAAGCCATCTTGAAATTCAAAAGAGCTGTGGAATGGGTAATGTGTATATTGTGAAGAGCTCAGCCATGCATCCACAGAGCTTCAGCTTTGGGAGGCTCATGGGAGGTCAGCAGCAAAGCCAAGACCGACGGAATCGTGTTGCCATCCCTGCTTTGAAATCCTGCCCTGTTCTGCCTGCCAGTAGGCTAGGAAGCAGTATGGTGCTCAATGTCTCTCCAGTGCCCAACCCCAACTTGCTGTCTCTCACCTACAGACTCCTCGTGCAGCAGCGCCCCTGGCTCCGGTCCCAGCTCTCCCAATAGCAGCTCTGGCAACGTCAGCACTGAAAATGGCATCGCACCCACCGTGCCCAGCGCTCCAGCTGAGGTGGGTCAGTCACAGACTCACATAGGCCAGACATCCCCACCAGTACCTGCCTTGTGCCTGACTATCCAGTGAGGAGCAAAGCCTAGGAGTACCCTGGGCTTTCCAGGAGTTACTTCCCCATTCTCCTCATCATGGTCTTCCTGAAACATGAGGGCCTCAGTTCCTACCATATTGAGACCTTCCACCTTGCCTTTTCCCTGATCTTTCCCCAGGTATGTCACAGAAGCAGCTGCCACCATACACACTGTGTGCTGAAGCACATGGGGCAAGCAACAGGTGTGTGAGAATGGTTGTAGAGTGAAAAAGACATATTTCAGAAATATACAAATTATAACAGCAAACCAAGTGTGGTGGAAAGGATCATAAATGGAAAGACAGTGGTTTCCCAAGTGGCTTTCTAGAACAGTAGGTCCCATGTCTGCACTTACTACATACTTCGCATCACTCCAAATCATCCCTGACCCACCTGCCTGGCCCAGGATGCAGCAGCGGAGAAGGCTGCTTTCGAGTTTCCCATAGGTGAGGAAGGCAGGCTCAGGCCAGGCTGTGGGGGAAACACAGTTGAGAACTCAGACTGTAGTGGTGCCTCTACAGGTCAGGGTGGAGCAGAAAACCCTGAAACAGACTCTTGGGTTGAGCCAGAGCTGCTGTGTTCTGTGTGAGTGTACTGACTGGGAAGTTTCTTAGGAGCTCCCAGCTTACAGGAGTCTGTTATTATGTTCTTGCTGACTTTGTCATTTAGGAATGAATCTTGCCCTTCCAAAGAGCTGATAGCCTCAGGTGGGATACATAGGCACAGTGCTTAGCATTTTCATTTCGGGTTTCTAGCCCCTTTATGCCTAGAAAGTTAGAAATAAGGGTCACTGCAAGAAGTAAGGTTTACTCGGTTGTGCCTAGGTCCCTTTTACTTTATACTTGCATTTCTTTCATCACTTGTATTCTTTAGTCTTCCAGTTCAGTACTTCCTTGGGTTGCTAGGCATTTTAACAGTCCTTCTGTAGGACTGAGGTCATGACTGAGACCTACCTGTGATTAGCCTCAGAGCACAAGCACAAAACTGCTTCCCACCCTCAGATGTTAACTCCGCTTCCCTTTTGTTGGTCATGGACCCATTTACATATATGATGTGGACATATATACATATATATATATATATATATATATATATATATATATATATATGATGTATCACAGTAGTGTAACAGCTCCTCATTCGGGTAGAGCACCCCTGCATCAGTTTAAGTTATGTGTTGATCTTTATAAAGCCTAAATATGTCAGTTGAGCCCCCCATAAATCAGTAGAAGACACAGAGCATCCCCAAGAGCAGTAAGGTTGCCGGTGTTTCTCATCACTGTCATTCTCCCAGGCAGAACTGGCATTTGAGTACGGGATCAGATATTAGAATTGGAGGAGCTGTAACTGAGGGTCCTCATGTGTGGGGTCCTTTGAGAACCTCAACTGTGTCCCTCTGTGCTCTCATTACAAACTGTGTGTGCTCACACTCCTGCAATGTGTGCATAGGTTCTGACCATTAGCCCTGATTCATAAAGGAACCCCAGAACTCCCAGGAAACTGACAAGCCCATCTTATAGCGGATGGAGCTGTGAGGGAATCTTCCTGCAAGTCACCAGTGTGCTCTGCCTGAAGACAGGAGACCCACACATACCCATGTTTTGTGTGAGCAAGTAAACAGAACCAAGCAGCTCTCTTTAGTTCCACAAGTAAATCAGCTCAGCAGCCATGTTGAGTGCTAAAAGAAATTATACCTTTGTAAACATTAGAAGGGCTGCTGATTTGTTCTCAGCTTATTACACTACAACACAGCCCTGCTTCTCATGACAGCTAAAACATCTTCCCTCAAGTGAGATTTGAAAGTACTTTTATTTTTGACACATGCAAAGTATGTGCCCACGTGCACACACACCCTTTGATGGTTAGTTACATTGTGTATGCATAAACTTTGTTAGCAAACTTCATGGTACCTAGAGCCCTTGCTCTGTGCCAAGAGGCACATATAAGGCAGCTATCCTCCTGCCTCCTGCCACAGCCCTGAAGCAGTCTAGTGCACAGCTCCCAGGTGGCTCCCCAAGGCATCACGAAAGTCAGGGTCTCTGACATGAGCACTAGGAAAGTAGCATCTGTCCCATTGCAGGAAGGTGGAAATTGCTTTCAGGCCTGGGATGCAGATACGTGACCATTGTTCATCAATAACTTTCATCTTATGTACTTTTTTTCTGTCCTAGAAGTGAAATTTTATTGTGCTAAGACTGTTTCTCAGTCGCTGTTATATAGTACACTAGAAGATCTAAGAGATAACAAGATTGTTTATTCGTAGTAAACACCACATAATACCTGTGTATACTTGCCTCAAGCCAGGAACTGGCATCCTGTGGTCTCATTTGATGTGCCTTGAGGTGCCCAGCATGTAGGGATGTTGGAGATAAAACATTGTTCTTCTGAGCAGGTCCTATCCATTTACCTGCAAAGATTGATAGGGCACTCCAGACAGCAGGACCTGTCCCACCCCCCAACCTCAGGCAGAAATAGTATAAAACCTTACTTACTACGTGTAACACTCTGTGTTCACCCTAGCACTAATCATAACCTAACCCTAACTATATCCAAAACCTTAACCCTACACTAAACCTAAATCTGAGCCTAAACCCAACACTACACTAAAGTTCTATACCTAACACAAATACTGACTCTAACCCTGATCTTAACTCTAAACATAGCCCTAATTCCAATCTTAGCCTAGCCTACCCCTAACCCTAAGCCTAACACTGGCTATAACTGTAGACCTAACATAAAATACTAACCCAAACCCTAGCTCTCACCCTAAACTTAATCCTAGCTCATATACTAGCCCTAAATGAAATTGTAATCCTGCCTCCAGCCCTAACTCTAAACTAGATCTAAAACTAATCTAACCTCTAGTTCTAATTGTAGCTCCTGCACTAACTTTATACCAAGTTGTAACCTAAACCTATCCACAATCCTAACCCTAAATTTAGCTCTGTCCCTAACCCCCAGGCCAGTACTAACTCCTAACAACAAACCTAGCAGCCCTAAACTTACCTCTACCACTTCATACTAACAATAATGACAGAGCATTAATCACCAATAAATAGAAGGAACATCCATTAGAATTTTCAGTCCAGTTCCTGATTTCTATGTGCTGACATGCACAAATCCCTGTGTCTTTTGACTATGACTGGCATGGATGAAGTCACATATTGCTGCCATCATGTGACTGCTTGGTGGCTGTCTTCCTTGTATTTGGGAGCCATTTCCTTAGGACTGTTTCTTAACCATTGCATCCCTAGAGTGGAGCCTCACAATCAAGAACAACTCACCTTTTATGGCTTCCAAACACAGATTGCAAAATCAGTCTACAGAGAGTACAGCCATTTATAATCCCACGGCCATGTGTTTCAGCTTTTCTGAGCTTTTAGAAAGTCTGCCAGTTAGATGACTCCGTAAATACGTTTTTCGGTCACTGATAAAGTTAAGCATTTTTTTTTCACTTCCCTTAATATGGGTGCTTTTTGTCGTTGTCTTTATTGAGTTCTGCTCTCATGTTAATTGGTCTCTGGTTGACAAGTTCTTTTTTATTTTAGTCTTTTTGTCTTTCCTGTCCATTGTAGATCCTGTTGTCACCATTATCTACCTCTAAATAAGAACAGGGTTTTTCCTGCTCATCAGTAACTTTGTCCTTGGTTTCTGCTTTTGATATCATTCTGAGAAAAAATAAAACTACAAAAATATTTTTAAATATTTTTAAATGCGTTGTCCTAAATCTCCTACCCATAGTTTTTTTTGTAAGTAGACAAATTGAATAAAAACAAACAAGGTAGTGAGAGCTCTTTTGGAGGGGGAAAACTCAGGAATGGAAACACTGATTCTATACCTGTGGAAGACGCTATAGGCCACCGTCTGTGCAGCCTGTGTTTGCACCAGGTACCTACATGTCAGGACCTTATACTGTAAATGTCGTCTGTCTGTCCTTCCCCATCCGTCCCCGTCTCCCTTCATCCCCTCCTCCCCCCCCCCCCCCGTCCTAGATGTGCTGCTTATGTTGAAACATCTGTGGCAGACTCTCACAGTCACGATGTCTTCTGTCTACAGACGAGCTTGGCACACAGACTTGTGACTCGAGAAGGCTCAGTCGCCCCACTTCCTCTCTACACATCGCCATCCTTACCCAACATCACCTTGGGGCTTCCTGCCACTGGCCCTGCCGCTGTAAGTTGGCCTCCAGGGCTCTGTATGACATGGGGTGGATGTCTGCCTCAGTCTCCACAGCCTGAAGAATATCGGGTTGTACCTTTCAGGGTGCAGCAGGCCAGCAGGATGCTGAGAGGCTTGCTCTTCCAGCCCTCCAGCAGCGGATCTCCTTGTTCCCTGGCACGCACCTGACCCCGTACCTGAGCACCTCGCCCCTGGAGCGGGATGGTGGAGCCGCTCACAACCCCCTCCTGCAGCATATGGTCCTGCTAGAGCAGGCACCCACCCAGACGCCCCTTGTCACAGGTAAGAACCACAACCAGGTCTCTGGCAGTTAGTTCGGAGGCTGCTCCTTGGCCTCTTGTAGCTTATAGAGAAGGCTAGAAAGAACACCCAAGCCCACACAACAGTAGTAACTGTGGGTCCCTATCTCAGCTCTGGCAAGGAACTATGTCCTTGGTGCTAAGAAAGCTGACCAAGGAGTAGAAGTCAATGCCAGTACCCCTCTGTTTAGCCTCCTACTCTCTCTCACACAGGTTTCCCTGCAGCTCAAGGAAGCAAGTGCATGAAGTTTAGAATTGACCAGGCAGACCCTGATTCTGCTCTGTCTTAAGGATAAATACCTTTAGAAAAATACAAGTTAGAGAAAGATAGGAAATGTGTACAATTTACCTAGTGAGTGTGCTGTGTTTCAGAAGTTACAAATGTGGAATGTTTCCCACAAGACACATAACCCTACCTATTAGTGGCCTTGCCTAGTTCCATACCATCCTTAGGTCTATAGCTAACTTCCTCTCGGCCATGGCTTCTCTCAGAACCACAGCCAGAGCAACCCTAGGACTGGCCTGTACATGTTCCAGTGTTCCCGAGGGCCAGCCTCTGGCTAGTGTTTTGGAGTACTCCCCTCCTGCTGGTATGAGTCAGTCGGTGGCGCTTGGTATTGTGTTCTTGCCTTGTGCTTTTTCATCTCCAGTGTGCATTGGCTCTCCCAAGCCAGTGATCTGGACAGGAACAGCATTTCTGACTTCTGGTATCTTCTGAGACAGATGGACACCCCTGCCGCAGCTCTGGAGAGCAGTGTGCCAGTGACCAAGGGTTGCTCATTATGCTCAGGCACCTTCTTGTCTGTTCTCTGGGAAGCCGCTCACTGTGGGCTTCATCTTCCCGTCTGTGGATGAGATGCTAGCACAGAGTGATGAAATGGAAAGGCTCAGTTCCCATCCTGGTCTGTGTTGGTCTCCTGGTTGATCAACACTGTTCCTTTGGGTTGGATTTGTGGTTTTGGTATTTGTTTGTCTGTTTACTTATTTGGTCCTTTGTTACTGTTTTGATATTAAATCTTGCTTTGTTGCCCTCAAACTCGGATTCTCATGCCTCATCTCCTAAGTGCTGGGGTGTCAGGCCTGTGCTTGATTCACTTTCAGCCTCCAAACTCTTCGCCCAGCAGTTCCACCCACTCTTCCTAGTGCCCCCTTCCGCCGTGGTCCTGATGCTGTGTCGTACTGGTTTCTTCTGTTTTCCTGGGGAAAGGAGCCTCCTGAACAGGGTTTCTTCTGTTCACCCATAATTGTCCTTAGAGGCCCAAGTTCCCCATTGTCTAGAACAGCGATAAATGATATTGTGTATAGGGTTCAAGCCTGTGAACATTCGAGCCAAAGTAGTACTACAGCATCCTACTACTTATGTGGCCATAGCCGCTCCTCTCAGAGTACTAAGAACAGTGCCCACTGGCAAAGGGGTCAGCTCTTAGCACAGACTCCAGCCTTACACCACAGTCCTCCTCTTGGGCAGACTGACCTGAGGAAGTATGTACTGCTCTGAGCTCACGTCTGTCCACTGTCCTCAGCATGCTGTGAGTCGTTGCACTTGCCTGCTCTCTGCAGCCCATTCTCATGCCCCTAGAAGATTTGCCTCCTTCCCTGTGCTGCCCTCCCTTCCTCTCCCAATACCACTCTGTGTTTGATACAAAGTGAAGTCTCCTGTGGTGGAATCCACTGAAAGTCATTGTCTTGACAGTGCCTGGGTGTCTGATGGGGACAGGGTCTTGCTGTCAGTTTGTCTCTGAGTTTCGGCAGGCTGGCTACAAACTGTTCTTCTCTCTGGTAGTTGGGTATTGGGAAGGGGCTAGAACAACCATCTCTGGAACACACGTGACAGGTGTGGCACGCTGATCCTAGGCTGTTGCCACACTTCCGGAGTGCTCCTTGGGCAGAGCTCCTGGAGAGACTATATCAATGGGATCTTCAGGGGGCCTTGCTTTCAAATTATACTCTGCTCACCCCGCCCCTGCCCCTGCAAGCCCAGGCTCCAGGCTTATGTCCTCTAGCCGGAATTGGACCTGTTTATAGACAATTGTGTTTCATAGAAGGCCATGGGCTGGCAGGCATGTCGTTTTCTCCACTGGTTACTCAACAGCGTCTCTCCCCTCTCTTCTTCCTCTTCCCCTCTGCTGTTTTTTTTTTCCTCCATATTATCTTCAGACTGGTATCTTTCAGGCCTGGGGGCACTGCCCCTCCACACACAGTCCCTGGTTGGTGCGGACAGGGTGTCCCCATCCATTCACAAACTGCGGCAGCACCGCCCCCTGGGGCGCACGCAGTCAGCACCCTTGCCACAGAATGCACAGGCCCTGCAGCACCTGGTGATCCAGCAGCAGCACCAGCAGTTCCTGGAGAAGCACAAGCAACAGTTCCAGCAGCAGCAGCTGCACCTCAGCAAGGTGAGTCTGCCCAGCTGTCCTCGGGCCCCTCACCTGGAACCAGATGTCATATGCCTTGCTGTCTTCCTCAGCCTCTGCTCCTCCTCCACTGACCTTGAGTGGCTAAAGAGGGAAAGGAGGAGCACAAAGCATGTGCTCTGGTGTGTGGTCCAGAGCCTAGGGAGGTGTGCTGTTGTGTGGAGCCACTGTTTAGGTGTGTCCACAGCCTTCCTCACAGCCCATCTGCATGTCTAAGTACAGTGGACAACATCCTTGCAAGAAGCCTCTGCATCATTACCTGGAACAATCCACACAGGCAGTTCTTTCAGGGGTTTTCTAGGGTCATTAGCCAAGTAGATCTTTAAGCAAACCCTAACCCAAGGCTTACAACTTTACAATGACATCGAGTCCCTGAAGCTTATTTTTCAAGTCACCTGGCACCTGCCGTCACTTAAATGTAGGAGTTACACCATCCAGAAGCAGCTTGGGACCGGGCAGCCTATAGAGTTCTCTGTGCTCACAGCTTGTCCAGAGTCTCTCAGCTCCATCTACAGGCGGAAGCCATGGGAAAAGTTAGTGCCGTGGTGCTGGCAAGCAGAGAAATGGAGGTTATTTAGTATGTTCCCATCAGATGTATTAGTCGGGTAGCTTCAGCATCAGCTCAGATGAGTGTGTTGCAAACAGCCCAGTAGCTGTCATCCAGGAGACCACAGACCTCATCTGACTGCTCATAGCAGCCAAATGGTGGATGGAAGATCCCCAGGGTTTATCCTGTGGTGACAGATGACAGTCAGGAAAGTAAACCAGTCATGGATGGACCCTGCTATGCTTCACTCACAGGAGGTGACCAGGATAGGCAGAGCCACAGACCAGCGGTTCTTAATCTTACTAATACCGTGACCCTTTAATACAGTTCCTCATATTGTGGTGGTAACCCCTAAACCATAAAATTATCTCATTGCCTCTTTGTAGCAATAATTTTGCTACTATTGTAAATCATAACGCAAATATCTGATATGCAGGATATGATATGAGACCCCTGTGAAAAAAGGGTCATTCAACTCCCAAAGGTATCACAACCCACAGAAAGAGAACTGCTGTCTTAAGAGACATGAATTAAGTTAGTGGTTGTCAAGACCTGCAGCTTGGGAAATGGGATCAACTGTCAATGCATACAGCATTTATGTATGTATAGGGATAATGAAAATGTCACTAAGTTAGGTTGTAGTGGTGGTTATAGAGTTCTGTAAACTACTCAGCTGTTCAATTTAAAAGTATGGATTTTAGGGTGTATGAGTTACATCTTTTCTCATAATCTGGGATGAGATACATTCCAGAATACTAAGTAGGTGCCTGAAACTGGGCAGTGTAGAATCCTGTGAGCAACAGCCAAACTGAGAATCAGGGTGGCTACTAACCAGTACATTATGTGTGCACTAGGATGGGCGCCCATCCTCGGTGGGATGGAGTGGGCTAAGACAAGGTTTTATGATGCTAAACAGAATGGTATGCAGCTTAAAACTTAGAAATTGTTTACTTCTAGAATTTTCTATTTAATATTTTTAGATGTTGTCAGGGTCCAAGCCTTCCGTGGGTTGCCTAGGGAAGGTGGGAAAGGATCAGGGACAAGACTGTCCTGGAAGATGACTGCGTGTGCAAAGGGATAGTCTAAAGGAGTCTAGAGAGCCCCACAATGAATCAGAGGTCCTGATGTCATATATTTCCAGGATAGAGAGAAGACAGGTGGCTCCTGTCCACACCTATCCCACCTTGATCCCTGCTGCAAGTTGAGAGGTCCAAGATTGAGCTGGTCTCCCAAGGAATTTTCTGCAGAACACATTCCCAGCACAGGCTCAGCCAGGCCACTCCTGCCTGTCAGTCACACTAATATCAGTTTCCCAGCCCCAAGCCCTTTAACCCACAGCCTTTATGCCCAGCACTCTGAGTATGTTAGAAGTTGGGGGCTCCAGGCATCCCATCATTTACACAAGAACGACATTTGCTGGGGGTGAGACAGGCTCCTGCCAAGCGTCTACACTCCCAAGTGTCAAAAACACTTTCATATCCATCTCTCTAATGCCAACCTAGGCTTATTAATTTCACTATGTCACTACCTGAATGGTGTAGTAGGAGGTTTGAAGACAGGAACACCCATTCACTTGTGACATATTCTTGAAGATGACTTTAGAAGCTAGGTAATCTCACTGGGGT
Source organism: Microtus pennsylvanicus (assembly GCF_037038515.1). Taxonomy (NCBI): domain Eukaryota; kingdom Metazoa; phylum Chordata; class Mammalia; order Rodentia; family Cricetidae; genus Microtus; species Microtus pennsylvanicus. The sequence goes on from NC_134595.1 coordinate 28,537,532, forward strand.
TTGTTACGTGATTGATTTGTGATAGCAAATGACAGTTGATTGAAATGTTTATACAATGTTTTCCTGGGACACCCAGGAAGACAATGATGCTCTCTGTGCAATCTGGCACCAGCGTTCCTGCCTTGCTGTGTGAGAAGCTTGCTCCCTAAGGGCCATCCACTCCCTTCTTGGCACAGTGGAGACCATGGCTGGGCTCAGTTCCCACTTTAAGCCACCATCTTAAAGTACCGGTGCTCTGAAGGTGTGACAGGAGTACTTACTCATTCTAGAATTGTGTTTTCAGCAGACTTTGTGCTCTTTCCCACTTTTCAAGGGACAAAACAGGGCTGCCCAGCTAGCTACTCTTGACTCCTGTGGATTGGAATGGCAGCCTGTGTATCTGACTGGGTTTTGGTTCCTGACATAGGTGCTGTGCCCACATTAATGTGCTTCATAAAGGCATGGTAAGGGAAGAAACCTTCCCAAGGAAGAAGGCTGTCTAAGGGATGAGTGCAATGCTCAGCTTGGCAGGGAAGCACCCATTTTTCCTGCTGCCTCCAGATCCACCTCACCACAACCTTGTTTCAAAAAGTGGGAAGTTGTGCTCATAAATGTGCCTTCCTCTTTCAGTGGAAAAGTCCCGTTGTTGAAAGCAGTTCTTGCAGCAGTGCTTGGTCTACAGGATCACTTGGTCTTTGTGCAGGCAGTGTTGTCCTCGTGAGGTGTTACTCTCTTTTGATATGAGAACTTGACTTCTGTGGGTGGTCTGCCTGTGAGAATATCCAATAGTTTTTAAATACCTTGCGCTTGCCAGTGGGGTTCTGGCTCTGAACTCTAGTCTAGTGTCTTAATCCTGCTGCTCTGGATCTGGTAGTATGTGTGTTTTCATCCCTTAATAAAACAGGGAACTGATGTCCAAGAGGCCTCTGGACAACAGAAACTGACATGTTGGCGAGCTGCTGCCTGCCTCCCTGCTGGCTTCTCTTGTCATGTTACCAGAGGCCAGGTTTGCTTCCCAAAGCGAGCTCTGCATTAAGATCCAGTCTCTGTGACCACAAAGAAGCAGAGCTAAATTTTAAAGAGGGAGAGAGATTATCCCTGTTTGTAACTATGGCTCACGAAGACTAGTTGCACCAGCACCTGCGTCAGTGCTGAGCAGAGCAGCCCACCCACTGAAGGCCATGGGCCTCTTCTGCATCATTGACATGGTTCTGAGTGGCCCCCTGTTGCCATGGCAACATCCCTCATAAATACCCTCTGGAGGGAAGCCTAGCCAAGCTGTGGCCCCTTGAGAGTCTCTCCCTGCTCCCTGCTCCCTGCCCCCTGCTCTAGAGTTCCTGCCTGCCTATCCACTGCTGCCAAGGCTACAAACCTGACCAGGTGAACAACCTGTACCCTACTTGGAGAGGAAACAGGAAAACCTCTCCTGGCAGTGGGGGCCAATTCACATATGAGAGAACAAGAAACCAAAAGCAAGAAGCTGAGCCTTCCCAGCATCAGGCATAGCAAATAGAAGAACCCCACAAACATGTACTGATGTGGACACTCACCCCACCTTTCTCAGAGGCATCCTCCTCAGCCACAGTCAGCCAGCTAACAGGAGCTCCTGTCCAGGGGTTCTAAGGGGACATTCCTTTACCTTACATGTCACTTTCAGTGTTGCCTTGATTATCTCAACAGACTCCAGCCTTTGGGAAAGTTGAACATTGTCCAGTGGGACACTGGAAACTGTAACTGAGAAACAGAAGGTACTCAGAATCCTAAATAGTGGAGGGACACTGAAGAGCCATGACACCAAACAGAACACATGACATGTTCAAGACAGAAAGGGGCACAAAAGTTGTTAAGAGTCACCTGTGGGGCTATAGAATAGAAAACCATTGTTGTAGGGGGTCACTGGGCTCAGCTGTTCATATAAACATATTGGAGGAAAGGCTATCTGTCTTTTTCCCTTTAGCTGGGATATAGAGGTAAGGGGCCACATGTGCTCTTCTGACATCTTTCTTCAATGTTGAAGCACAAAAATGATGTTGGACAAACCTAGATATGGAGCCTATCTGTGCACAGCACACTTGCCCTGGTTCTTCCTTCCAGAAGACACCCTTCCTGTGACATCCTTCACTTGTTATGGCTACTTTGAACAGTTTTTTTTGTTTTCCAAGTACACCCTAGCATAGGGACCTGGGTTCCAGTCCATCATGGGCTGCTACCCCTGGACACTTATAACCACTTAGAACTGGGCTTTTACAGTAATGACCTGAGTTCCTGAGGGCCTGGTCACCTTGGTTGAGTCAGCCTTACAGAAACAATACCACTTTCCACCTTTCTTCACCCCCCCTCCTCCTTCCCTCCTCTGTATTTGGCAGGAGGCAGAGGGAAGAAGTAAAGGCCCCAGTGTATGGGGGGGGGGGTTGCAGAGGGAAGAAGAAAGGGCCCCAGTCTTGCTCCCAGACTGCTTGAGCATCTGTGCTCTGGGCCCATCTTTCCACCTCTGCTTCTACTAGTCCTTCCTGAAGGTAGTTATCCCCAGTCGCTGTCACCTGTACCCCAGTGCTAACACTTCAGCCCCTCTAGCCAGACTGTACCTTGCATTTTCTTACCGTTCTTCACCCATGTTCTGATCCCTGTGGTCTGTCTCTGCATTCATAGTCCTGTTGCCACCTTTTACCCCTGTGTCCTGCTGGGCAGTGGTAGCCTGTTCTAGAGCTCCTAGGTTGTTCCCAGCTCCAAGCACCTAGCTTCCTTGTTATTGTCTCATGAGTTCTGCCTATCCGTCTGTTGTGACTCTCTAGCAGTCAAAGCCACCTTCTCCAGGGAGTTTCCTCTGCCACTCAAGATACTCTGTCCCTTCTGTCCTTGCCATAGCACTGACCTGAAAGGGTGCAGTCTCCACAAACTTGACATCACATACCCGGTTCACCTCATGTTCCCAGTTAGATTGATTACATCTGGTATTGGGAAGAGTGGAGTGCAGGAAAGATATGCTGCCACTTCCCCCACCCAGAGCCAGTTTTTGTTGAAGCCTGTTTGCCGAGTCTTTCCCATCAGCTGGGGAGAGGCTTGACAGCTCACTAAGTTGACATGGGCTTCCCTAGCTTTTTTGAGGCCGTTTACAGTATGCTGATCTGCATGTGTACAGTATAGCATGATCTCAGCCATGCCAGTTAACATGTCTGGGACTTCATTCAGTCGCCCTGTTTTATGTATGTGCATACTCAGGATGCTTAAGGTACAGGACAGATGCCACTGTTACCATACTATGTCCCACAGACCTCACCCATCCTGTAAGGATCAATGCTCTGTGGCCAGTGTCTCTCTGCCTTCCACCTCTGCCCTTGTGTCTTAGGGCTTTAGGAATAAGATCTCTAACCGGCTAGGCTTTCAAAACGAAACTGGAAAAATCTTGCCTACACGGCCATGTGGTACCTTCATAAAAGTTTGCTGGGGAGCTTGGCACATGTTTCTGACAAGGCACCACCAGCACTGCTTCCCACAGATTGATGGTGTACATCCTGAAGGTCCTTCCAGTGTGGGACATCCCTAAGCTTTCAGAAGGCAGCTTCTGAGAACTTCTCTCTGGGCCCTCCTAGTTCTGCCCTAGCTTCTGAGCATGGGGTACTGGATTTCTGCCTCTGTTGCCCTTCTCCATCCTGTCAGGCGGCATCTGGGGAGGCTGTTGCTCTCAACAGCTGTGGCTGTGTGACTGACACTGGCCTCTCTCTTCACTTCTACTCCCCTCTGCAAAAGGAGCTGCAACCTGCAGCCTGTCTTAGTCCTGCCACTGTCCTGGCACACAGAATCCCTGCATAAACACTGAACACCTAGTACCTGGCTTCAGGCCACTTTAACCTTAACTCCAGGCATCACTTCCTGTGCATCTGAAATGATGCTGGGGTCCTTGTGATGTGGGTAAATGATACTTGCCCGCCCTTGGTCACATAAGTTCTTGGTACAGCATTCCTGTCCTGTGATGTATGAAGGAGCGTCTTCTAGTCACGTGACTGTCCTAACTTCCTTTGTCTCCCCTGTGTTGCAGATGATCTCCAAACCCAGCGAACCACCCCGGCAGCCTGAGAGCCACCCTGAAGAGACGGAAGAGGAACTCCGTGAACACCAGGCCTTGCTGGATGAGCCCTACCTAGACCGACTCCCTGGGCAAAAGGAACCTTCCCTAGCTGGTGTCCAGGTGAAGCAGGAGCCCATTGAGAGTGAGGAGGAAGAGGTGGAGCCTACTCGAGACACGGAACCCAGCCAGCGCCCAGCCACTGAGCAAGAGCTGCTCTTCAGACAGGTGTGGAATGAGAGCAGGCAGCTGACTCAGCTTCTCCTTCTGTCCACTGAATCAAAGACACTTACTGTTCTGCCTTCACGGGCGGTGGGGTGTGTTTCCTGAACACTTCCATGTACGTCTCTGAAGGCATTCATGTACCTTCTGAAGCGTATGGGCCACACAAAATTATAGGCGGCTGTAGATTGTTTTTTTTTTTTTTAAAAAAAAAAGCATTGGTGGGATTCAGCCTAACCAGTAAAACTGGAATGGGAGGTTGAAGTGTTAATGAAAAAGGAGCTGGGTGTAGTGGTGTATGTATGCCTTTAATCCTAGGACTGGAGAGTCAGAGTCAGACAGATATGTGAGTTTAAGGCTAGCCTGGTCTACATAGTGAGACCATGTCTCACAAACAAATAAGAGTCAGGGTCTGCTCAGCAGAGAGGACAGTGAGGTCTGGGACACAGTACAGAATAGCAGACTGCCAGAGATAGAAGATGCTCAGTGAGTGACTATTGATTTGCAGTGAAAGATAAACTGGCACTTGTCTAGAAAGACTAGGGACATTTGGGCAGGACATGGGAAGCCGTGGATTAGAAGCCACAGAACCCTCAGGCTGCTTTTGCCTCAGGAGTGATAGGTATGCCAGGGGATCCAGAGTCATGGACTCTAGTTGTATTCCCAAGAAGCAGTACTTGATGCCTGGTTACTATTCTAGGGCATATGCCCCTGCTTGCTGGACTTCAGGATTCTCCCAGCCAAGCCTCTTCTCAGTTCCATGGCTCTCTAGCTAAGGCAGCCACCAATGCTTCGCCGTAACATTTGGTAATGCCAGAAAAGCAAGGTTCCTTCAGCAGACACCTATTAACTTCCATTCTCATAAGGTCCTTGGAACAAGGAGATAGCACCCACAGCATGAGGATGGCTTAGATTCTCCTGAATGTCTACTTTGGGAATCGGTCTCGTAGTCTGTCCCCAGCACCCAGCTCTGTGGTACTTTTCTCTGTCTTGGGCATGGGTGACCTGTTTGGTTCTGGGAATACTTAGCTCCCATCATATAACCACCACTCTTTAAAGTCTAATAGAATTAAAAGGGTGAGAATACCATGGGTCTTATGAGCCAGGAACCCAGGAAAATCAGTGGCTAGGACTGTCTACTGCTCCAAGCTGATGAACAGAAAGGGACTTGGGGACATGTTTGTCATGTCTGAAGTAGACCCTTAGAGGAAGCCAATACCTACTTGCCGTCGTTGAAACCAGTATTCTTTTACCACACAGATTAAGTCAGGGTATTTTAGTAGCTGCTTTGGGGACTGGTCTCTTTTAGACACCAGATGATCCAAGCATGAGATAGTCCTTAGGATCCTTACTTCCTGTGTTCTCTGGAGAACCAGTGAAACTCCTTCATGGGACCTTGGACACAGAGTAGTTTGTGGAAATGCACAGAGGGGACATTAACTCCTTAATGGTCTGATGTGAGCTGGGGAGGCCGTGGGCCTTCCACTTCTGTGTCTGGCCCTCCTACAGGAGGTGCTCTGCCTCCCTACTGTGGCCCTCATGTCTGCAGCTCCCCTTCTGTCTGCTGAAGGCTTTACATCTAGGTAAAGTTCCCATCCTCTGCTCACAGCCCAGGGCTGCGCCCTGCTTCTCAAGAGTGGGTATTTTCAAGGCCATAAGATCTGTCCATCAAATTGGACTTGGGGCGAGGTTTGTGGGGGTGGTGGGAGTTGGACTTCCTTTTTAACATGCTGCAGTGGCATGGGATGACATGGTTTTCTTTTTCATCTGTCTCAGGGCCCTAGAAAGTGACTTCCTCTGTTCACTACAGAAGGAGCAGCCTCTGGGCAGGTCAACTTTGGGAATCTCATCTTTGACTCACTCCCCACAGCTGGTTCACTTCCCACTGGACATGTACCTCAGCCAGTCCCCAGAGTCCCCATCAGGGTTCACATCCCTCGGGTAGCAAATCCCCTGAGTGGTGATCCCACACTTTACAGCTACCCTTGTCAACCCAGTCCTCTCTCCTGGGCACCTGAGCCCTTAGCATGTCTCATTATGTCATCTCCCCCACCCTAGTTCTGGCCTTCTAGCTTGAGAATGCTAGAGTGGTTTGAGGCCTAGGCAAGGAACACATCAGACATTATAGAGCTGGCCCTTCTGTACCTGCCTTTGCTCTCTTGCTGAGTTTGGCCCACAGAAGAAGAACCTGTGGAGGGGTGGCAGTATGTCTTCACTGTCCCATTTTCACTATGGTCAGAGTGACTCCCCTAGCCGAGGACCTGAACCCTGTCTAAATATCAGCCCCTCCACCACTGCTCACTGTCTCTTTAGAGAACACTTCCCAAGCCCCACCTGGACCACACCTCCCTGTAGGTCTTTGAGATGGCAAGTCCCCTCATCCTCTTAAGCATGGCCAGTGTGCCAAGTGCATTCTCTGTGATCCCACTCAGATCATAGCCCATGGTTAGGAGGCATGCATCCATGGTTAGTTGTCCCACAGTGCGGAGGTCTGTCATTAGCTAGGGGTGACTGAGTAATAAGTGTCACAGACTGGTGGGAAATGTTCTGCCACTAACGGCCCTCTATCTTGCCCCACAGCAAGCTCTCCTGCTGGAGCAACAGAGGATCCACCAGCTAAGGAACTACCAGGCATCAATGGAGGCTGCTGGCATCCCTGTGTCATTCGGCAGCCACAGACCTCTGTCCCGGGCTCAGTCCTCCCCAGCATCTGCCACCTTCCCCATGTCAGTCCAGGAGCCCCCCTCCAAACCAAGGTTCACCACAGGTAACTTGTAGCCTCTTGCTGGTAGGGGGAAGCAAGAGGACAGGGGCAGTCTGGGAGTATGGAGCAAGCCACTGATGAGAGGCTAAGGGAGCAGCCTACAGTTGAATCTGGGAAGAACCCAGGCCACACTGTCCAGAGACAAGCAGCCAGCGCCATGCCAGGCCTGAGAATCCCACTCAGTCATGGGAGCACACTACAGTGCTGTGTTTCTGGGGCTGGCCACAAGCTCAGAAAACCACCTTCTCTTTTCCTGCAGAAAGCAGTCCCACCTGTGCCAGCACAGAGCTTCCCAGCTTCCCATTCTCAGCAGCAGTAGCAGTGTTGGTCTTCTGCAAGTGTCCCCTAAACCAAACCCAGACAGCAGCATTGCCCCAAGGCTCCAGTGACACCCTGTACAGTGCTTAGTGAAAAGCTCTGCTAGAGCAGAACACAGCAAGATCTGGGACTAACTGGGCCTCTCTCACCTCTGGCATCGCACCTGCCCTGTGGGTTGGAAATAGTGTCTTGCTGGCACCTTAGCAAAAGGTCCAGAGGTCCGGAACAAACTAAGCAGAAGTGTGGACCACAGTTTCATAGAGGCAGGGACAGAAAACTATCCCCACAAGATAGCCACACCACCTCTTCCAGTAGCTTCCTGTAATGACAAACAGGGAAGCTAGGATGGTTCTTCATAGTGTTTTGATTTAACATTTCTTTCTAATGAAGAAAAGTTATGTAAATACAGAATGGCTTTATCCTTCACAGGTCTTACAAAATGTCTTCCTGCAGTACACTGCAAATACAGCCAAGTTCTTTTCTTAGAAGGAAATTTCCTGTTAAGGGAAACATTTCAGTAGTAATACATAGAAATTAAAATTACTTCAAAAAAATTAAAACTGCATTTCATAAAACCCACCAAGTTTTCAGTCCATGAGCTGAAATTAATATGTCCTCAAAGGACTGCAGCTCAGATAAGGGAAACTCTGTCATGAAACCTTGGTGGCAACTTGCATGTAAACAGTGTTTATTGGCTAGTGGCTAGTCAGAAGAGACCTTCCTATCTGTGCCATTCTGTGAAGCCACTCGTGACTGACAGACTTCTGTGGTCCGCAGCTTCTGAGCTGTGTTCATATACTTGTTCATGTCAGATATGCGTATTTATATATCTCACATATGGAACCCAGCTCCCTTTGTATTCTTATGTCCATCTTGAGTGAGCCCACACATGCCACCATTTCCCTGTGTCCAGCTGCTCTGGACCTTATCTGGTGGCAAACCACAAAACTCATGCTCGCCTGGACCAGCCTGGACCATGTGGTAACCTTGGGCAATGTCTACCCAACAGACTTGCTAAATGCAGAGCCTAGTCAATGACCAGGCAGATGGCCTTGAAGGGCCAACACCTGTCATTACTAGAATTCAGCATAAACCAAGGACTACCAGACCCCGACCCCTTCTCACCTTTTATTCCGTAACTTGGCCCAATCCCAATGATGCAGCCATAGTTTTTCTAAGCTACAGTGTTGGACAATGCTGGGTCTCTCATTCTGCTTGTATCTAGATCCTCTAGTTCCCACTTGAAAAGGGGATAGGGTAAACTTGAACCAAGAACCAATTCTCCTCCTGGGAATTCTTCTGCTGTCCAGAACTGCCTTCTGGCATTGACTGACTCAGCCCTGGGCACTGCTCTGACTTCAGCTCTGCTCCACTGCAGGCCTTGTGTATGACACACTGATGTTGAAGCATCAGTGCACCTGTGGGAACACCAACAGCCACCCGGAGCATGCTGGGAGGATTCAGAGCATCTGGTCCCGCCTGCAGGAGACTGGTCTCCGTGGCAAGTGTGAGGTATGGGGGTCTATCTAAGGTGATAGAGGAACACCTACTGCCTTTCTTGCTCCTGGACATGGCTTCCAGCCTGCTCTGTTCACAGTGTCTGCCTGTTTTCATGTTACAGTGATGGAGAAAAATCCGAGAAACATTGCCTATGTTTCCTCATCCCCATCCATACTGTCTATGGGCTTCTGAGAAGCCCATCTCAGCACCTTTGCTGTTGTTGTGATAGAATACCTGAGGCTTCTGCTTTAATAAAGCAGAGAGGTCTGCTTACCACCTAACAGTTCTGGTCGCTGGAGGTTCCAAACCAAGGTACCAGCATCTCACGAGAATGCCTTGACTAAACCACAACTTGACAGAGAAGCAGAAAAGAGACTGCTGTGTAGGCCGGCCTTTCTCTGTGACAACTTGTTCATTTGAGAACTAATTTAGTCATAAAGGCCTGAACCTTTATGACTTCTAAGGGTGAAGTCCCTGTTTCCCAGTTACCTCCTGTCAGAACCACCTCTTGCTGGACCCACAGTACCAACGCTACCAGATTGGGTGCGTAGCTTCCTTTCCATGAACCTTTGGGGCTTCCCATGGCAGAGTCCAAACTGTTTTCCTAAGATTCTGTATCTTCTACAGAAGCTAGCACCATGGGCTGTGCTCCTCAAACCCACAGTGCCAGGCTGCTTCCCCATGGCTGTCTCTGCCTTCTTCCTAGTTACTTTTCAGCATGCTCCTTTAACTGGCCAGTGTGTACATCCATACTTCTGCAGTGAGAGAGGGGTTCAAGACTCTGGGAAGATGAGCCTACTTGTCCCGTTAGTCCTATCAGCTACATCAGAAAGCCTCTCTGAGGACATGTGGAGAGCTTTGGACCTTTTCTTCCTCAAATGTTAGGTTCTGCAAGGCAGTGGCCAGCGTGGAAAGCGCCTTCTCCCCCCGCCACCACCCTCCCTCTGTCCCCCAACCCCATTAGCTTTGCCTCTGGTTCCTTTATGCCAGCCCCAGGGATCTGTGTAGGAAGGCTCTAATAGGGTTGTCTCTCTAGGTGTGGTCCTCAGTTTTCCTAGCTGCCATGCTTGCTCTCAGAAGGTCTCCCTATCTGCCAGTGGGGTTCAGGTTTACCCCACATTTGGCCACAACAGAGCTGGTCACATACAGTATGGCTCTGGCCAAGATCATGTTGAGCCTCTCCTGGTTCTCCACACGTGGCTCAGCAGGATGCAGTCCCAGGTCCTGTGCACTCAGGAGTCCTAAGCTGAGGAAGAAGGATAAACTTGTGTAGGGCAGGGCTCTGCTCCTGGGAGCTGGTAGGCTCAGGTGGGCCTTCCCATCTGTGCAGTAGGACTAGCATCACCCACAGGATTGCCTTCAGTACCTGCCAAGGGAATCTGCTATGGCCTCTCTTCAACTTGAAAAACCCCTCCATGTCATTCCCCCAGATTGTCCTGCATATCAGCATAGGATAGGGCACAAGGAGGCTCAGAGGCACTAGCAGGAGCCTCGTGGAGCAGCAGTTACTTGTTTCCTCTCTGTGAGCCCAACCGTCCTCCTGTATGCTCTGCAGTATTCATTTACATCATCCCAGGGCTCACGGGTCCCCAGTGTCCCTTACCTCTCAAATTGTGCCTCACTTTTGAGGACAAACCAATATCAAGCCCACACCTGCTCCTGATGGCCCTCTGTGTGGGAAATGAACATTGAGGGGTGAGGTGAGGCGCCACAGGCACCTGTTTGGGAATCTATCCAGAATGCTATGCCACTGGGGGGCAGCATTGACCTGTGTACACAAGCCCTGAGGAAAATCCTCTTTCCTCTTGGCTCCAGCTGGCCTTGCATCCTGCCATCCTGCCATCCTGCCCATCCAGATGCTGCCCTGAGGCATCCTTCAGTTGCCAGCATTCACAGATGTCTTGCCCCCTCCCAGGAAAGTATATTCAGGCACGACTGTGAGATAGATTCTCAGCTAAGAAAGCAAGTAGAGCTGGGCTGGTTTGAGAGTATAAATATCTGAGAAAGCAGGATAGCCACCCACCTCACCTTCCGTTGGACTGTCATAGAGATGTGAGAGATATTTGCCATATCTGGGCCGCTGGCAGAGGATTCTTAGATGTCAGTCTATGAAGTCAGAACAGAGTTAGCAGGAGCCTCAGGAGATACCGGTAGGCTAGGACAAGATAGGGCTTAGAACCATTGGCAACAGTAAAAGCACTGACCAGCTTCCTAAGTGTGTACTGTAATCCCAAGCATGGGAAGCTTACTTTGTCAGCTCTTTGTTGTGCAGAGGAGCTATTCCTTAATTCAGCTCAAGAAAGCAAGCTTGCATTCACACCAGGTCTCCATTGTCTGGCTTATAACCTGAGTCCTAGGCCCTTGTCATTAGAGTTGATATCCAACACAGAAGTCAAGTAGATGATGCTATGATATCCCATAGACTCCCAACCACTGACTCTGAAAGTAGAGCTTGGACTCTACCTCACTCTGGAGGGCCTGTGGATGGTCTCACCCCATGAGTGGTGTGAACTAGAGAGAGGTCTTCTCTGTAGGCCCAGGCCCCTCTGCCAACCTGCAGAACCAGGGCCATACCATATTTAGGTTCTTCACCATGTAGGTCAGCGCCTGCTGGACCAGACAAATGGTCAGGAAGGGGAGAGCAGATCTGTTGTCAACAGCTTGTTGAGTGATGAGGACTTTCCTTTGCCTGACCTCCAAGGAGCCCTTTCCCTATAAAATATTTGTGTTTCATAACCCCCCGGCCAGCTAGGTTAAATGATTAACTCAACTGAAGGGCAGGCACTCATCTGCTAGTGTCTAGAGATTTGAAGGTAGCCCAGAGTAGATGTGGTGATCTTACAATCTGCAGAGGAGCACCTCCCAGTGTAAGCACAGATTCCAGTGTGTCAGCCGTGGGCAAGAGCGGGCCACAGAGAGCTGCTGTTGAGGGACACTAGAGCAATGTCTTGAGTCCTTTGAGAATGAGCTCAGGCAGCTTGCCTCACCTCTGACACTTCTTGCTGTTTTAAGCCCAGACCCTGGTTCCAGAAAGCAAAGTAATAATTTGTTGAAAATCGAATGTGTGATAGTGAAGGGTAGCATGTTGAAAACTAGAATCATTTTTAAATGTTTTTCAAAGCTATGATTAAAAGGCAAGCCACCTAAAATACTTTTAAAGATTGTGTTAGGAACTGTTTTGTTTCTGATTTTCAATAATCTAATAATTATATGCCCATCGTCATAACCGAACTGTATTCCCTCTGGCGCAGTAGCCTTGCTGAAGTAGAAATTGACCTGACATATTTGTTCTTACCTTATGTCCCTACAGTGCATCCGTGGACGCAAAGCTACATTGGAAGAGCTGCAGACAGTGCACTCGGAGGCCCACACACTCCTTTATGGCACAAACCCTCTCAACAGACAGAAACTGGACAGTAAGAAACTTCTAGGTACTCGAGACCTTCCTTACATCCCTACCAGGCTTGATCTCCTGCAAGTGATGTTTCTACCCCTTGGCCCTTGTAGCTGGGGCTACTGTGTGGCTGACCAGGACAGGAAGGCTGGATCTACAGTCCATTCTGGAAGCTGCTCAGGACTGTGTGAGAGCAGGAGTGTAGAGTCTTTGTCCTGTTTGCAGTTTTTTTCTTAAATCTCTTAGGAAGAGGCTGAGAGGACAGGGAGAGCCCCAGGCTTGGCCATGTTCTGACTAGCAGAAATCTATTCTACCTCACCACCAGGGTCTTTATCCAATAAAAAGTAGGGTTTGACAAGCTGTGGGACCTACATTGCATATATGGTTTACCCCACAGAACCCAGCAGCTTTGTGGTGACTTTTGCAGTGATCCAAGGTGACAGACAGTAGGGATAGGACAGAGCTAGGGTTAGTGCTTTCTGCCTTGGGACTCTGACTTCAGGTCATGGTTCAATAATGGGGGTTCTTGAGATGCCCAAAGTCCATCTCCCACCTACAGTCCCCAAATGGACCCCATCCATGTGTGCTCACCTTCACCCTCAGAAAACAGAGGACTCCCCCTGCAGGAACTTGGCCAGTTCAAAGGACTCTAACAGTGAGAGTTCCCAGCAAATAGTATCCTCATGTTTACAGAGCTATTGCCCATCCGAAGCTTCCAGTGTAGGCTCCACATGAGGTCAGGACAGTGCTTGCCAGGCAGCTAGAGACTAAAGCTGTACTTAGTGTCCTCGAATTGGGAAGATACTATGAACAAAGGTGAAGGAAGAAGTGTAGGTCACTTGAACACTAGTCCCTAGCTTGTGGCCCGCACTACTCCACTAAAGCCTACTTGTGCATGGATTTCTTTCTTTGTTAGGACGTTTTCCCCACACACTATACACATCCCCGTGCCCCAGCAGCCATGCTAGTGACTGACTCTTTTGCTGTACCCTGTGTCTTTGTGGTGGCCATGTGAGGTACTCACTTGGTGTCCTTTCCCTCCTGGCTAAGCTTTGCCTTTCACACTTTGGGAGGTACCTAGTCTGTCACTGCCTAACCCCTCAAGACCCCTGTTTACAGGGTCCTAACAACAGATCTTCACAAACATCCTTGGCCGAAGTATTTGAGACATAGTAATAGCAGTTACCCCAAGTTCTGTTAAAGTAGCCCTAGTTAGATTTGTAAATACTACTTTGATTTTCTTTCCTTTTTAAATCCAATCCACACATTTCTCTTCCATGTACAAAGACCCTTTATAGTTCTTCCCTGAAGTGAATTGCCATTGTGGTGGGCAGTCACCTTCCCTAGAAGCAAGGGGACACCTAACAGTCATGATGAAGAAAGGCCCAGCTTGGGTCAGCTGTAAAGCTGTCAAGGCAGACCTCCGAACGACTGGCTGCCGCAGAGTGTGCGTTGTCTGTCCATCCACATGCTGAAACATCAACTAGCACTTTGCTGGGAGCAGACCAGAGGGCTAGACTTCAGGAGTGTTTTTGCAACCTGACTCAGTGGTTATGACCTCAAACTGCCAACAGGTAGAGCTAGGCTGTGGCCTAAGCTGGCGTGAAAGATACTCAATCTAGAACAGGGGACCCTTGGATACAGCTTGTGATGGACATAAAAGCTCTTGTCATGACCATCATGCCCTGCCTCCTATTCAAGTGTGCTTTCTGTGCTTAATATCTAATAACGTTCCTTTTTTCCCTCTTCACTGGCTGGAAATGAGCATGAAAATATTTCAGGGATTGACATCTGGAATGTACATGGCATTGGCTCTAGTTTCAAAGGGAAATGCACTTTCATAGCCTTCGCCACCACACAACCAATGTGAATTTACTGAAGAAAGTCTCAGGTTCCTTTCTTGACATTGCACTGCCGTACCTTTGTTAGAATGAGGGGTAATAATGAAAGTGCTGTCTCTTCATGCCTGGCTGATTCCGACTTTAGATGCCAGGTGCCCTGTGCAATGGCTTCAGTCTGTGATACAGACCCATAATGGCTGCAGTTGAACAGTACACAGTGAGCAGGTGCAGTGTGGCTTGTAGTCCACATCCTTCCTTCCCAGCCTTTTCCCAAAGGCCCAGACTTTCCCTACCTACCCTGTCCCCATTCCCTGAATGGATGTCATCTCTGGAAAGGATAGCTACCATTTAAGACACTGATTTGACATGTTGCTTCCCTATATAACTCCCCTACATATCTGCCCAAGATTTCACTCTGCTGTAAGAACCTGTGTATGCAAAGTTTAGAGCATTTTTACCTGCTGCCCACCTGTCACTGAAGGAAAGATGTATTTAATCTCCCTGTTCTGCCTCCCTTATTTGTATGTGCAAATAAGGACCAACCCCTGGACCTATGCTATGAATGCTTAGCTGTTTGAGGCAGAAAGGCAGGGGTGATAAGAAGGTGGCCTCAGTAGGACCCAAGAGTCCTAGCCTTCAAGAAACAGTAGGAAATGGAGGCCACAACAGTGCTGTTTCCTCAACATGAATTGGGAGGACTGATAGTGGCAAGGAATATGCAGGTATGGCCTTATTCCTGCATTGCCCATAGTGGCCCAGTGCCCCCGAGTAACAGGCCAGGAATGGGCTAATTTACTGAGATCCATACTTGGACCTTCAGCCAGACATGTAGATACATCGAACCTCTCCTAACTCCAAGATCTTCCAGCACTTATGGAAGAGGTTTTGTGCTTTAGCAGGAATACTATCAGGTATACACAAGCTTCCCTGTCCACAGGTTCTCAAGGCAGCATGATGTCTGGATTGTGCAGGTCTCCTGGGAGGCCCACCCCCACTCCTGTGGCTGTCTAACCATGAAAGCCTGCTCCCTCTCAGGCTCTGGCAGAGCCACTCTCCTTGTACTTGTTGCCTAGTGGTGGAGCCTTGCAGGGGAGCCAGTGGGACAAGAACCATCTTGTCCTGGGATCCACAGCACGCTCTAAGGACTATGCACTCACGGATCCAGTGCTACCCTGATCTGACCCTCATCTTCTCCCCACAGGCTCGCTGACCTCCGTGTTTGTCAGGCTCCCTTGTGGTGGTGTTGGGGTAAGTATTTCTTTAATGTGTAAATAATGTCCTGTTTGTTCTCAGAGCCCCAGTGGTCACAGAAATCATTGCCTTGCTCTCTCGAGTGGGTAATGGCTGCCAGGTGTTTTCCATAAACAGTACTACGGGACAGGCGGGGCCATGTGGGGCTTCAAAGGAACTGAGAGCTGGGAGCTTTTTTTTTTCTTTTTTTTTTTCACCAAATTCAGGCACCTTTTTGAGGGGAAGGTTGTCTGACAATGCATCTGGAGCCCTGCTAATCCTCAGTTCTTGTGCACCTTATGTGTAGACTGCCTTGGAACATCCTCAATAGCACAGGCCACAGAGGCTTCTTGGGGCAGAGTGGGCTTGTTCTGCACCACTTACTAACTTGTACTCCAGATAGAGTTCTCTGTGACATGCCCATGAATCAGGTGACATTCTCTGCTTTGTGGTTGATAGCCATTTCTGTAGCCAGGTGAAAAGAGCAACTCATCACTTGGGAAACAGACTGGGACACACAAGTGGCAAAGAACTGGCCATCAAAGTGTCTACTCCAACTGCACAGACAGCCCTTAGTCTCTGTCGCCACACTGGCCTCGGGAGATAGAGGTTCTGCTGTATTCCTGTCCTCTGGGATGCAAGAACGGGACCAACCCTCCTTTCTGATCTTCTGACCCTTTGAATCCCACTGCACCACTGTGTGTTGGGCCAGAGTTGTCCAGGCCAAACCTGTACCATGTTTGATCACAGATCCTGGGGTGAAGCTGAGGTCTGGATTCTGTTATGGAAATGAAACAAAATTGTTTTCTTCCTGAGTCTTTACAGAAATCGCTGCTTTGAAAATTGTCCCGTCAGAAAGAGAATCGATGGCATCTATTCATACCACCACCAAGCCCTCCTGGAGTTACTTTGTTTTGTATTGTAAATAGGCTGCAATCTCTTAATTCGGGGCAAATTTTTGGCCCGACTTGAAAAGATTTGGATTTGCACTGCCCTGCAGCCAGAGAGCCCTGTGCAAGGCAGCATTTATAATTTGCAAATGAAAACTAAATGCAAGCTTGGATCTAGGGGCAAACCTGGGCAGTCTCCTGCACCACTAGCCCCAGATCTGAGGTGCAACAGGCATGCCAGATGCAGACACACTGCACAGATGTAAGTGGAGCCAATGAAGCCCAGCCTGGAAAGGGGAGTTGGGATTTTCAGGTCTTTCGCATAGGTTCTGAGGCAGGAAGAAGGCCTACAGGCTCTGGCCTGAGTAGACTAAGTTTTCCTTCTAGGGCCAACCCACCTGTGTGTCAGAGCAATGGGAGAACTGTGTAGGGTGTGTAGGATGGGGAGCAGGCACCCAAAGGCAGGCCCTCTGTCCCTGGAAGCAGCTTTCCATTGCCATTTCCTTCTTGTAATAGTTCTTTCAGAGTTGAAAACTCCTTTTTTAGCTCTGTTAAGGTTTGAAAATAGTTTCAACCATTTTTTCAAACCAAATGAAAACACTCCTGCATTTGTTCACCTCATTATTGTAAATTCCAAACTAGTAAGGACCTGTGTTCTTGACTTTCCCTGCTCCTGTCCCAGCCCTGCCTAGGACCTACCCTCCCACTTGAGCCTCCTGATTCCCAGGACTCACCCAAATTTGCCACATGCTCCATTATTGTTATTCAGTTTTCATTTCCCAGATGCATCTGTGTTTCCATTTCACCTATGTCTATCCTTGCTGTAAAGCGCTTTTCTATAGCTCCCATTCCACATTCGCATCACCACCCTGACTAAACAGTGCTGCCCCTCGGTACCACTTCAAGGGAAGCAGCTGGACAGACACTGGAAGAAAGTAGCAGGGAAGTCTTGTCAAGTCTTTGCAACCTTGGCTACTGTAGTGGGGATTGTCCAAGGGTTCACCCCTTCCTCTGTGAAGAAGAGGGCTTGGCCAGACTACGACACTTACCTCTAATGTCCAGAAGCGTACAGTCTACAGAAAGCCCTGGAAGATCAGGTGAATGACATGCATAGTCCCTTCCCCAAGTCTTAGCCCAGGTCTAAAGCCAGGCTCCCTCCTCACACGTGGGAAGGAAATGATCACTGAGCTTATGCATAGCCTTTGACTTGACTTGAACTGCCCAGGACACTGCTGCCCCCTGGACTGATGGACTGTCTCCTGCACTGTCACCTTTGATATTATAATGAGCTGATAATGATTTGATTCTCCAGCCGAAGCTGGTCTTCATAGGACCACAAGCCACTGTCTCAACTTTTTGAATAGTGATGCCTCCCAGCAGGTCATCCTTTGGCATTTGGGAGCTCTTTAAAGAACATAGCCAGGGCTAAGTACCCCTGTCAGTGAAGTCTAAACCCGTACAAAGGAGTTTTAGGTGGTCTGTCTCTGAGAGTGAAGCTTGTGGAAAAGCTGAAAAGGGTTGCTCCTCCCACTGGTGATCGGTGTCTGTCAGTTAGGATGGCGTGGAAGGCCCAGATGGAGATGAAGAGAGGTGCTTGTGGGTCTGGATTTCCAGCTTCTTTGAGTGCTCAGAGATGGTGTATGTGAGGATCTGGCAAACCTCAGATTTAAGAAGTTAAACAGCTTTAACTTCTTAGCCAAGCAACTCTCACTCAGGCCATAACTCCCTGGCAAGGCCTAAATCTCAGTGTATCTGGTCCAGGCCCCATGTATCCTCACAGGGCACACATACATTGACAGTTGTTCTGTGCCCTGACATTGCAGCCCTCTAATCCCTGCCTAGACTCTGCTTTGGGCTTTCCTGTAGACCCAGTAGTAGGAGTGCCTTGTCTTGTTCCCTACTAGCCAAACCTTAAAAATATATCCTCCTGGGCCTGCAAGATGGCTCTGCAGGTAAGGATTCTTGCTGCCAAGCCTAACAAACAAGTTTAATCCCTGAGATTTATGTAGTGAAAGGAGGGAACTGACTCCTTTAAGTTGTCCTCTGACCTCCACAAGAATTTACTTTCATGTGTTCATACCCATGTACACACACATATTCCAATGTAAGCTTTAAAAAACTGTAATGCCGTCTCCTTTGCCCAGGCCAGTAGAGAACTGGCTGGCCTGCTGCTGTTTGAAGTGGAAACTAACAAGCCACCTTCTGGCCACCCAGGACAGACCTGGTGGTTCTTTGTTATGCCCCATGCCCTAGTCCCATTTAATTACTCTCAGCCCATAGTAAGAGCGTGCAGTTAAAGTTAACACAAAGTAGAGCACTGATTGTAGTTTCTCTTCCATTTCATTTTCTGCTTGTTAACACACTCTTAGCTCCAGTTCCAATTTCAAAAGTAGCCTAGGATCCTCACTGTCAGCTTCAGGTCTGTTGGAACAGGTGAAAGGAGAAGGATATCCCAGAGGGGATGGAACATGGTATTTCTGGTCACTTGATTCTTATTCCTGTGTTTAATGTTTTAGCACATCTCAAAGAAATGTACCTGATATGGGTTGCTGTGTCTGCCCTGGCCAGTCTACAACACAGGGGCAGAGCTTTAGGGGATCCAGGCTGCACAACCCTGTGTGATGGCAGTGACAGTGACCCAGGATTTGGCTCACCGAGGAGTGTTGTTTTCACAGGTGGATAGCGACACCATATGGAATGAGGTACACTCGTCGGGGGCAGCCCGCCTGGCTGTGGGCTGCGTGGTGGAGCTGGTCTTCAAGGTGGCCACGGGAGAGTTAAAGGTCAGTCAGCACAATAGATCTAGCTGGGCGACACATGGAGGGTCAGCCCAATGTCCTTTTCCTGCTGGCGAGGGCCTGGAAAGGATTGGTGCAAGTTGGCTCCTGTCCAGGATAATGTAGACGCTCCATGCTGATGAAAATGTATAGTTCACATTCTGAGATGGATCTGTGCATCCCTTTACCCCTTCCCAGTTGCTCAGGAGCCCAGAAAGCTTTTGTTCATGTAGCTCCCTCTTCAGTATCAACTAAGTGAGATTTAAAAAATGAGACATTTTCAGAGTACTGATTGTAAAATAACATCTGGCATAGTGCATGGCATCTAGATTCACATCTGTCTTACAACAGTGTGAAACTGGTGGAGAGACACTGACCTGTGTAAGCAAGGGTTGAAAAGGGAGTGCCTTGTGGTCTTCATGAAAACTAGAGACTAGCTAACTTCTCTGACCTGTGCCAGTGTTGGCACATGGCAAATCTTGAAGGCAGTGCAGCGTGGACCCTGCAGCCGCCTGTTTGTTGTGTAGTTGTCTCACCCCCAGGATGTTTACTGAGCCAGACAGCGGTTGGAAAGTTAAGGTCCTAGATCTCAGCATCCCTAACCCTAACAGAAATCATGCTTTGTTGTGTTTTTAAGATTTATATACTTTATTATATGTGCAGTGTTCTGCCTGCACGTATGCCTGCACACCATAAGAGGGTACCATATCTCATTATAGATGGTTGCTGAAAATTGAATGCAGGACCTCTGGAAGAACAGCCAGTGCTCTTAACCTCTGAACTGTCTCTCTAGCCCCTGTTTTGTTTTTTTTAAACTCTTACTGCTACCTACCACTCATCTCATAAGAAATGCCATCCCGTCCAAAGTCCCTGTGCATAGGGACAGGCACGTGTGAAGTCCAAATCCCATCACTGGCACCTCCTGTCTATCCTGTTCCCAGAAGTGAAAAGCATTATTCTTCTTGAGAAGTGTCTTAGATCTCAAGCTGTAAGGCCCATAATTTTGCTCATCTTTACAAGAAAAAAGTATATCTCTAAGAAAAGAGAGTCTGACTCAGCTCACAGTGAACAGTGTGCAGAGAGGCTTCCTGTAGCTAGCCAACACATGGCCCCATTCAGTACCATCACACTGTCTTCTCTACTCAGGATGGTATGCTAAAAGATGTGGGCCTGAAGATGGAAGGTGTCCACTTTGTGGAAACTTACCATGAGGATGCTCATGGGGAAACGTCCCCTTGGGAATTCATTTGTGCTCATTGTCAGGGCTGTTGTATCTTCATTCCATGCTTGCCTGCTGCTCAGCACCATACATACTGTTGTCTGCTCAATACAAGAGGCAGGTGGAATCAGAGGCTTGTTAGACTCCTGAAGCCAGTGCCCGGAACTCAGCACAGAGTGCAGGCACAAGAATGAGAACAAAGTTTGCAGTGATGAGTGTCAGAAGGTGGCATCTGTCTTGGGTCTTTCCCTCTCGGCCTTACCACTGCCCTGTCTTGTCAACCCAGTCCCCTTGGCTGACCTTTGTGTGCTCAGCCCAACACTTCCTGGGGCTGGAGAGAGTCAGACTTGGTTGAGTGTTTTAACAGCAGCAGCCCCAGTGGTGTGCCAGTGGTTCTGTAGAGTATAAGTGATGGGGTGTAGGCTGTGCAGCCGTGCCATCCAGTGCCAGCTCTGTCGTGATTATTCTGATAGACGGGAGTAAAGTTGGGTGCTGTGTGTGCGACAGAGGTGAGCCCAAGACCTGCTTGAAGCATAGCATGGACACAGCAGTAGTCTATATGAGCACTTTGTTTTATTAGGGGATGATGGGAAAACAAGTTCTTATTTAGCCAAGCTAGGCTCCGGCTCACAGTGTAGGTGAGACTGGCCTCAAGCTCCTGATCTTCCTGCTGGAGTTTAGCATGCCCAGCTTTCTTTTATCTATATCCATGTTTGCCACAAGGCTGCTGGTGAGCAACAGGCAACAAGACTGTCTGGGATCCTAGGCCACACCCCCGCCAGTGGCTGCAACCCCGACTGTTGGCACTTAGAAACAGAGCCAGTGGGCCTACTGTCTGTCCTCAGGTCAGGCTTTCTGTACAGACTCCTTAACAAAGGAGCCAACTAACCCCATTTCCCATCCATGTCATGGGACCAATGATAATGGAAACTGCATCAACCTGTGGAGTCTGAATCTGATGACTGGTGTTTGTGCTGACTTTGGGGTATGAAATGCCTTTCCTCACTGTTTCCCACTGTCTGCTATCATTGCAGAATGGCTTTGCTGTGGTTCGCCCCCCAGGACACCATGCTGAGGAGAGCACACCCATGTAAGTGGACACAGGAGGCTGATAAAAATCATGGGTGGCAGGGCTGGGTGAGCATCTGAGGACCCAGGGAGGAGCTGAGTGGCTTTGTGCACATCACCCAGGCTGTGTTACTTTGTCTCCCTTGCCCACAGCGAGGTAGACCTGTGATTTGAGAGTCGTGCAGTTGGATGAGGAATATAGACACAAAGACTCCCCTGTTGAGTTTAAGAAAGATGGTTCAAGTGGTTGAAATTATGACATCAGGGAAGCTGTGCCAGAGATGTGTGTGATGATGCGTTAGGTCCTTAGCCCACGGGAATAGTACCATTCACATTTATGATGGGTTTTACCACCCTTTTTAACCTAAGCATGATAATTCCTCATAGCCTTGCAGAGGTTGACCCAATTAGATAATCTCAAATAGTTATCTCCAAATGATTTCATATCCTGTCAAGTTGACAACTATTATTAACCTTTAACAGTGTCTGTGTATGTCTTCAGTATGTGTTTGCATGTGTGTATCTGATATACGTAGATGTACGTATTTGTGTCTGTATATTTGTGGTGTGTGCATGTGTGTTTGTATATACCTGTATGTTATATGTGTCTTGTAGTGTATACACTTACGTGTGCCTGTGTACATATCTGGGGTGTAGGGAGATTGTCTATAGTGGGAAGATGTCTTCTATAGTGTGTGTGCTCATACTTCAGTATGTATTTCTGAGTGTGGTATGTGTGTCTGGCAGGTGGGTCTTATGTGACACATGTGCTTATGTACCTGTGGATCTGTAGTATATGTACTTGGCTTGTGTGTCTATGTCTCTTGGTTAATCGCCAGCACCAGTTAAAGGTCCCAGTTAGGAACCAAATGGCCTTCGCCTGGACCCTCCAGAATCTCATAGACTGTTGATATTCTACTATGAGTTGTATAAAAACAGTAACTAGACGTCATCTTTGCAGGGGGTTTTGCTATTTTAACTCTGTGGCAATTGCAGCCAAACTTCTCCAGCAGAGGCTGAATGTGAGCAAGATCCTCATTGTGGACTGGGTGAGTGTCTGACTTCCTGCCCAGGCAGGCCTGGAAAGAGCATGCATGCCCACCTGTTTCCCCAGTGGACGACCTGACTGAGCATGGGCCTTCACCTCTACTGACACTTGGAATCAGGGAACAAACTGAACTTTCTGAACACGGTCCCAGAAATCAGCGAAGTAAAGCCTGAACCCATTAGAAGGTGGATTCAGGACTGAGACCAGCCGATCCTGCCAGTCATTAGCCTAACCTGCCAGGATAGTACACACATTTGAGGGAGGCCACCATTGCTGGTCTTCTGTATGACCTCTCAGGAGACTGGAGCTTTGAAGGTCATGTTTAAGCCTGACTCTGTGTTCTGACCTGGGGACATGAACCTGGCTTCCCACCTTATGCTAGCTGAGACTCACTTCACACAAGTGACTGTGCCTCTGTCTTCCCAAACGAGCACAGCTTCTCATAATCCAGCTGTCTGGAATGGCTGCTGGTTCTCTGAGAGCTAAGCCAAATGTCAGAAGTAGCCAGATATCGGGATATGCATGTCAGCACCCCTTCTTAGTCAAGTGCCTGGGTGTCATGAGCTCCGAGCAGCAGGTGAAGAGGCAGTCTGGGCTTCTACCAGGCCTGTGATCATCACTGTGGCCCCAGGACAAGTTGGATGACCCTGCACTGCATTTCTGCATAATATGTGAAAAGCTGTAAGAAGCCGGTGGATCTAAGACACATGCACAAAGAAACACTTTGATTCTGTGTCTCTTGACATACTTTAAGCCCACATAAGGTGGGGTTGTCATTTGGATTTCATGCCCTTCCAATTTCAAAAACAACAAAACATAAACCAGGAGACAAGTCAACTCTTGGATCCAGAATAGCACCAAGGCATGGAAGGCTGTTACCAGTGAGCCTGTCCCTCCTGCAACCTGGCCCTTCCTCAGGGAACAAGCAGAGATATGGGCAAAGACAGAAGTGCCATGCAGTTAGTGTCAGCATAGGTATGACAGTTAGGCTGGGAAGAGCTGAGTCAGCAGGTGACCCACATAGACCAGGGCGCGCTCCCCAGGACCACACTTTGCATTAAACTGCATGATGGTGACACATTGACACTACTATGACTTACTGTACACAGTGTTAGCCATGGTTGCTCCTCTCAGCGGGGACCTGGTGAAGATAGAAGGGGCACTTGTCTTCTCGAGTGGTTGAACATCCACATCCTACACTGAGCACAGATGACCTTGTAGAGAAAGCTTTTCACAGCCATGCAGTGCAGAGCCACCCAGCCTGCCCGTCCTGCGAACCAATTCTCATGGCCCACAACAGTGGCCACAGGCCTGGCAGAAATCAAAGCTGCCTTTTTTTCTTGCTTTCTGGTTCTCAGTTACACAGGTATCATGTCTTAAGAAAACAGCTGCTCACTTCCAGATGGGGACCTGGGTACCCGTCTGTCACCTAAGTTCTTCTTCCATATGCCCTATGCGATGAGAAATACCTCACATGTGCCTGAACGTAGCCAACCCATAATCGGTAATTATCTTGATGGAAGTCGGAAATGGCTCACTGTAAATGAGGCAGGCACATAAGATGAATCAGATGGCTTGGTTTGAAATCCCAGCCTCAATTCAGCTGGAAGCTAGCCCCATTCTCTTCTCTGAAGTCAGGAATGTACTCTGGTGTGCGTTACAGAGACCCTGCCAACTCGGACTCTAAACTTCAGCATCTCTTGATGCTGCTGACACCCCTAGCACCTTACTATGAGACGCAAACCAGGCTTAAGATTCTAAGGTGTTCACCAAGTAGGAACTGTTACCCCAAGGCCTGGTCCTCCCTGAGTCAGTTCTCTTGGTCTCTCAGGATGTACACCATGGGAATGGGACTCAGCAGGCCTTCTACAATGACCCGAATGTTCTCTACATGTCCCTGCATCGCTATGACGATGGGAACTTCTTCCCGGGAAGTGGAGCACCAGATGAGGTATGTAGAGTGTGTGAAATTTTGGGGACAACTGGGGGGGACATGCCAGCTTAGAGCCAGGTGCTACAGCTATCTGGAGAGCAGGGCAGATGCAGGCCACTCCAGACTGCCATTCTAGAAAATGCTACCCTAGATTATGCTGGGCATGCCTTGAACCAGAATTTTGTTCAATGTTCAGTGAGAATCTATACATCATTTCTGGTTCCGTTCAGGGCAAGGAAACATAAGGAGTTGTTATATTGCTCCTCCAGGACACCGGCTTCTCTGTACCTTCTCTGTACCTTGTGATGCCTTTCCAAACCGCTGTCTTTAGTAGGCATTCTTAGGCAGCACACTCATGCCCCTTGTTCATCTGGCATTTGGTACTACCTGGTGGTCCCAGGAACATAGAGCCTACCTTCCGAAGACAGTCCCAAAGTATAGAGCCTCTTCTGTGCACACATGATGCACAGGTCCTCAGAAGTGTCTCTCAGTGGTTCCTCCTAGTTTAGGGTCTGTGAGCAGCTGCAGCCCTGTAAAATCTGCTCCACTGATCTTAGTGCCTGGTACTGGAGTGGCCGGCTTCACTGGTGAGCACATGCACACAGGACTCATGAATATTCCTACGGGCCTGTCATCCCAACATACCCTAATTCAAGTGTCAGTTGTCTCGGGTGGTCTTTTCAGAGTGCCATTGACAACAGTTTCTCTCCTTGTGGCCACAGGTGGGCACAGGGCCAGGCGTGGGTTTCAATGTCAACATGGCTTTCACGGGAGGCCTCGAACCCCCCATGGGAGATGCAGAGTACCTGGCAGCCTTCAGGTGAGTACCCATCTGTTCAGTCACAGAGACTGGCCCTTCTGAGTCCAGGGGCAGCCACGCAGAGTGGGGACTCCGGGATTGACTTTGAACTGTCTCACTTCTGTTACCAGCTCCCTTCTCATATATTTTTGGTTGTGAGCCTAGCCTTTAACGGCTGAGCCATCCCTCCAGGCCACCAGCTCCCTTCTCATGTGAGCCTGTTTGGGTCCCAGTGATAAGATGAGGAGACGGTAGGGGGTGGAGTAAGACTTCCGCTATGCTGGAAAGTGTAAATCTCAGATCTCATTTCCTGCTCACTCTTCCACAAAGCCTTTGTGAAGGTATAACAAGTGGAAATGAATAAAGGAGAAATAGGATCCCCTTTATTTGTATGAGTATCAGGGAAGAGTCATCTCATTATATCACATCTTTTGTGCTGCTGTGGCCCCTTAGCTTGGCTGCAACGTGGTTGCTTTTTAAAAAAGCATTGACTTTCATTGTCCATAATTCTTTGTATTTACATCAGGCCAGACTGAAGCCATTCATACAGCCAATAGTGGATGGCTTGGCCTGTCACTTTCCTCTTGTTACACCATGGTGGCTTTCCTTAACTGCTGTGCAATGAGGAGGCGCCACTCAAGTCAACCACAGCCCAGGAGTGGTTCCAGGGCCTGGATGGGCCCGAGGGGCCTTCAGTCTCATAAAATACTTTATTTATTCATTTTTACTTATTTATTTGTATTGTGGGTGATAGAATCATCAGACCTCCAGGGGTCTTCTCTGCCTTGACCACTGTACGTATGAAGCACATGTGTACAATCATGTGTCTTATGTGCATGTAGACATGCTTACATGCAGACATGTGTACATGTGTCTGTATGTTCCTGAGGGGCACTATCTATATGACTCTGTGTGTGTGTGTGTGGTGGTGGTGGTGGTGGAATCTCTGGAATTATAAGCACATATGTATGTAAGTGTGTATGTCACTAGTTGGTGAGCTGTATCTGTAAAATGTATGTGGACTTGCCTATGCTCTGTAGCTGTGGTACCAAACACTCAGAACACTTCTCAGTATCTGCTCATTTTGAAACAGGTTCCCAGTCCCATTTCCTATTGGAGAGGTGGTTAGGGTCCAGTATGGTAAAGGCCTGACCCAGTGGGTGTGAGTTGACCAGACTAGAAGTGACAAATCTCAGTTGGTGAAGTTACAAAGGTCTGCTGTTCAGCTGTTGGCCAGTTACAGGCAAGGATCTCTCAGGCCTTAGAAGCTTTGTGCTGACTGCCACCTGCCATTTACCTCTGATCCCTTTGGTTGTTTCTGGTGTCTCTACACGCCACTGATCTGTGCCAGCCTCACTTACAAATTTCCCCCAAACACTAGGAAGTCTGTGAAAGCTAAACCTGAGAACCAGGGTGTGTCATGCCCTCTGCACAGCGCTGGAAACATAGTCTATCCATAGTGTGAGAAGAAATCACTGCCCAGTTAGTGACCTTTGTTTCTGAGTGGATGCCGTTTGCAGGTCAGGGCCTGTGAAGGCTTCATGGTGACTCTGGTACAGAGAGAAGATGGTATTCGCTTGATGACAGTAACAGATACCCTCCACTCACATCAGTCCTTGCAGCCGGTGACTGGGCCGGCCCTCATCCCCCAGGCCTTGCTCTCTGCCTTCTGAACTGTGCTCACTGAAGGCATTTCTTGAGTATGCCTGCAGTTCTGTGATCCGGGGGCCAAGTCTGACCCCTGCTGTCCCTGCCCAGGTATCTGCAGTGTCTGACCTGCCTGTCCAGCCTTTGAGGTGAGCCTTCCTTCCTTAGTCACCCTGACATCTGTCCTAACAGTTAGCAAAGTATATGGATGATAATCCCTTTTTGATGGCGCCTTCTAAAGCTTCAATTGCTTTGAAAAGGGAAATTGTTTCAGGTTGCTTTTTTTTTATTTTAATGTAAAGTAGTACTTTGAAGTTCACAATTTATGGTTCCCTGGGCATCAGGTGGGGAAAGAAGGGTCAGAGGCTCCTTCCCCCTTTCTTCTTCAGTCTACTCCTTTGGGGCCCCATGGGATAAGGCATGCCTCAAAGACAGCACCTTGTTCTTCAGAGCCCTCTACTGCCAGGTCACATTTTCAGGGGATCAAGCATCAGATGAAGAAAAGATAAGAAAATTGCCCCTAATGAGATCCAGAAGTGACCGGCACTTTCTCCTCAGACCCAGACACTTGTAGGAGAAAAGAACTATAATTCAAACCAGGCCTCAAGCCAGACACAGCTTTGAAGTTGGCGGAGCTCAGGCAGAGCACTATGGGCTGGGAAGCAGAGAGTGAGTGATACACTGTCCTTAACGTCCTGGACCTGTCCTCAGTACCTGGCCTCTGCAGTGGAACAGTCATGTGAGGCACAGGAAGCTTAGCAAAGATGGTGCTGGTGTTCTGCTGGCATCTTAATTTCTCACTGGCCTCAAACTACAAAGCCTATTGCCTGTCTGTGGACCTTGAACCCTCATTCTGTTGTACAACCTGCCGCTGTTGCTGCTTTTTCTAAACAACTGAGTGGTGTGGTAAGACACACGAGGTCCCTGTGAGTACACACTCTGATATCTGCTATAGTTACCACTCTGCCTTCTGAATGGCTTGATATCTGAGAGACAAGGACTTGCTGTGAATATATTTGGTTAAACTATCAGCTACCTTTTTAAAAGGTAGTTGCAGTTCATGATGATATCCCACTGCTTCCTTAGATAGAATTTTAGCAGAGTCAGTGGTGGTGGTCTTAGAAATCAAGAAACAGAAACGTAAAGCTCAGCATTGAAAGTCTAGTGAGCCAGCAGCCTCTCTTGCCTGCTTGGCCCCCAGACAGGAACCAGGGATAAAGCTCGAAGCTCTGTGATGCAATGATTGATGGCTCCCAACCATCAGGGCCCTCAGATGCCCCCAGAGGTGAGGCCCAGGCCAGGCCTTGTGGGGGAAAGGATATCCCCAAGGAAATTGCCTGTATGCCTCAGTCCGGGGCAGGAGGACTGTTGAGGGCTTGTGCCTGGTGAATAATAAGTGATATGTCTTCTGCTGCGGCCTGGGAAAAGACCTGGTCCCAGGATGAAGTGGGCAGGATGTTTGAATCAACCAGTCCAACAAAATGTAAAGAGGCCTGAAAGGCAGGACTACCTTGTTAAACAGTGACAAACCATGGCATTGGGGGAGATGGGGGAGTGGGACTAGGGTGAATATGAATGTGGGCAATGTGACCTCCAGCATTTGCTTGTAGGGGGTTGAACATCACCAGGCCAGAGATTCAGAAGAGCGTGTTTGGGTATGTAGCAGAGAATGCTCTGACTGGGAACATTGTGAAAAAAATGTCTGAGTTGGCATTTAGTAATCCAGGAAAGACATGTTTGGTGCATTAGTAGAGAATGCAAAGTAAGGACTCTACTCCGGTTCCTAAGAAACTCAGGAATCAGGGAGAAACTCAGACCACCCAGTTGAGGCCAGAAGAGCCTCCCATCAGCCCAAGTGCTTACAGTCTGAGTCTGCCCTCTACAGAGTCTGGGTTTTAATTCCTGCTGTAGGTAAGTGGGAGGAGGTGATGGAGGGGCCTGTGGAGGAAAAGGCAAGCTCTTGAATTAGAGGTTGTCGGTGTGGGGAATTGGGGATAGAAGTGCCAGGGTGAGCAAAAGGAGATGAGGGTGAAAGCAGAGTGTCGAGGTGGACCTTGGTAGCTTTGCTGCATAACATTGACCCCTGGATGAAGGGACACAGAGCTTAATGCCCACCCACCCCCAGGATGTGGCAGCCACCAGCCTGAACTGAGTTAGAGAAATAGGTTCACCGACTCTCCAGATGGAGCTGGGAACCCCTGCTCTCATGTGGGAACCTAGCTCTTGAGGCACTGACTGCAGTTAGTGTGCATCTCAGAGATGCCCCCTGTGTGCATTCTGCCCTCTCATGAGACATGGGATGTATGGCTATGGGCCTCTACATTAGGTGATGGCCTTTCCGTGTGGCTGACAATGAACAGTTTCTCTGTGAGATGCAGTGTGAGCCTACATCCCTGCCTGGTGCACCAGCCCTACTTTTTACCAAGCAAGCCACAGCACAGACAGAAGTAGGCATGTGTCCTCTGGACCATGTGTGTAAATGAGAGCCCACATACACGGGCTGTGGGGTGGTTGATTAGAAAGCAGGACAACACTGGTAATGAAGGATGCCTAAGCTATAGAAGAGACACTCATCACACTACATACATAGGACCACTCGCCTAGGCACTTCTGAGGACCTATAGGGGTCTTCATTCCCTCCCTGCACCAAGGATGAGTATAATCACATTTCCACCCTTCTCAGAGAGCTGTTCATTTTGACTTCCTCCAGGAAGATAGTAAATTGATCTGTTATATTGGGAAACTTCACCTCCCTGCCCCTAATCTCTCACTCACAGACACAAATATACACAAAAACACAAAAGAATCTTCTACTTCAGGAACTAAGTCGATGATTTAAAATTTATTTTGGGAGATAAAATGTAAGCTCAGTCTCCCATTTAACTTTGAACGCCAGTTAAATAAGGACATTCTTTAAGGTTCTTTCCTGCAAGGTGGTGGGTAGAAGGCACATCCCACTGGACAGCAGGGTGTATCCAACTAAAAAAGCCGTGTCCCAACAAGGAGCAAAGACACCTTTGGTATCACACATGACTGCTGGAGACACCCTCTAACACACACCCCTCACATTCAGGGCTGTCACCAGTTACCCTAGCTTCAGCACATTTCATAGTGAGCCTAGGAAAAAGACTGTGTCTGCTGGTACCCGCTGCCAGTGTGTACATGGGACCACTTTGACTCCAGCGTGGGGAATGGCTTAGGTTTGGTTCTGGACCATAACACACAGCAAGTGTAAGCATCAGTACTTGTGGTGCGAGCTCCATTTAATAATGATTTTAGCAGAACTTTTTGGGGGGCAGGTTTTGGGTATTAAATAGCTCAGTTATACTTCAAAACCCACCATATGCCCTTGTTGCAGTGCTTAGCAAGTGCCACACTTGGCACAAAACAACTATGGTTTTACTTGAAAAAAAAAATGACTTGGCTTTAAAACCCCTATCAAAACCATGATGGGTTCTATTACTCTGTTGAAAACAACGGTTTTGTGACAATGTTTTCATTGATGTGGTCTCCTTGGTGTGATGTGGATACCCACTGCCAGTCTAGCCATCTTGTCAGTTCAGTGTCTCACACTCCCAGAGAAGAGAGCCCTGCAGAGCGCTCCTGGGGAGACAGGTTCACTCCATGCAATGATGCCAGTGACACAGAAGCCAGAGGCCCCAATGGCGTTCTCTACCCTGTGACTGATTCCTTGCTCCTGACCACTGTGGCAGGTTTCTAGACAAATGCCAGTGTGTTCAGTGGGTAGATGCTCAGGTTAAATGCTTTGTACCAATGAAATGATAGTCTGGTATGCTTGTGTTGCGGCGGGTCACAATGACAGCTATGTAGTCTGAGGCTGAGGTACTGCTCTGAAGAGCAGGATATAAGCCATGCAAATGATTCCAGAGCAGATATTCACAGCCATGGCTCCTGTGTGGAATCCACCAGTGTTTGCATCTTTCTTCATTGTCCGTGGCTGCTGCTTTTACATCACAGACATCTGTATTGCCCAAGACCATGTGGCCCCAAGACTAAAAGGCCTCTTGCCCAGACTTTTGGATAAAGTGTGCTGGCCTTCATCTGTGGCTACCTGGATGTGTCCTGCACTGTACCAGTGGTACACAGAGCCCCAAGGTACAGGGTAGCCTTGGAAAGGCCCTTCATCCTGAGACAAACAATTCCAGGAGACACTAGACTGTGTATACCCTCCAGAACAGCAGAAGGCCAACCCCTCCACAACTGCCCAACTTTGGTTTCGAATACATGTCTGAGCTTCGGTTACCTGAGGTTGAACTTGGTATATTTTTAATAAACCTCTCCATACTGACCAGAACTAAGCCAACTGAAGTAGCACATAAGGCCATACCACTCTACCTTTCTCTGTCTGAGCTTTCCCTGGGAGTTCTGATGTAGATAGCATGTGTCCTGCCACCCTGAAGTAGAGGAATTGGCAGCCAGGGTTCCACCTAGAATCGTTCCTGAGTCTGTCCCATTAAATTCTGAATATCTTTAAATTCAGAGTTGATACTTCTGCTGATTTTAATAGGGAATTTTACTAAATAGGAGAGGTTAGAGGAGAAAATGGAGTTGTTGGTCTTCCATATGCCATGCCCTTCGCTGACCTAGTGATGCCTTCTCCTATCCTTTGCAGAACGGTGGTCATGCCAATTGCAAATGAGTTTGCCCCCGATGTGGTACTGGTTTCATCAGGCTTCGATGCTGTGGAAGGCCACCCCACACCTCTTGGAGGATACAATCTCTCTGCCAAATGTAAGTCACTAGTGTTTACCTTCCCTACTTGCATGTCTGCTCATCCCACAACTGGTTTGTTGTAGTAGGAGCTGTGGGCCGCTTCCTGCCTCCCTGGCTCCTGGCCGCCTGGCTAGCTCAGTCGGTAGAGCATGAGACTCTTAATCTCAGGGTCGTGGGTTCGAGCCCCACGTTGGGTGCCACTCTGTAGTGGTGCGGAGCGTAGGAGGAGGAGCAGCGGGCTGCTTCCCGCCACCCGGCTAGCTTTACCCCGGAAATAATTACATGGAAACTGTATTCTTTTAAATACTGCCTGGCCCGTTATCTATAGCCTCTTATTGGCTAATTCTCACATCTTGCTTTAACCCATATTTAGTAATCTGTGTAGCACCACGAAGTGGCTTACCAGGAATGATCTTAACCTGCGTCTGTCTCAGGTGGGAGAATCATGGCGACTGTCTCACTTACCTTCTTCCCAACATTCTGTTATGTCTATTCCACCTACCTAATTTTCTGTCCTATCAGGGCTAAGGTAGTTTCTTTATTAACCAATGAAAGTAACACATAGACCCTCCTCCATCAGTTTGTGTTCTGTGTGAAGCAGTAGGAGGCACATAACCTTCATTTCTTACTCAGAATGAAACTATGCTAGCAGCCATCAAGCAGACCCTGGGCAGCAGGAGGCTGAGAGTTGAAAGCCATAGACTCTGGGGATAGAAACTCAACGGGGCCTGCACTAGGTTCTGTCAACTGGACTATGGACACTAGACAAACATGCAGTCCTTTTCCAAGTATGAGAAGACAGGGTCCCAGTTCTGCCTAGCCAACATGTGCCTGGTGCTGAGTTTTGTTCTCTGCTAGAGGAGCAGGCTCTCTAATCTTTGAATAGGCTGTGGAGTTGGAGGAGGAACCAATCAGGACTTATATCATATAGTGGAGGAGGAACCAATCAGGACTTATATTATATAGTGGAGGAGGAACCAATCAGGACTTATATTATATAGTGGAGGAGGAACCAATCAGGACTTATATTATATAGTGGAGGAGGAACCAATCAGGACTTATATTATATAGTGGCTGCATTTCTCCATGGATGAACTTGCTGGCACTGTATGTGACCTCTGCATCTGCTCTGCTGCAGCACATGGCAAAGATATGAGAGGCCTCTGGGCTGTAACACCTTGAGTCACAGTGGCCTGACAGTTTCTCATCCAACTATGGTGCCCAGAGGCAACAAAGAGCCTGGGTTCCTAAATCCTGACCCTAGTACCTTACTCTGTCAGGACCTGGATCTGCTCTCTCCTCCCTGCCCATCAGCACGTCTAATCAAGGAGGATCGCCTCTCTCTCTTACCTTCACCAGGGAGGGTATGCACTCAGCAAGGGAGTAATGAGCTATGAAGTGGCCTTTGGGAGTCAGTGCTCTATTACAGGGCATCTTCGAGCCCACTGAACCTACTGTGGGGTCCAGACAGGGAACTAAAAGCACCCACCATACTTCATAGTCTCTGTTACCACATTCTGAGCTGCTTTTATATCCAGCCCCAAAGCCAGCATCAGTGTTTCTGTCAGACACACCTGGGTTCGCCATTAGTTTCTGCCCACTAGCATTTCATAGCTAGCAGAAGGTGCAGCCTAGTATGGACCTGAATCGGTCTGGTGAGGGGCTGGTCAAGGTCACTGTCTTACTAGGGCTTTCCCATGCCTAGCCAACATCAGCCTGCCTGACTGTGTGTAGTATCCCCATGCCAACCAAGTGACATATCAGGTGGGGACTGTGAACAGAGAGAAGACTCTGTGACCTTAGATGGAAGCAGATACACAGATATGGATGTGCGAAAGTCCTGTCACCACACATAGCATTGATACGGGCATGCTTTTGTCTACGTGTGTATGTTTGTACAGAGCACATCAGATGCCCAGGAAGACAGGTTAGTATACAGCCTTTGAATAGGGCTGGCTGCATTATAAAAATACAGCAATGAAACCAAAAGTCACACTCAATTGGGTGAAGATGAAATCCTCAGTTACTCGAGATGACATCTCAGCCTCTGGTGGTACTGTGTGGAGTTTCTGAAGTGCTTCGCTCCCATATATCCCTCTTCCTTTGCAGGTTTTGGGTACTTGACAAAGCAGCTGATGGGCTTAGCTGGTGGCCGGATTGTGCTGGCTCTTGAGGGAGGCCATGACCTGACAGCCATCTGTGATGCTTCTGAAGCGTGTGTTTCTGCTCTTCTGGGAAATGAGGTATGTAGTCATCTACAGAATATGCCACACCACAGGCAAAAGCCTGGCGCTAGGAGCTCAGGTGGTGGAGGGCATTGGTCTCTGACTTGGGTGAACAGTTCACCTGGCTTGGGCTGCAGCTGTTCCCACCCATGTAGTAGGGGTAGTATGACTTTGGCTAAGAGATGAGCAGAAGGGACACAGAAGTGGCCTAAGATCTCAGAAGTGCTTGGTGCAGCTGGTTCTTCCATCCTGTGTCAGTCATGGAGTGTGATGGCCATGCTTCATCTTAACTCTTCCGGGCTCCCGTATGGACAAGGTTTCTCTGGCAACTTGTCCATGGGCTTGGGTGGTGTCTTAGTTAGGATTTTTAGTGCTACAACAAAACACCGAAGAGCAAGTTGGGGAGAAAACGGTTTATTTGGCTTATACTTCCAGATCATATTCCATCATTAGAGGAAGTCAGGACAGGAAATCAAACAGGGCTGGAACCTAGAGGCAGGAGTTGATGCAAAGGCCAGGGAGGGGAGCTGCTTACTGGCTAGCTTCCCCTGGCTTGCTCAGCCTCCTTGTTTATAGAACCCAGGACCACCAGCCCAGGGATGTTACCACCTACCATGGGATGCCTCCTCTCCCCCACTCCCCTGCCACAATTGATCAGTAATTGAGAAAATGCCTTACAGCTGGATCTCATGGAGGCATTTCCTCAACTGAGGTTCCTTCCTCTCTGGTGACTCTAGCTTGTGTCAAATTGATACACAGAACCATCCAGTCCAGGTGGTATGAGCATGTTCAGGCTGAATTATTAGCTCAGGGCTAGGCCAAGACCTCTTTATTCAGCAACCATTTGCCTTCTCTGTTCAGGAGTGATCCTTAAGGTCAGGGCTCTGCATAGCCCCACTGGTGCTGCAGGACAAAGTCAGAGGTATTGGCCTGTATAGCAGTATTCAAAGGCCTGGTCAGATAAAGCTTTTGAGGGCAAAAGTAGAGTGAACACTATGAATTCCCTTCCACTATATCTGAGGAGGGTCCCTTGTTGACATTCCTAGCTCCTTGTGTGCATAACTGCACTAGCAGAGGCCCACTCCAGCTGCAGGCTAGGATGAGAATGGCATTTTCACATAACCCTGGGAGCCCCCTAATGCATGTGGTACAATTGGCAAATACCTTCCATGAAAAATTCTCAAATCCTATTTTTGAGTACCAGTAGTTCTCAACCTTTCTAATGGTGTGACCCTTTAATACAGTTCCTCGTGTTGTGGTGACCCCAACCACAAAATTATTTCCATTGCTCCTTCATAACTGTAATGAACCATAATGTAATTATCTGTTTTCTGATGGGCTTAAGTGACCCTGTGAAAGGGTCGTTCAATTTCCAGAGCAATTTTCTAGGCCCTTCTGGCTGGTGTATCTGGCTCCGAACTGGCACAATTCTTGCTTCAAAGGGCTTGCTCACATTGCTTCCCTGTGGGTGGTGTGCAGGTGCTAGGAAGGAGCCAGACAGGAATGGGGAACTTAGTGCTGGATGGAGTCTGCAGCCCAGGAGCTGCTGGGTCTGTACCCTCAGGTAGCTCAGACTAGCCTCAAGTGTCGCATGCAAGCACGTTGGTCTCTGGGAAATAGTGGCAGGTGGGTCACCAGCTCTGAGGCCCATGGCCCTGCTGCACCTGCTCCTCAGTCAGGAGTTCTCAGGCTGTCCCCACCCTGTAGGCCAGGGTCTAGATGGCTCTTAGAAGACTCTCTGACCTGCCAGCTCAGGGCTGCTCTTGAAGACAGCAAGGCTCTAACTGGGCAAGGAGTTGTCAGAAGTCCACAGACTACCACAGTCATAGTCAAGTACATTATGAGTCATCTGCTCTGCACACTTTATTCTAGAAAGCACAGAGAGGAGGAGAGAGTGAAAACTCCTGTCCTCACTGTGTTTAGCTTGTATGCTTGTGGAACCAAAATGCATATTCCTGTTTTGGTATGAACCCCATTATAAGAGAACCACCACACACACCTGGCTCCAACCTCTGCCCCCGTGCTACCTATAGGATGTTCCTTCATCAGAGGAAGTGGATGCACATCTTAGCCAAGGCTTTTTGTCAGTCCCAGAGTACACTGAGCAAACATTGAGCCCCACCCAGCTCTCATGACTGACAATCCTCCCTGCCCTCCTTTGCAACTGGCATGAGGGAAAAATAATCTAAGCACAACAGACAGCAGGTCCCTGAAGGGGCAGTCAGCCACAAGTGTTCACGTGTTGCTGGGGAGGGGAATAGCAGAGGGCCTGTTCTGTGTTCCCCAACCCTACCTGCCCAGCAAACTTGCTCCCACTGGCTTCCCTATAATCCTAAATGTGAAAGGGCCACCAGAGTAGTTAGTGTTGTTTTCCAAGATGTATTTCATATGTACACAGGTTCCTGCGGCATTCACCTTAGACAGTGTCCCTCATGGGAAAGACGAGAGAGAGAGAGAGCACACAGAGTACCTTTTTACTGTGTGCCTTCTAGTCTGAGGATGGTGGAGATTGAGGGGTTTATGGATGTGTTAAGGGCATTGGCAGGTGCTGGCAAACCAGACCCCAGCCTACAGGGTAGAGACAGCCTGAGAACTCTTGATGTGTCATTGGGCAGCAGCCTTCAGACGCCATGAAGAGCAGGTGCAGTAGAGGTCACAGATCTCAGACAGAGCTGATGACCCATTTGCCACTATTACCCAACAACTGTGCTCAGTGCTACAGGAAACCTAGGAACGGCAGCCAAGCCAAGTTTCCCACAGCCTACTGCAGATCCTGACCCTTCTGTGAGATGCTGGGAATTAGAGGTCAAGGCAGAGGCACTGGTTAGGTGTCTGTGGCTCGGTGGAAGCCTCTTGTGCACCTTGGCATGGAGTTATGTGGATATCCCAGGAGAGGAGGGGGCTAGATAGTGTGAGAGGGCAGAAATGCCAAAGACAGGGAAACTAGAAGACAGCTGTGTGGACAGCATGGAGAGGCTGGGCCCAGAAATCCAAGATGCAGCAGAGAAGAAAATAGGGAGGAGGCAGATGCTTGAAGGATCTGTCTGAATCCCAGAGCTTCACCCCAGGTTAGCCTGCACTCTTAAAACACTGAAACTGTTACTCTATATGCCAAAGACAGTAGGAAAAGCACCGCTGTGGTCCTGAGTTCCAAGGCCCTAATAAGGGATTTGCGCACACACACCTGACGGGGTATCTGCTAACTATCAGCCCAATGAATAAGGCCAGTATGGGACAGGGAACAGCTAACTTAGTCTGACAACAAGTTGACCCTCACAAAGAACCAGAGGAGAGCTTAGACCAGGCAGGCAGTCTTAATGGTAGCCTCCAGGGTGTTGGGTCCTAGGTAACTCCAGAAGTCAGAGCTTGGCCATCCTGTGGTGTAATCCAGAGGTGTAAATCCAAAGCAAGGAGAAGGGGCAGAAGAAAACCCAGCCACTTTTGGACACAGTTGTAGCAGAGCTTCCCAGTAAAACTCAGCTGATAACTAACTGTGCAACTAGCTCCAGAAGAGGAGCTGACCACACTGTAAAAATAAGATGCCAGGTAGGCCTACACTATAAACAGACATAATCAGAACTACTTTATGAGCCTTATTCCGAGTCAGCCATTGGCAAGGCTGTATTCTGCAGGGGATGGATGGATAAGTGTAAGGTGGCACAGCCAGTGAAGGGGTACCCATGTAGCTTTTATTGGGCCTTTGAAACCTCCTGGAAATGTGTCGTCCAGCCCACTTGGTTATCAGGCAGGCCCTCCCTAAGTGTTGTGTTAGAAACTGCAACACACTCTGCGTCCCTCTACCAGCTGCTCTGTTTCTCATAGAGCCTTGTGCCGCCTTCTCCACTGTCTATTCTGCACTGACTCTGCATTTCCACATACTGTCTCTCTGCATTATATAGTGTTGGGGCAAGGTATTTCTCACTGGTAGATTCCAGGTTTCCAGAACAGTAATTGGCACTTTCTAGATTGTTCAATAAATAGTTTTAAATACAGGAATAATCACACTGCTTTTGCTCCTGTGGCTCTGGAGTAGTGTATGTGGGTGAGTACAATGGTACCTCCAGTATTAATTTCTGTTGAGGGTTGCTCTGACTACTCAGTGCCTTTGTTTCTAGCTCTATTTCTGGATTGCATAAGGAATGTCATTGGAATTTAGAGAGGGACTGCATTAAGTCTACAGATGGCTTACAGTAGTATGGCCATTTCACAATACTGAGTTTCCCAAACCGTGAATGTGGGAGGTCCATATTCTAGGGTTTTTTTCCCCTTCAATGTTTATCTTTTTGTTATAGAAGTATCTCACGTCTTGTTTGTTTTTATTTTAATTTTTTTAACTGGCTTATAAATGGAAATTGTTTTTTCTCAGCAAATTTGTTAATGTATATTTAAAAGTGTTTATTTTTGTATCCGGTTTTGCTGATAGTGTTTATCAGATTTTTTTATCCTGTTTTGCTGATAGTGTTTATCAGATTTAAGAATTTTTGGTGTATTTTAAAGTTTCAGATCTAAGAATTTTTGATACAGTATAAAGTATGGAGTAGTATTGTAGGCACAGGAATAATTTGACTTATTCCTTTGCTATTTGTATTTTCCTCTTGTTGTTTTGGCTAAGGTTCCAAACACTGGTTTGAATGAGTAGTGGTGCTGCCTGTGGGGCTGTTGTATGTGGGCTTTATCATGTTGGCGTCATTACGCTACTGTTCCGGCTGCTTTTTCTGGTAGGATGTGATACTGAATTTTGCCACAGACTTTTTCTTCAGCTGTTGAAATAATTATGTGAGTTCCCTCGGTTCTGTGTCTATGCTATATCACACTTAACCAATTTACCCACATTGAACCATCCTTAGTTGCCTGGAATGAGTCTAACTTGGTTATAGTGTGTGATCTTTTTAATGTGTTGTTGAACTAAGTTTGTACTTTTTTCCCCAGTATTTTGCATTCATATTTGTTCATCAAAGAAATGTGCCTGTAATGTTTCCTTTTATGTTATGGCCTTACCAAATTTTGGTATGAGGACAATACGGTACTGGGACAAACAGCCATGCACAGCCATGGAGTGGAATGAACAGGCAGCACACTTTCTGTACATGTGAAATCTGGAAACATTAAGAACAGTATATGACAGGGCAGCTGTTGGGAAAGAGGAGGGGGCAAGTGTGGGTGACTGCACCTTAAACCTTAGATGAAACCCATGATTGGTAAGCACTTATGGTAAACAAAGGAAGAGCACCTCAGTTAGGACAGGGTTGGCGTTTTGAGATGTGTGGAGCTCCTCTCCCTGTGCTCCCACCTTCCCATCACTAGAGCAGGGCCATCATTCATGATGTACTCTTGACAGGTTGACCCCCATGCCTGGAGCGCAGACTCATCATAAGATCCCAAGTGTCCAAATGCAGCATGGTCCTTCTTCTGTGCTCAGGGAAACACACGGAAGCTTCATCACTGAGAACGAGCCCCTCTGTCCTGTCTCCTTTCTCCTGGGGACACAGAGCATCTCACTGCTGAAAGGCCACTGTAGTCCTCCTTTCCAGGTTTCATGTCAGCTTTCATGGAGAGAGATTTTCCAGGAAAGGGAAAGAAAAAGCAGTTGAGAAAGATTTCAGAGCAGCTGGCACATGCAGAGAGCAGACATATAGCCAGCTCAAATGACAGTTGGCCCCTTGTCCATTCTATATGGACACCTGCTTGGAAGGAGCCCCCGAGTCCCAGGGTGGTCTGCTCAGCCACTGCACTGAGCAGTGCTTCTGGGAGGCAAGTCCAAGACACTGGTGAAAAAGCTATTCTGGCACAACAACTGAAGATGGAGAGCTGTGGCTGGGGACTCTGGATGTCACAGAGGCTGCTAGTATGGTGTGCATTCTGCACACAACATAGCATGTGGCCTGTGGTGCCCTGGGTATGCTTACTAAACTTAATTTAATGTGGGGAAAGTCTGGTACAAGAGAGGCCAAAGAGAGCTGAGGAGCCAGGATTCTGGAAAACCCTCCACGGCCTTCTGGTGAACCTTGTGAGCATGCACTGTTGGCACACACCTCGCTCCAAAGTGATGTTAAATGTGTGTTTTGGGTATTGTGTTAAGTGCTGACCTTAGCTCTGCATCTGTGCCGCAGCCATGATCTAAGGGTCTCTCTGTTCTATCCTTGCTTCCCATCTACAAAGGGCCTTGGGCCCTGTCTTAGTTAGGGTTTCTATTGCTGTAAAAAAGACACCACAACCCCAGCAACTCTCATAAAGGAAAATCATTTAATTGGGGTGGCTTACATTTCATCATAGTGAAACATGGTGGTTTGCAGGCAGATATGGCGCTGGAGAAATAGCCAGATGTCCTGCATCTTGACTAGTAGGCGACATGAATTGGTCTGAGATACTGGGTGTGGCTTGAGCATAAATAAGACCTCAGAGCCCACTTCCACAGAGACACACTTCCTCCAACAAGGCTACACCTACTCCAACAAAGCCACATCTCCTATAGTGCCCCTATCCTTAGGGGGACATTTTCTTTCAAACCAGCACGGGCCCCATGCAACCAGGCATCGGTCCTTAGGAACATTGCCATCTGCTCATGGGGGGATAAATTTAAACTCAGGTCCTCAGGCTCACACAGCACACACTGTCCACTAAGTCCTCTCCCCAGTGTTTGTGTGTGTGTGCGTGCATGTCGCGCGCCCTCTGGTACATATGGAGGTCAGAGGACAGCTTCAAGGAATCAGTCCTCTTTCATCAAGGGGGTTCTAGGGATTGAACTCAGGTCGCCAGACTTAGTGCAAGTACCTTGACCCACTGAGCCATCTCACTGACCCCCATTACTGGTTTCTGTGACTAATTCTCTGTCTCTTGAGTTAGTATGCTTAGATCTCCAGGCATGAGAACATGAGCGTTCATGGTCTCTATTTCAATTCCTAACAGACTATTGTCATATAAAAAGGAGGTATGATTGTGTACATTGTACTTGCTTCTGGAATCACATGTGTCCACCTAACAAGCTTACCAATCTCTTAGCCACTCCTGCTTCCTGGACTGGTTTGTCTTCTCTGTCTCAAAAATGCTCATTGGTATCTCCTACCATGGTGAACGTTTCTTTGTGTCTCTTCCCAGTACCTCACATCTTAAGCTGGTTTATAAAAGAGTATCAAGCCATCCTGTTCTTTGGGTGAACTGAAGCTCTGTCGCTACCATGCAGCCTTCTTTACACCCAGTCACAGTCAGCCCTCAAGTCTCTGTGCTGCTGAACATTTAAGGTGCCTCTCGGCCTTTTGGCCAGCTGCGCCCAGCGACCCTTGTTTTTGTCATTGACTTCCAGCCGACCTCCTAGATTTCTTATATATCTTTGCTAAACAGTCCAAAGCTGAGGTCTGTTTCTACACCAGTTGTAAGTGGCACCTTGGTCATTTTCAGCTCTTCTGATCACTTCTCCAGTCTCATTCTGTCTGCCTTGTCTTATAGCTCCCAACTTTCCTTCTTTGCCATCTCTTAATGTGAGCTGATAAGGATCCCTAAACTCCCTGTATTCCCAGTGCCCAGTTGAAAGGTGCAGCAGGCGTCCTCCCCATGGGCCGGCACTCTTAGCAGGGTCGGGAGGTTTATTCCTGGGGAGCCAAGGCCTGGACCGCAGTGGCCTCACTGGGATCTCCAGGATGAACATATGACCTCTATATTTAAGAAACTGTTGTTCATCGGAAATTCTAATTTAACTAGATCTTCGTGTTTTTCTGCCAAACTGGCAGCCAAGTCCTAGCCCCTCCCAGGCTACATGCCTTCCTCTCACTTATTTAATTTCACTACTGGACATTTTCGTTGCTGTCATGTGTCACCCACGTTGGGTCTGGGCCACACTGCACTCTGGAGATTTCTTTCCCCATTACCCCTCATTTCCTGCCTTCCTGCAGGACATTCTTACTGTGTCTCAGGAATATCCTGTGGGTTTTCTCTTGGAAAAGGGCAACACTCCACTCTGTTTTGAGGAGATGCTATGGCAGCTTCACTGGGCATATGATGTAGCCAGTGTCCTCTTGGCACAGAGCCGCTGCCCTTTGCTTGTCTTGCTGTGCGTGCCCATTGTCCTGACTGGAGATGACCTGCTGTCTCTAGCTACTCTGAGGGTTCTGAGTCTGCCTTTGATGTTCTGCAGTTTGTTTCCAGCGTGCCTAGAGATTTCTGGTTTTGCTGTCCCTGCGGACCTCTTCCCTGCCTAAGCCTGGGATTTCCAGCACTGGAGAGGACATGGTCATTTATTGCAGGATATTTGATCTCACTGTGACACTCCGAAACTTAATAAAGTTAACCTTGAGTCAGGAGGTGGAGCCAGTGATTAGCTGACTATAATTAGCCTAGAGAAACCAGGAATTTGGCTGAGAAGATAAAAAGGAAGGAAAGCGTGGGATTGGAGTTTGGCACTTCTTTTTGGGTTTAGGACAAGTGAAGAGACACAC
The DNA here is from genome assembly GCF_037038515.1 of Microtus pennsylvanicus. Lineage (NCBI taxonomy): Eukaryota > Metazoa > Chordata > Mammalia > Rodentia > Cricetidae > Microtus > Microtus pennsylvanicus. The sequence goes on from NC_134595.1 coordinate 28,579,612, forward strand.
CTCTTGCTCTGTCTCCATCTAAAAAGCAAGGATAGCTGGTTGCTTCTGGGCTTCTCTGATCCTCACATCTGACTTCTGAGTCTTTGCTGGTCAATAGTGGGTTAGTTTAAACCTACATACATATCGCAGCCATGGCAGAGCCAGGGCCGCAGAGCCAGAAGGCCCTCCAGGCCACAGCCGACAGAAAAACATCAGTCATTCCTTCCTCCAGTGCTCATTCCTGAGAGCTGGGGAACTTTGCTGGGGCCTCTCTCTCTCCTGAACACTGGCTGCTCTGCCTCATCCCTTCAGCTATAGCACCACTGTTTGCACTGCCCAGCTTTCCGTACCCTTATATTCTGGTTGTTGGTATTACATGCAGGTCAGAACTCTGGCTTCCCGAGTCTACCAGGTCAGGTTCAGTGACCTCTTTCTTTCATCATTGAAAACACATTGAACGTGTGTAACTACAGTCTTTGATAATACAGATGAACCTTTTATTTGGGGTGGGGGTGTCAGTGACAATGCCTAAGTGCCCGCACACCAGTCAGAAACCTTCCCCTTTTTCCAACCTTTCCACTACTTGAGTCTTTTGTCATAGCCTGGAAACCGACTCTCCTCTGAGTGTCCACAGAACTCCAGGTATATCTGGATGTCACCAGCTCTACACAGGACCCTTCCTCTGTTCCACCCAGGATCTAGTGTTGAGCTTGATTCTTCTGCACCCCTTGGTCTCCCCTGCCTGTCCCACCTCCCATCATGACTCTGATGACCTCGGGAAATTCTGGTCAAGATTTTCTGGAATTTGTCTCAGTTAATGTTGGCCAGTGTAAGTGTAAAATGTCCCTTACAAACTTGTATGTTTGACACTGTTGAGGAAGTTACATAACTTTTGTCTGCAGGGCCCTCAGGCAGTTTGTTTTCACCTGTGCTCCTGCCTGGTTGCCTGTGTGGCTGCTCTCCCCATTGCACCTCCCTCCAGGATTTACTGAGCCCTCAAGCCCTAACCCAAACAAACCCTTCCTCCTATCACAGCAGTGCAAAAAATATGTGTGGGGTTTTGCTCATGGTGATAAACTTGGGGAGGGAGATGTCAGCGCCTGACCATTGTCAGTATTGCACCGTGAGGCTGCACGGAGCTGTATTCATTTCAGTTACCTTGCCTTCACTTGAAGTCACCTCTTTTCCCCTGTATGAGGTATAGGTGGAGAAGCAGTAAGTTCTGTATCCTGGAATTATTAGCAATTCTATCAGGAATATCTGTCTTCCCACACATACACTTACTTAATTCTGTGTTTATGCTCGGGTTAGAGTTTGGGTGATGACTCCGTGCTGTGTTAGCTCAGTGCTCACTGAGGCCTGTCCTAACTGTGGCCGTGAGACGCTGTTCTACATTGACCCTCTGTGTTTTCTGGTGTCCCTGTGGCTTGTCTTAAGCAGGTCCTAATTCTAACTTCATTGGGTGCTGCAAGCTTCTCCAGTCTTTTCCTGCTGAGCCTGACCTCAGTCATTGTTGCTTTAATTGCTGAATAGCTTGAGGTTAATGCCATGTTGGCTCCACTAGTTGGCTGTATTGAGTGCTGTCTTCGGTTAGAAGGTCGTGCTTCCTGGGATGTAATTGGCAGCACTCACATGCAGCCAGTTTGGGGATGGATGTCACACAGAGGGATGCAGTGACTTGGCCAAATGCCCTGGATCAGGAAGCCCAACAACTATACTTGGCAGCTGTGCAGTCAGGTTGAGGCCAGGCAAACTCAGGGTGGCTTTATTTTATGGCTTCAACCCAGAGCCGAGGTAAGATCAGCTTCCCTTTAGAACTGGCTCTAGCTCTCCCTTTTGTGTGTTCTCCCTGGTCTCTAGGCCTGTCTGCAGAGCTATTGTTGGAGCTCACTCTGCCCTGGGTTATGCCCTGGGTTATGCCCTGTTGTTAGTCCTGTCATCTGTGAGAGACCTACTCACTTCCCTCCACTCACCTCCATCCTCCACATCTGTGAGAAAAGACAGATGAGAGATCTTGGGCATTGCAAGGCCCGGTCATAGAAGTGTAGCTTCAGAAACTGACCGTTCTTTCTCTGCTGAGTGGTACACAGCGATGGCACCAAACTGACATCCTCTGCAGCCTCCTTCTGGAGTACAGTCCTTTGTACCCTTAAGGAGGAAAAATATGCCGGTCGTGTTGACTTTTTAGAGTTACTTTATCTTCCCAACAAATTACTGTATCTTTGGGAGCAAAGATATCTCTCTGAATATCTATTAACACATACATAGTTTATATGCCATCCATTTCCATCATAATATATCTGTGTCTCTCTTACAGCTTGAGCCTCTGCCAGAAAAGGTTCTGCAGCAAAGACCCAATGCCAATGCCGTCCACTCCATGGAGAAAGTGATGGACATCCACAGTAAGTGGCTGGCCAAGTGGTTTGATCATGGGGCCCGGGGTAGGAACACAAGGTCTCTTTTTCCCTGGCATTTGATGAACAAGAAGAGACTCCTAGAACCATTTCCTGTTACACCGGGATTCAAAAGAATCTGGGTACCAGTGGTTCCAAGTTACTTCATTCAGATGCCCAAAACCAGCATGCTTTGGATTATAAATCCGTGTCCTGGACCAGAAGTACCTTGCATAAGATAGAACCCATCTCCTATTCAAGTTCCAAATCCCAGGGCTAGGCAGCAGGCACACAGCTAGACACCCATGAGGCACCCTGCCTGCCCCAGGTATACCTGCTACCTCTTGTCTGGGCTCTCTGGTCTGCCCATCCTGGTACAAAAGCTACATAGATGATGCACACCTGAAGGCTTCTCCTAACTTCCCATTGGGCCATTCAGTTCTGGCCTCAAAGCTATTTCTCCTGACACCCCTACTCTAAAAAGCTGCTCAGGCAGGGCTCCCTGTGCTGGGTCTGGATTTGGTTTATTCCCAGCATCTACAAGGCTCCGGAGAGTAAACCCCGGGAGTCTGCATGTGCCTGCTCCCAGAATTTCTGCTTGCCCACAGCAAGGCAGAGACCTGTGAATGTGGGGAGCCAGGCCCCACAACAGTTCCAACCCAATGTCCAGTGGCCTGTGCTGCAGATAAGTGTGTGTGAGTTCATCACCAGGCAGCACTCTTCAGAGAGGCACTTTGCAGGCACAAGTGAAAGTTTTCATTGGGCCCAGTGACCTGTGAGCCAAGCCAGCAGAAGTGGGAAAGTCACTGAGTGCTCCCTCTTCCCTCAGGCAAGTACTGGCGCTGCCTGCAGCGATTGTCCTCCACCGTGGGGCACTCTCTAATTGAGGCTCAGAAGTGTGAGAACGAAGAAGCTGAGACTGTCACCGCCATGGCCTCACTGTCTGTAGGCGTCAAACCTGCTGAGAAGAGGTAAGCCCCTGCCCATGCCCTGGGAACACCTGTTCTTGAGGACCTGCCTGAATCTTAACTGTGTGCACCCAGCCTTATGCCAGGCTAGCCCTGCATAGACAGGACAGATGGTGGACATGCCCACTGACTCTCCAAACTAAAACTATCCACCAGAGAACTGGGGCAGGGATCTCAACAACTCTGTGGGAAAGGAAGCCTGATTGCACAGGGCCTCACACACCATACCGGACCCCCTTCTCTCCACAGATCAGAGGAGGAGCCTATGGAGGAGGAGCCACCACTGTAGCCCTGAAGCTGCTGTTCTCTCCTTTGTTTGTCTGTCTTGAAGCTCAGCCAAGAAACTTTCCCGTGTCATTCCTGCGTTCTGCCTTGGTGCTCTCTCTGAGTGCAAAGGGACACCAGGCGTGCAGCAGCAACGGGAGGCCTTTCCGCCGCCCTGGACCACAGGTCTGGAGACGCACACGAACACCAGGTGTGGCAGAACATGGAACACAGGACAGCGCGCAACACACAGGCATACAGACATGCGAAAAGCCAAGCACACGCTGGTGGGTTCCCCAGGGGAAGACCGCGAAGGAAGAAGCCTGTGGCAACTGAGGCAGAGTTGCTGAATCGAGTTGACATGAGGAATGAAAATCAAAGATCTAATAATACAGAAAAAAACTTGATTAAAACTGGTGCTTAACATTTGATTCTTACCCACAATCCCACAGTCTCCGTGTAAACCACTCAACTCATCTTGTAGCTTTTTTTTTTTAAACAGAGAGTTTTCTATGGCTCTGGCCTGCCTTGTGAACCTTAGTGGGGTGCTGTGGGGGTTCACAGCTTAGTGAGGGACAGAGTTGGAAGAAATTTTAAAGAAAAAAAAACTGAACAGAACAGAAATGTGAGCCTGGGAGTCAGCTGGAGCTTCTCGAAGCCATCGGAAGATGCGAGTTTGTGCCTTTTTTTATTGCTCTGATGGATTTTTCTGTGGCTGGGTTTTCTGAAGTCTGAGGAACAATGCCTTAAGAAAAATCACCAAGAATTGGTGTGACAGTGTCCTGTGGCTGGCTGAACTGGTGACACTGGCCTGGCATTACAAAAGTATACGCCAGCCACTGTCTCCAGGGGCCACAGTACAGCCAGCCTTGCTTGGTTTGATCGCTGTTTAAGGAAGATGAGGTAGTTCCAAAAGCAGCGAACACCGCCGGCAGTTTTGAAGTCCACCACATTTTAAACGGATCCAAAGTGTTCTTTTCTCATCCGTCACGTAGCGGTCGAGCATCTCCATTCGGTTGTGAAGCATGTCGTAGGCACACTGCAGTGTTACGATCGGAATGCTTTTCATTAAAAGCAGGTAGCATGAAGTATTGCTTAAATCTTAGGTATAAATAAATATATATATGTATAATATATATTCCACTGTATTCCAAGCTAAGAAACTTGATTCTTATGAGATCTTGATAAAATATTTATAATGCATTTATAGACAAAGTATATATAAATATATATAATAAATTCAGACCGCAGAGGTCCTGGCAGGTGAAAGACATGTGTGTTAGCTCTGAGGTGCTGAGGGCTGGGGTCTGGATTGAAGCCCAAGGAATTTTGAGCTCCAGATTGGCCAGCTTCCAGATCGCCAACATGTTCACCCCTGGGCAACTTCCCTACCAGTTTGTACTTTAATTTTAATTATTTTCTATCGAAGCCTCTGCCCTCTCCAAGCCTCCATGCACATATGTACCTGATGAGTTTTTATAGCAAAGGATATAAACTTGCTGTTGATTTTTGTATGAATTTTTCACAAAAGATTCTGAAGAAAACATTGTTTTGTGGTTTTTACATTTTTCCCCCTCACCATTCAGCAGTTTTCTGAAGGTGGTAATGTCTAAAACTTTTTCTTTCTAAATTCTTTCTTGTACATTTTTTTTTATAACTCTGAAGGTTGTTTTTATGGTTTGGTTTTGTTTCTTTTGTACCAAGCAGAGCGCTGCTTTGCGCAGGACCGCTGCTGTCATGCTTGGTTTTCAGAGTGAACCTCTCTCTCGGGAATGAATAGCACGTCTGCTTGTGCCCTTGCCTTGTCTTTTCAAGCTCCACCCAGGAGCTGCACAGCCAGGGGCTTCTGTCCTGCAACATTAGTAGTATTACAAGGGCAGGCCCTAGGCCACGTGAGCCATGAGGGCGGTCGGCATTACTGAGCGTGGACTTGTAACCACTCCGTCAGGATAGAACTCCAGCTCTAGTTTCCCAAAGACCTTTGAAGCATGTCCACAGCGCCTGGCTCGGAGCCCGGCCCTGCACCTGTTCAGGGGCTTCCTTTGCAGCCTCACAGCCCTGGATTTGTAGCCCGCGGCTGCTGAACCAAGGCCCTTGTCACTTGAGCCCGTAGGAGCACAGGGTCCTGAAGGACAGTCAGTCTTTGTCTTTGCTCTTTTTTTTCTATGACAACTGACTTTTTACTGCTAACTTTTTTTCTAGCACTTAAAGCCGCCAATTTCATTCCAAAGTATGTGGGGTTCAGACAAGAGGAAGTGAGATACTCAGAAAGGACACCCAGCTGAGTATCTAAGTTTCTGAGTTAGGTGGCATTTACAGGGTAATGTGACAGACAAGCTGAGCACACATTCTTGGACTTTTGATCGCTGGGATGCTGTGAATCAGTGCTAAGGCAGTGGATAGAGCGCAGGGTAGAGTGATCTTGGGGCATGTCTGACTCCTTCCTCCCTGTGACTACTCTGGCCCTTGGCAGAAGGAGCCAATCTGAGAGAGCCCATGTGGCGCCTCCCCTGCCTGTGGCACTGCATGGTGGCAGAGGCCAGCTAGCTGCTCTTCTGGCCGCCTTGGCCCATTTTCTGCACACCCTGCCGCCTGCCCTCTTTGTGGCAGCCACGACTTGTGGGGAGGTACACATCATCTTACTTCTTCAGGTGGCCAGGGTACTGTGAGAGGGACTCACTTTGGTCCCAGTAAGTCACCCTTTGATTCAGGGGCCTGGCCAGGGAGCCAGCTCACTCCAGCTTCCCTGTGAGCTGAAAGCATTACCTACCACATAGCCTTTTCTTCCCTTTGAAGACACGTGGCCCTTCCCCACCGTTGTCACCCAGGGCAAGGGAGGGCAGAAGGTCGGCCTTGACCTCCAGGGCAGGACCACAGCACTCCCCTGCCCGGACCTTGAACCTTCCACCTTCTCCCTTCCTTTGCAAAGGCCTTGGTGGGTGCTGGCGAGGGAGCCGGGGGAGCAAGCACTTTACATCCCTTTAAGGGAAGCCCGAAGACACCATGTCCTCAAGATGCTGGTGTTCACTCACCCTTGGGTCTTCCAGCGGCAGCCTGAGAGCCCATGCCCCACCAGCAGGTGGCTGTTACCAAGGCCCCACCCACAAGGACGTCTCGGGGCTCTGGCTTCCGAGGGCCGCTCAATCAAAGTGTTTGAGTTTTTCTTTACTTTGAGATCTGTCCCCACGAGAAAGGACCATTTGCAGTGGTCTGCGCAGCACTGGTGATAGACTTGGTTGTGTTTCTTTCTGTCAGAACATTCCTTCTTCACTGGTCACAGCCACGTGCTCATTCCATCCTTTTTTGTAGACTTTGGGCCCATGTATTTTATGGGCATTGATACATATATAAATATATAGATATAAATATATAAATATATTTTTTTAAGTTTCCTACATCTGGAGGTTGCATGGACGTACGCCGGCATGTCTTTATATTGTATACAGATTTTGCACGCCAAACTCGGCAGCTTTGGGGAAAGAGAAACGATGCCTTTCTTTCCCCTCTCATGATGTTTGCAGATGCAGAAATTTTTTTCTGTAATACAAAACAAAACCTTGAAGGAGAGGAGGGGGGAGTTTGAGTCTTATTGAACTTATTCTTAAGCAAATGTACTTTTTATCGTAAGAAAGTGAAAGGACTACTTACACATGCGTCACTAAGAAGAGTTTACCTAGCACCTTTGACAGGGAGTCGATTGTATCCATGGGCAAGCTCCACATTCAGACCCTACTGCCTGTCTCTCAAGCTGCTTGAGAGGATTTTGTTTTGTTTTGTTTGTTTCTTTTTCTCTCCCTACACGGGGCCAGGTGCACCCTGCCTGCTGTCACTGGCCCCTGGTTGAGAACCAGGGGTTCAGGTGAGTGTCCGTCTCGGCACAGCCGTGTTGACGGGTTTGTTCCTTCTGGAAGACACGGGGCTGGGGTTCCACATTGAGCAGTCCAGGCCTTTGTGAGCCCTGGGTCTAAGCGATACTTGGCACTGGAGGAAACCATTTCTCCCTCTCAAGGATCCGGGGCTGCTCTGCACCCGGCCTTGACGGCCTCACTGGCCTCACATTGATCAGAGTCTCCTATGGAAAGGAAAGAACGCAGACAGGCCTTGTTCTGGGGCGTACGCTCTACTGAGGAGGCGCTGTTTTCCACTCTGTACGAATGTTAAACACGCTGTTTCTATGTATGCACAGGAGGCTGACCTCACTCAGCGAGAGCTCACTACAGAAGTGTGGTCGGAGCCATTGAAGCGCTGCGACACGATGCTGTGTGGGCTCCGCAGCCACGACCACCTTCACTCTGTAGCAGCCTGTTTTCTCTTTGGTTGTCTGGACCTCCCCTCGGCGGCGCTTTCTCCTCTTGGCGGGGTTGGAGGTCACGTTTGGTTTTCTCATTCTTGTTTCATTTTGTGTGGTGGGTTTCACTGACCGGCGGTGTCCTCTGGCGGTCACCTCTTTCCACCTCCCGGGTCCAGTGTTTGTACCACATCACACACTTGTCACTCTTGTGGTGTAAATAAAGACTGCGTTAATTGCCCTCCCATCTCTGCTCTCCGCTTGTGCTCTCTCCTTCAGCATGTGCGTGCCTGGGACCCCGGGGACTGACTCCTGTGCCCGTGGGAATCATTGGGCCCTTCACTTGGACATCTATCTAAATCAAGGGTGGTTTATTCCTGTGAAGAGACCCCTTACTAAGAAACTCTTACTAAGAAAACATTTAATTGAGGTGGAGACTTAACAGTTTAAGAGATTCAGTCCATTATGATGAGGGGAGCATGGTGGTGTTCAGGCAGACATGATGCTGGCTACATCTTGACCAGAAGGCAGCAGGAAGCCGACTGGCTGTCACTCTGAAGGAAACTTGAACAAAAGAGACCTCAAAGCCCACCCCCACAGTGACACACTTCCTCTAACAAGGCCACACCTAATAGTGCCACTCACTTTGGTAGCCATTTTGTTTCAAACCACATTCCACTCGCTGGTCCCCAAGGACTTAATAGCCATATCATAATACTTCAATCCGACTTCACATGTCTCCATAGTCTATAATATTTCAAAGTCTCTTCGGAGACACATGGAAATTTCTTAACTGTCCCCCTGTAAAAATCAAAAAGCAGGTCACATGCTTCCAACATACAATGGCACAGGTATACATTACCATTCCAAACTGCAGGGAAGGGAACATAGGAAGTAGTATTGGACAAAAGCAAGACTGAAAACCAGCTTGGCAATCTCCAAACTCTGCAATTCCATGTCTGGTAAATGTTCCTTTGATGACTGCAGCATACTTCTTTCTCTTGGGCTGGTTCCACTCCCTGTTAGCAGCTCTCAGCAGGTATCTGTGACGCTGTCATCTCTAACATCTCGGGGTCTCCAAGGCAATCCAGGCTTCAACTTCACAGCTTCACACAATGGCCCCTCTATTAGGCCTCCATTTGGGGATACCCCGATAGGTGTCTGGCCTCAGTGACTTTATTCTTTAACTCCTTAATTTTATCCTTAACTCTAAATTCAGAACCACTTAGAGCTGCCAAGTTCTGCTGCTTGCTGGGACTGGAACATGGATCGCTTGTTTAATGACATCTTCACCAGCTTTCTATATTCACTGCCTAAGCTTGGATGACCTTGAACTTGCTCTGTAGACCAAGGCCTGCCTCAAACTCAGGTCTGCCAACATGTCTTCCCAGTGCTGGCATTAAAGGTGTGACCCAGCGCACTGGGCTCCAAGCTTTCCTTTAGTTCCTTTTCACGAGTTGGAAATTTAACTGGAGGGGATCTTGCCCGGGATTACCACTCCTTTGTCCCATTTCTTAATCGTTTATCTCCTTGGGCGTAGAATTTTAATTCTATTCCACTTCATGGTGCTCTTTTTCTCCTTAAATTTTTCATTTTGTAATTTAGCCTGCTCAGCTTACGCTTTTCATTATAAATCTTCATTAGAGTTACCACCAATATCTACATGACATTCCATACTAGGATGTTTTGAGATTTCCTCTGCCAACAATAATCTAAAACTCTTCCCTTTCGCTTCAGGCAGACTCTCTGGACAAGGACAAAAGGCAGCCACTTCCTTCACCAAAATATCATAAGAATGATCTCTAGGCAACACACTAAACAACTCTGAAACCTCTTGAGTGAGCCCCCAACAGCTTTAATATCTCTTAGCACCTCTGTCTTTCATGCTCCTACTAGTATGACTCATTAAGCAGTGCTTAACACATCTCACTCCTTTCATAACCCAAAGTACCAAAGTCCAAATTCTTCCAGACAAAAACATGGTCAGGCCTATCGCAGCAATATCCCAGTCCTGGTACCAACTCCTTAGTATTTTTATTGCTGTGAAGAGACACCATGACAACTCCTATAAATGAAAACATTTGAGGTGGCAGCTTACAGTTTGAGAGGTTCCGTCTATTATTGCAGGGAGCATGGTGGTATGCAGGCAGACGTGGTGCTGGAGCTGAGAGTGCTACATCTTGCAGGCCACAGTTAGTGTCCTCCCATGCTTTGCTTGCAAGTCAGTCCCTTGTAGTCTCATTTCCAGTCCCCAGTCATTCAACGCGTTTTGCTATTGTCTCTTCTGAAGTTGTTTGCAGGCAGTGATGAACTGGTTTAGAACCACCCCCAGGGGTGAATGAGGTTCAGGGAAGGGGGACCAGGGCCACGCTCCACTGCTTACAGTATGTAACCTGCCGGTTCCCACCACTAACAACATGGAGCCAGGTACCCCATCTCACACAAGGGGTCCCTCTGCATTGTGACAGCCATCCCCACTCTCACCAGTCCATACTTAGCTGTGGAGTTTGGTTTCCAGAGGAGCTTTGTCTACTACTGTGCTAACATCAGCCAGTCATCAAAATGAATGTCTTTGCTATAATTTCAGTTTACATGTCACAGTGTGTCAACCGTCTATGCCATGGAACAAAACACAAGTGCCCCTGGCCTTCGGTCTCCTAAGGCTATGTATGTGTCAGCCTTCTCTGAAGCCTGGGAAGAGTTGTCTTCCCATACACTCCAGGGGTTGGCAGGCCTCCTTTCCTGGCTCACAGCCTAACCAGGCCACCCACAGCAAGCAACCTGGGAGGGGCATCCCTTGGGCAAAAGATTCGTGGGCTGGTCCTTACAGGTTTCAAGTATCTCCTAATCTTGAATCTGAATTCATTCATTTTGAATAAAAGTCAGTTGCATGCCAGCCTGTCATTCTGAGAAGACTTTGCCTCTCATTGGATAAGGAGAAACTTGAGTTTTCAGAACCATTCTTTATAGTGTCTACTGTAAAAGCTCGCTCAGTCAGGACCAAGCCCCGTCAAAGCCATGCTGGGAAGCATGGCGAAGCCATGAAGCTAGAAGGTTTGTTGCCATAGTTCCAAGAACTGTTAGCCACAGCCCTGCAGGCAGCAAGGCTTAGGACCACTGAAAGCTCTTTAGGAAAGTGCCGTCTCCGCTGTCATTAACAGAACACTAGGGGGCATGCATAGGGGCATTTCCCTCCTGCATTCCTTCACTCTGCCTCACAGCATTAAGTCACAGCTCTCCTAGATAGTCCAGGCCAGGTAGGAGCAACAGTAACGCCAGGGAGCCTTGACCAACCTAACCCACTTCCGTAGTCATGGGTAGACCGAACCAAATAAACCCAAGGTAGGTGGGGAGGGGAGTGTGGAAGGAGTTCCCTAGCATTAAGAAACATGCTCCCAATCATGATGCCCAGAGAGTGGGTAGAGGCCTGTCTTGCAGCATGAATGCAAGGTGGTCAGTAAGGCTGTGGGACAGGCACTGTGAGTTGTCCTGAGGATCTGGAGAAACGCACTTCCCTGGAGTCAAACATCAAAGTGAGTGACTACCTGGAATCCAAGACAGCCATACCACACAGAGCTGGGGGCACAGTTGTTGGTGGGCATGAGTCTTCTCTCCAGGATGAAGGAGTCCAGTGGTGTCAAATTGTGTGGAAGTTGGAAGTGGGACACTGGGCAAACTAAGGCAGAGACAGGATGCCTAGAAGCTGGATTTCTCCAAAATGGCCCCAACAGATCAGGAAAGCGGGTCAGACAGGGGATTCATGAAAAGGTCTTGATTCTGTGGGTTTCCATTACAGCCACACCCCAGCCTGTGAGGAAGGACCTCAGGGTAGGAGGGCTGCTGTGAGAAGCCTGATTCCTGAAGTCAGGTCAAGCTGAGGACACTTGCTCTATGGAGTACCACAGCAAAAGCAGGGTACAGTTTTGTGCACATACACATATGTGAGCAAACACACAGGTCACACTGAGGTCTGAGGATCAGAGCAGAAGCAGTGTGCAGTTTTGTACACACACACACACACACACACAGAGGCCAGTGCTATTCCAGCACCACCTGGTGGTGCTTCCCAGAATCACAGCTTTACCCAGTTGGCCACCCACCCGAGACCCCAAGCCCTGACCCCAGGAAGAAGATAATTTGAGGTAGTGCCACTTGAATGTCAGACGGTCAAGCCATTTCCCAGAATCCTGGGGAAGTGCAAACCTAGGAACTGAGAATCTTCCTTGGGGTCCCTTAGGTTAATTTCTTCACCTGTGGACTTTCTGAGCCAAAGAGTCCTGGTCCCTGTACCCAGCACTGGCTCCCACATATACTTGCTCTCTTCTGCTGGCTAGCTGTGTACTGCCATGTCCTGTCCATAGACCTGCCTCCTAGGCCCACGGTCAAGGGGTAGAAGGCAGGCACAGCACCCGGAGTCAGTAACGTCACCAGCATTCTGAGAGGGGAAATGGCTTGAGTTCACAGTGGAGACAGGTGAGAGCAGGTGGGGAGAGGACAAGGAGCTTGGAATGGGCAGCAAGAAGAGCTATCCAAGCAGAGGGGTTGAAGAAGTGGTGTGGGCACAGACATAGGGGCATGAGTTAGGGCCCTGCAGATGAACCAAGTATGACTGGAATTCCTAGAGAACCAACCCAGCACCCACAGACCCTAGAGAGCAGCCTGTGGATCTAAACTCCTTCCGTCTGGAAGGTGTTCACAGCTGCAGTTGCCCAGCAGGGTATGCAGGAGACACCTGCCCAGATTCTGGATTGATCTGACAGACTATGAGCAGGGGGTGAGAGAAAGGATGGAACTCAGAGTGGTACCCAGATGCATTAGGAGAAAGGACTGAGCGGCTAAGGTGGCAGGGCTTCCTGGGGACCAGTCTGGTGAGGCTGACAACATCAGCTTTGGACCCTTTGATGGGCTTCAAGAGCCACCCTCTCTCTAGCTGGGGATGGTAACGTGGAAACAGGAGTCTTGAGACAGAGAGGCAGAACTTGACTAGAAACCATATCAGATTGGCTCAGGGTAGGTGTCTGTCATGACCATGAAGCTAGGTGACAGGATGGAGCAGTGAGTGGCAAGCTGAGAGAAGATGCTGCATCCACAGAGGAGCCAGCTGAGGAGATGCAGGAGGCACAGCACATAAAGTAAGGAAACCACAGCTTTGAGACTCAAGCTCAGCTGTCCTAGAAAGACAGCAGTCTACGGCTAAAGCCATGGGACTAAGAGGTTGGGAGCAGGGAAATCTCTCTCATAAGGTCAGAAGAGTGAGCCTGCAGCAATACCCTGAACATACCCTCCTTCCTCATCCACCCTAACACCCGGATGCAGATACCCTCATAGGCACAGTGCTGGGAACGGCTCCCAACCCTGAACGAAGCAGGCTCTCCCTTGCCAGAAACCCACAGCTCTGAAGTTCCCAACTGAACACTGGATGCCCGGTCACATCACTGGATTGACAGGGCCAACAGCAGAGGCAGACATTATTCTTCATACAGGAAAGAGACGGATGTTCCCAGAAGCAAGGACAAGCCCTGGAGGTGACTCACGTTGTGCTGCTGGCAGGACCTGGCTGTGAACCGACTTCTGGTTCCACTTTAGCATCCTCTCCGCTGTAGTCACAGTGAACCCGGCTGGCAGAGATGATGTGCCCTTGCTCAACTACTGCCCGATGATACATTGGGGTCTTTGATTCACAAACCCCTCCACATGGTCTCCATGCCTGTCCAGGTGCCATTTTGCTCATGGTATATTTTTTATCTTTTCCCATTTCACATAAGCTCCCTATAACAGATAGGATATTCTTCCCTTCCTTTTATTTTCCCAACAACATCTTACGGGACTGGAGAGAGGACTCTGTGGTTAGGAGCTCACACTGCTCTTGCAGAGGACCCGAGTCTAATTCCCAGTACTCACATCAGTTGGCACACGACTCCCTGTAACTCCCACTCTGAGAGCTCCGACACCTGATGTCCTCCGCTGGCTTCAGGCACTGGATCCATGTGCACATGTCATCACACACGTAAGTACACAGGATTAAAAAAATAAATAAAAATCTGTATTTTAAGATATTAGAAACAAAACTGAGTATTGACAGTTTAAAACCCTCAGCATTGGACAGGAGCATTTTATATTTGGTTGCTTATATGCTTAGAATCTATCTAGTAAAAAAAAATTACCACCCGAGAAGAGGAGTAAGATGGACTCCCAAGAAACAAATGGGTAACAAGCACAAAGGGTGAAATTGGAAATGTTAGGTCTTTCCTTCCTCAAATGCCCAGGCCCAGGTGCTTCACTGGTAATTCTACCCTTACACTAAGGAGCAGAGAGCCAAGTGACACTGTAAGCCCGTGACCTATGCTAGGCACTTCTCTAGTCACTGTGGCAAGAAGCTATGTAAGGGTAGAAGGACTTTTTCTAGCTCCGTGATCAAGAGGGTGCAGCCCATCATGGGAGGCAAGGCACAGCTGGAGTGGCTGGATCTGTGGCAGCAGGCACGTAAGGCTGCTTGTTCACATCTCAGTGAGTGGGGAGACAGACCCGTCAGGAACCAGGGCCAATGCTCACCCTCCAAGTCCACCTGTCCCCCAGTGACCTACTTCCTCCAGCAAGACCTCACCTCCTAAAGGCACCACAACTTCCCCAAACAGCACCACCTGCTGGGCAACACATGTTGGAGAACATGAGCCTGTGAAGGATATTCCACGTTCAAACCACAACACACGCTGAGACCTTGAACAAGATATTAGTGCACTGAATCCATCAAGATGCAGAAATAAAGAACCATCTCATGGTGAAGCAGACTTCATCCAAGTACGCAGAGTTAGTTTAACACTTGAATATTAATATGTAAAATACATTATCTAACAGATGGTCTGAGCAAGGTTCCAGGATATGAAATCAGGATTTAAATTAAGCATGAGGCCAAGGGAGTAATCACAACATGCACCCAGGAGGACAAGGCAGGAAGATTCAAGCTCAAGGCGAGCTTGGGCTGCATGGAGAGATTATATCTCAAAAGAGAAGAACATCACCATATAAAAAGTAAATGTGTTTCTATATATTAACAATTGATGTTCCAAAATTAAGTAAACAGATCCAAGCCAAGTGTGGAGATATAACCCCAGGTCTCCACAGACTAGAATAAGAGGATCACGAAGTAGGGGCCAGCCTGAACCACATGAGACCTTGTCTCCCGACACTGAACTGAACTGTAGTAAGAGGAATCAGAGGGTAAGATGGGCTGGCCCCATCAGCATCGCAACAGTGCCAGGATGCTCTATGGACAGTGTTTCATATTGTGAGTGTTGCCCTGAGAGTGTGCAACAGAGCGTGGAAGCCATTGCTAGTAACAGAGTAAGGATGGCATTAGCAATCGGTTCATGCCACAGATGCTGTGACCATGTGTGGGACACTGCCTTATTCTGTTGACAGAGTAAGGGCTCCACCAACAGTGTGTTGAGGGGACGCAGACATCATGAGTACTGCGTGGATAGAGTGCAGATTGTATCTACAGATGCCATCGGCACTCTGTTGATGGAACATGGATGCCGCCAACGTTGTTGATAGACCGTGGATGCCTCTGATACTGTTGACAGTGTGTTGACAGTATCAGGCGGGCATTGTCTGTTGAGGCTTGATTGGCGGTCTATCAAAGTATAAACACTGTTGTTGGTGTACAACTATGCTGCCACCTGATAAGAGTGCGTTGGCGCCATTGCCCTGCTCCAAAAGCACCGGATTCACTTTGTGCACCTTCCCCAGTGCCCCCCTTTTTCCAGCCCCGTGTTCACAGAGTCTAACATCTGGGGAGGCTACCTTCTCCTGCTCAGCGCTCCTGGTTTCCTAGGCCTGCTCTGTCCCAGACAGCCACGGCTGGCCCACAGGGCTGTTTAAGTCAAATCCAAATTGGATAATGGCAAGTGGAGTAAAGGGCTGAGGCCGTTCATCCTGGCAAACCGAGGGTTCCACGGGCACATGCGGCTCTTCTCTACCACAGCGGACATTTGTACCCCCAGGGGGTCCGTTTGGGAGTGCCAGTGTCTGTGCTCCTGGGAACTTTCCTCACAGGTCTGAGGTGGCAGCTGCTAGTCCTCTGCCTTTTTGTTTTTGGGTTTTCATGGGTTTTGTTGTTCTATTGTAAACATTTCCCATTGAAAAGTAGCCTCCAGGTCCCTGTGTCCATGGGGAACACGCAGCTAGTTCTCATGCTACCTGAGGCTGACTTGGCGGATTGGGTAGAGTACAGACAGCATCGTATCTAAAGCTGCCTGTGTACCTAAAGCGCGAGGCACAGATGCCAGCAGGGGTGACCCTAGGCAGCCGGAGAAGGGTTGTGATGAGCACAGGGCACGGGCCCAAGCCAGGAGGCTTTACTTTCCCATGCCTACTGTCATTCCAGGGAAACTCATTTATTCTGTCCCTCACAAAAAAGCCTTTGGACGGGCGAGCCAGCAGCATTCCTGGCCCACAGCTTGGTTCTCAGAGGAGGGCTGGCTCAGTAAGTAAGCCAAAGCAATCCCTGGGAAAGCGAAGACTAGAGATGTAGAGGCCCACTTGGAGCAGGCAGCTCCCATGGCACCAGACAAGATGAGAGGACAGAGGAAGAGCTGTCGTGCCCAGGGGAGGCTGAGGGTGTGGCCGACATCAGGGTCCTCAGCTGGGTGGCGCTGCATATAGGGTGGGCCCAGCCTTCTGTGTGGGGGAACATCTGGTTCTGATATTTGTCATCCAGAGTGAGAAAAGTATTCTGGGTGGTGAGGGGAAGGGCCCGGAGTTCTGGCATCTCCTCCACAGGCAAGCAGGCTCTACCAGTGGGGTCCATGGGTCTGGCAGATTCTGCTTAGCCCATCCTCCCCTCCTGTACTGGCCATTGCTGGAAACCAGGTGCCATCAGCTGACAAGCGGCAAATGGGCAGGCTGGCCATGGCTAGGAAGCAGTGTTGGCCTGACCTCTGGTGGCGCAGGGCTGGGGACAGGTGTGAATTCATCCCTGATACCTTTGGTTGCACTCGCCGGGAAGAGTGCTCTCTTCTCTTCCCAAGCATCACACTTCCCGTATAAGACCCTAGTGTCTGTATGGGAAGAGGACCCAGTCCTCCTACAGGGGCCTAAAGAGCCTATCATTCCAGCTCCTTCCATGGAGCTGTCCTCTATCTGTATTCTGGGGGGCTGAGAACATTCTCTCCTCGGGGTCTGTTTTATCACCTAAGCTTTAGACTCTAAAGTCTAAACCCTGCTGGCCCCACATCTATTAGTGTCTACAATTCTCCCCTGCATGGGGCTCACCCCGCTCCTGTAGAGGAGTCATGATCAGGGAGTTGGGGGATCTGCCTAGCTCTCTTGTTTCGGTTCCTTAGGATGGGTCCTTTCTGCCTCCAAGCCTGAGGCCCCTTTGGCTGGTGACCTGTAGGGACACACCCCCAGGGTAAGTGTGACATGCTGAGGGGACTTGAGCTTGGCTCAGCGTGGAGATTTTTCTCTGGTAGCATAGCTGTAGCCCTGTGTTTTCTCTTTCTACAACCAAGTTCAAATTCATATATGCCTTAAGCCATTTGACTTAATGGAGTTGCTCTGAGGCCAAGTTACTCAGAGGGCTGAGTGGGGTCTGTGAGCACTGAGGCTGTTTGGCTACTGATGGGATTAGAATGGTAGTACCTGGGGGGAGTGGCTGTGGAGACAAAGGGAAGTGATGTTCTGGCCGCATACGCCAAGGTCCTGCTCTCAAACATCCAGTAAAGAACGTTGTGTTGGTAAACTGTTACGTACTCTTTGAGTTCACTGAGATGCTGGTTTGTGCCCTTCATACTTGCAACTCGAGCATGCTTGTGTCGAGTGTCCTCCAACTCAACCTGAGATGGGAAAGAGCCTAATAGAAACACTGTGTTCTTGAGAACGGCTAGAAGGAAACCCATTTCCAACAGAGGTCACTGCTGTTTATCAAGTGATATAAAAGTACCTGAAGTGGAAGCGGGGAGCTGGAAGTTCAGCCATAGAGAGGATGCTCAACCAGGAACCCCAGCTGACTGCCTCAACCGCCCCATCCATTTCTCCCGGATGGTGTTGTCTAATTTCTGCTCTTGGCTCTTCCAGCAGGAAGCTCAGTCATGGAAAACCGGCTCCGCTGTCCGGACTCCAAACAGAGAGTTCGAGCATAGTCACACCAGCATGGCTTTCTCGGTCTTCTGGAGGCTGAAGATGCCCCAGTTTGGTGGGGTTTTGCTCTCTTACTGTCTATCCATTTACTTGTGCAAGCTGTATACTTAATAAAAGCACTCGTTTGACAAGGAAAGCAGTAACCATAACCACACTGCATAGAACACCATCTCAGCAGACACCCAAAGTCCTGATTCCTGTGGCCCCCCCACCCCCCGCCTCCAACAGGCATAGATCTGAGGCCTTTCCCAACCAAACCTTAAGGCAACATTAACTTCCCCTAGAATCACTTCCAAGCCACTAAGGATAGGACTCCCCTCAGCCCCCTGCTGAGGTGGAGATATGGAGAAGCAGAAAAGGCCCAGACAGGAAGTGTCCTTGAGTATTTGGGCTAAGTCTCAGGAGTCTGAACACTGTCCCGGAGAGAGGCCCCGGGATGTAACTCATGATCCAGGTGGCTACGACCTCTCCGTTAGCCTGCATGGCCCTGAGAGCCCATGGATCCCAAGGCTAGTGGATGACTAGGTGGGGCCCTGGACTTGAACAGGCCACTCACAGTGTCTACATACAAATCCCCTCAGGCCCCTGGAGCAGTAGACCCCAGGCCTGACCCCCCAGCCCAGCTCTGAGATGCTCCAGGGATGCACTGGGCCACAGCTGCAGCCACCCACAGAGGAGGCTGCGTCCCAGCACCGGGGAGGCGTGTGGCAAAGCAGAGCGCATACTTCTGTCCGAAAATAGATTTTATCTGAAGAAGAAACAGATGGGGAGGGAGTTGGCTCTTTCTTTAATGGAAGGCGCAGGAAGCAAGAGGGAGCCTGCCTGCCTAGCCCCTTTCCTCCAGTCTCTGAGGACACGCTTGGAAACCCCCACAGACCCTGAGGCACTTAAGCAGCTGGTGAGGCCTGACCAGGCCAGGGGAGGGGGAGGTTGGGCAGGTGTCCTGAGGGAGTTGGCTGAGGAATCTGATGTCCCTTCCTCCCTCTGCAAAGTCAGAGGGGTCAGCCCTGGCTGAAGGCGCCCAATCCACCAGGCATAGTGTAATCAAGGCCACAGACATGAGCAGGTGAGGGTCTTCCGCTGGGTTCCCTGGCTGGATGGGTGAACAAGGGAGTCCTGGGCGGCCGCCTGGCAACTCTCTCCAAGCTAGCCTAGGACCTCAGCTCTACTGGCCGGGGTTGTTAAGCTGCAAGATTGGCAAGGGAGACCAGTGAAGCATCTAGAATGTAGCTGCCGGGGATTCTGGACTCCACAGCTGATTTCCATTGTCTCTACAGCTGACTCTAGGTCTCACCTGGTCAGCGCCTCCAGGTGCCAGCTGTGCCATCACTTCTGATGTCACTGCTCCTAGACTCACTGTCCAGCACCCAAGGGCTCATTTCCCAAGTTTCTTATGGAGACAGTCTGGTCACTTGAACAAACCCATTCTTTTTATCCAGGATAATTTCCATAAGACCAGGTTAAGTGGAGTCTTTGGGACCAGAAATGCCTTAGAGAGGGTCTAGATGCACACTCGAGCCGAGGGCACCTTTATTCCCTCCTGGGCAGCATGCCGTCGAGGCCTGGTGTGGACCACAGCAATGTGTCTGTAGGAACAGAGACACCCCCCCCCCCCACGCACACACTGCCTAGGGTGGGCAGTAGCCCAAAATACAGGCTTTTACAAAGCCTTGGTTTGGAGCTGAAGAAAACCCATGTCCAAATAACACAGTAAGAACACCCATGCCCAGAAACCATGAGCACCTAAGCCTCAACGCAGCACAGAGTCAACATGCGCAACTGTGCCTCAGGGCCGTGAATTGTTTTCTCTCAACTCAGGTCACACACAAAACCCTGGTCCAGCAAACTGAGCTGGAACCCTGTGCTCTGACTGGGACATGCAGGACATGTAACTGTGAAGGCTCGAATCACGGTGGGATGCGCACCCTTTCTGACACAGGTGTCTTGCAGACAGAGTCTGGAGGGGGCGGGGCACTGCTGCTCCAGGGCTGCTGAAGTCAAGGAAATCGAAGGCCTCCTGTTTTCCACCTGCCTTTTATCAGCCATTACATGGCCATCTGGGACGTTGAGGACCTGGACGCTAGCGTGAAGCATGGCAAGGGGGGTCCTTCAGCGGCAGGAAGCCAGAACACCATGGTCTCTGAGTTCTGCTGGAGTATGGAGCTGATGGGTAAGTTCACAGCCATGCTGAAGGCTCCAACCCCAGCATCCTCCTGTGGACTCCAGTCATATCCATGAGGCCTGATCCTGCCCACTGGAAGTAAGTAAGGTGTGAGGTGCTCTGGGGAGGCAGGGCCACACCACCCAGAATACAGAGCCTGCCATTTTATCCCACCCTCCCCGTTGGGAGTGGGAGCTGATGGCCTTCAGAGAAGCCCAGCTTCAGACCCCACTGTCAGAGATGCCCCTTGAACCAGCACCACAGAGACTGAACCTGAGCAGAAGCCATGAACCCTCTGAGGATTCCAGGAGGTGGATGCTGGAGGGGGCGGGGCACTGCTGCTCCAGGGCTGCTGAAGTCAAGGAAATCGAAGGCCTCCTGTTTTCCACCTGCCTTTTATCAGCCATTACATGGCCATCTGGGACGTTGAGGACCTGGACGCTAGCGTGAAGCTTGGCAAGAGGGAGGCTACGTCCTTCTTGCTGGGGAGACCTAGGACACCTGACGAGACAGCCCACAGGGTGATGGGCATTGGAATGACGTCGTGGTAAAGCCAAGGATCACAGGAGCCACATGGTTCTGCACAGCTGCTAGGAGGGGGGTGGAAATCAAGCTGCGAGCTTCCTGGCAGTCAGTGCGAAGTGGGGAAGCAACCTGACCTTAAGATGGCAGTAGATGTTTTTGCCCTGCTTCCCAGAAGCATCCAGGGCAATTCTGGAGGTCACAGGATCTTAGCTTCATGCTTTTTGGTTAAGAGTTTGAAATGAACAGGGAAGAGAAAGACATCCCCCACCGGCCGCCGCCACTTACCTTGGAAACAAGATAGACCTCTAAAGACAGGACGGCCCCTGGAGATTATTTTGTTCCCCAGGGCCACAGCACATCCCAGAGGGGTGTGTGGGAAACACAGGGAGTGATTCACAGATGTTTCTGGAAGAGTTTCTCTCCCTTCCTTCAGGCCCTCACCAGGGCAGTACTGATGTTCAGCTGGAGGTGCAGGACTCCCAGCTGGTCCCACCTCTAGTCTGCCTTCAATCATCCTCCACCAAATACTGCCTGGGGCCCTTTGTCCCCTTCCTGTGCCCCCCCTGTAAATATAAAGAGTGGCCCCAGCTGGTGGTCATGTCACCCTCAGGGCAAGGGCTGCCTGGCCACCCTGCTAGATACAGGCACCTGGTGGCTCTGCACGAGTTCTGGGTCACTTTGCCATAAAGTCCACTCCGCAGATGGATTAATTGTCCGATGACCAATTGGCCATAAATTCAAGCGTTCCATGCTCACTGACAGACTGCCACAGTCACCTCACCATGAAAGGAGGGGCTGGCTCACCTCCCAGGGCTCCAGGGAGAGCTGGCAGAAACTTTCAGAAGCCCTAGGGGGAGACTACATAGACCTCTCTGGAGGGTTACAGACATCCAACAGACAACGAAAACAGAGTGTCTGATCTGTCTGATGGCAAAGAGTGAAGGACCAGTCTCCCTGAGGTTTCTGCAGTGGAGCCTGGAACCCCCTGAGCGCATCGGAGGAGTGAGGGGGACACACAGGACATGGGACATGACCTTGACCACGCCTGCAGTTGACCTCAGTCTTCTTTGCTGTGTCTCAGGCTTCGTAACGAAGCACAGGTCCCACTGTCTGTGATGAAGGGAGGACCCCATTTTGGAAAGGCTCAGTCTACATGGACAGACACCTGGATAAAAATACAACCCACAAGGCCTCTCTCTGGGACAGGACCATTGTTCACAGGCCCGCCACCTTCCATCAGGATCTCAGCTGTGTGGCGCTTCTAGTGATATCTTGGATCAATAGGGTAGTCCCCATACTCCTCGTATGCCAGAGTCTGTGATGAAGCCACTGAAATAGCAGCCATGCTCTGTTTTCAGGATTGACACCTGTCAAAAATCTGTGACATACATAAATGTAGAACACCTGCCTTTCTAGGGCCTTTGAGGACAGTGGTGGCAGAGTATACCCCAGAACCCAGGGGTGAATGCCCACCCTCCCTGGACTCTACCTTCAAAATTGGGCCCCTCCCGAGCCATCCCAGAGGCCCATGACAAGCAAGAACTGTCCCTGGGAGACAGAGACCTGGCTTCTGGGTGGTCGGACGCTGGCCTGCGTGAGTCACTTGGCCGGTGAGGGAGCCATGCTGGCTCCCCACGCCCACATGTCATGGTCCCAGCCCAAGTGTTTTCCACACTCCTTTGTGTTCCCAACAATTCTAGGAAACTTTTATAACCTTGTAAAAGACAACGAAGTAAGAATTGGAAGGAGAAGCCTAGCTGACTTAGCTGGGGGAGGGTGGGAAGGGGCAAGTTCCTCAAGACAGGACCATGGAAGGAGAGCAGCCAGCTCAGGCTGGCTCCTTCTTGTGTTCTGAGCCTTGGGTCCCTTAGACTTGGCTCCCCTCCCTTCCAGATCTAGGCTCTTCCTAAGAGGGAGACACTGACTCCACCAACAGCCCTCCTCACTCAAGGACACATTCTGATCCGTAGAAAGGTGTCCTTGTGTTCACCAGAGCCCCCCTGCTCCCGTCTCCCTGCCTGACCTCCTGGGGACTATGGCCCCACTGCAGGCTCTGCACTGCCTGACCTCCTGGGGACTATGGCCCCACTGCAGGCTCTGCACTGCATGACCTCCTGGGGACTATGGCCCCACTGCAGGCTCTGCACTGCAGGCTCTGCACTGAAGGCTGTCAACACTAATCGACTCTCTCCCAGCGGGGTCCTGTCCACATTTCTGTCCTCTGGCAGCGCAGGCCGCTTGGGTAGCCAAGCACGTGTTTCTGGTGCAATTGCGGGTGGGTTCATTTCATCCTTCCTCTATGGCTCAGCAGGTTTGAGGAGAAGGGAGATTGCAGCTCGTGGACCCAGCCTCCATTTCGAAGGGATGGTCTTCTCTTTCTGCTTGGCGTCATGGGGTCTCTCTTCTTAAATATAGACTCTATAAGGCCTTGATTTAGGGCTGTTGTAGAAACATTGTACCTCGGTTCTTTGAGAAAGAAAGAACACATGAAGGTCAGCTACGGCACCATGAATCTCTAATCCCAACAGAGGCAGCTGGAGCTGTGTAAGTTCGAAACAAATTTGGTCTACTTAGCAAGTTCCATGCCCCTCGGAGCTACACCCACTGCTCATGGGAAGATATGAGTTTGCATGAGAGGAGGAGGTAGGGGGTCTCAGTAGTTCCTGCACCCTAAAAACTATTTAACACTTTCAGGATGCTTACCAGCGCTTGCTTCTGACAAGAGAGCATGAATGAAGACTAAGAGTCCAATGTCACAGCAAGAGCATTGTGCTTTGAGAGACTGAAGCGCAGGGAACGGTGGTCTGAGAGCTGACAATGTCATCAAGGCTCTCACTTAGCTGTGCGGTGAGGCTGTGTGCTAAGTGTCATCATTTTGCTTATTTAGTGTGCCTCTTCTTTGAGATCCAGCGGCTGGATGGCCCAGAGACATAGGCTAGAACCAAACATGCCTAGGGAAAAGAATGTTAATGTAATGATGGCTATTGATATTCTGCTATACTCACAGATTGGTGCCTAGTCCAGTAGTCATCAGAGAAGCTTCATCCAGCAACTGATGGAAACAGTGCAGAGACCCACAGTCAAACATTAGGCCAAGCTCAGGGAATCCTGCTGAAGAGAGGGAGGAAGGATTGTAGGAGTCAGAGGGGTCAAGGACATCACAAGAAAACTCATAGAATTAACTACCCTGCTAACCTGGGTTCAGAGAAGTTCACAGAGACTGAACCAACAACCAGAGAGTCTGCATGGTGCCAACCTAGGCTGTCTTCATATATGTGACAGTTATGTAACTTGGTCTTCTTGTGGGACTCCTAGTAGTGGGAGCAAAGACTGTCTCTGGCTCTTTTGCTGGCTTCTGGGACCCTATTCTTCACACTGGGTTGTCTTGCCCAGCCTTAACACAAAGGGAGGTGCTTAGTCGCGCTGCACCTTTGGTATGGCATGTTTTGTTGATATCCATGGGAGCCTGCCCCTTTCTGAATAGAAATGGAAGAGGAGAGCGTGAGGGGTAGTGGCAGGGGTGAGGTTGGGAGGGGAAGGACTGGAAGAAGAGGAGGAAATGAGGGAGGAGTAACTGTAAAAGAAAAAAGAGTATGTCTCCTAAAGTTTCGACAAGAAAAGGTATACTGCTTTGTAACAGGGAAAACCAAATGTTATTCGCTAAAACAGGAATGCATGTACAGAGAAGGTACTGGCTGGCTGGGACCAATCCAACATCCCCTGGAATGGGTTTGTGCCGATGATGACTCTCAGACTCCTCCAGAATGTTCCTTGCAAAGTTTCTCACCAGGATGGCAGAGATTCTGAGGTCCTGGGCACCCACAGCAT
Source organism: Microtus pennsylvanicus (assembly GCF_037038515.1). NCBI lineage: Eukaryota > Metazoa > Chordata > Mammalia > Rodentia > Cricetidae > Microtus > Microtus pennsylvanicus. The sequence goes on from NC_134595.1 coordinate 28,604,158, forward strand.
CCAGGCAGAGGCAATGTGGTCCCTGCCCTCAGGATAGTTCCAGCCTAAGGAGATGCAACCAAGTGTAGAAAGTGACCTGCAGCCCAAATTCCAGCCAGGCTGGCCTAGCAATGTGTCCATTGCTGTCTGCAGGGACAAAAGCTCTCCAGGACACTGATTGCATCCAGTAGGAGTGGAGGTCCACAGACAGGCTCCCCTACAAAGCACTACCCTCCGTGTACAGACACGATGTGAGAAAGGCTGATCTGGGAGGGTGCTCGCAATGGAGGGGCATAACCCCGTTATGTTCTACACCCCAGTTTGAGTCTTCTTGTTCTTTATGCCTCCACAGTTTCCTGAACCCTCTGCTTGGGAGGTCTCCTTCCCCCAAAAGGGACCTTGTGGCCCAGCTTGGTAGGGAGCTGGGAAACCAAAGCTGAAGAGAAGTGACCCCACCTTGAACTCTGCTGGCAAGGAAGTGCAGTCCATAAGGAGAAGGGGAGTCTGGGCTTCTTCACTCTCTTGGGTGGTAAATCAACCTGGGAACAGGCAGCAAGGTGGGAGGACAGGGTGGGCCAGCCAGGGCTCTGGCAGAAGAGGTCTGCTTAAGGGAGTGGGAGGAAGATGAACAGAGTGTGTGTGTGTGTGTGTGTGTGTGTGTGTGTCCACGGGCACACAGGTATGTGTGTATATCAATGGGTGGGGTAGCTTGTGTTCTCCTGCAGAAACTGATTTGTCTTCTTTAAAGTTATTGCAACTTGAATCGGAGATGAGAGGTGGAGTGGGGAACCTGGAAAAGACAAGATTTCCCGTACCCTCAGAGAAGGGCTCCCCAAGTCTCTCCAGCCACACCAAAGGGATGTGGAGACCTTCTGTCTTCCTCCCCCAAATTCCTCTCTCCTGGAGAGGTGAGTCTCCTACAGTTAACCCTCTGAATGCAAACTGACCCATCCCTGGGGACCTCCCTTTCCAGGAGACCTTGCCAAGGGACTGGCAGGACTGTAGGGAAAATTAACACTGAGGTGTGGCAGCCTGGTGGTCCCTACCATCCACCTGCCCATCCATTTATCCATCCATCCATCCATCCATCCATCCATCCATCCATCCATCCATCCATTTGAGTCATGGCCCCTGTAGGGTCAGGGCAGCAGGGTAACACAGCTGTGAAGACAGCAAGCTCCCCACCACGGGTCAAGGGTTTCATCAGAGCAGTGAGAAAAGATGCTATCTCTGGACTGTGCGAGAGGTCCTGAGTGAAATAAGCAGGCAGTGGCTATGGTGACTGGAACCCAGCAGCCATGAGAGGTTCTAACAGGGGACACCTGAGCTCTGGGGACCCCTATAACGTCAGTTCAGGAGCTTGATAAGAGGGGACAAGTGACCACGGGCGCAGTCCTATCAGACCCCACCGCACCTCTTGTCTGTTCTTCAGAGGTGGCCTCGATGCCCAGGGTTGCTTTGCACCCCCGCTTCTTACATCTCCCTCCCCATTTTGCCTGTATGTGTCCACTGCGTAGGTGCATGTGGAAGGCATAGGTCACCCTCGGGTGTCATTCTGGTGTCTCACGGGGCTGGAACTCTCCTATTAGGCTAGGCTACCCAGCGAGTACCAGAGATCTGCTTCTCTAAGCTTCGCTGATGATCTGGGGTTACAAGTGCCGTTACATGAGCTCCGGGATGGAACTGAGGTCTTCCTGTTTGTAAGGCAAGCAAGCACTTTACCAACTGAGCCCTTGACACATTTTTAAAGCCCTTCCCCGGGTACCTGTGCTGCCCTGAAAAGTCCATAGGGCCAAGCCTTGAATCAGAGGTGGAGGAAGAGGCCTGGAAATGATGACCTGGCAGGACTGGCGGGTCCCGGGGCCCTTTCCACTGCTCTGGAGGTTCATTAGAATTAGGCAGGACTCTTGTGAGCTTGCGGATAGACCGGAAGAGGAGCTGGAGGGACAACGATGTCTTCCAGCCTCAGATCTGAGCCACGGGTTGGTGACCAGAGCTTCCCTCTGTCTGAGCATTAGGCCTGAGGGTCCCGGTGCCCGCCTGCAATGTGAGCTGTGACAACTCACTCGGCCCTGCAGATGCAGCCAGATGTTTGGGATGCGGTGAAATGCTAGTGTAGGCAGGGGCGGGGCGGGGGAGGCTTCTGGGACCTCCAGCCAGATTTCTGACATCCTTGTGAAAAGCAACTATCGAGATGTAGGCCAAATTTCCTCCTTGGAGACCAGAGATGGGGGGATATGCGAGGGAGGGCACCAGAGACCAGATGTGGTAGAGCAAATGTGGAGTGTACGCTGGGCTCTTGGTGCAGAAGGCCGAGGGGAGTCAGCTTGCTAGCCTAGGACACTCACTGTGCAGGGAAGAAAGGATGTCCAGGAGGAAGGAAGTGGCTGGAAAGAAATTTAACATGACGTTAAAAAAAAAAATCTGTGTCATGTTGAGAGTGTGCAGCCACTGCCTGCTAAGGATGGAGGACAAGCAGGGCCTCTCAGGGGCCAGTCAGGGAGGAGAAGGGAGGGCCGCACTCCCGGCCTCTGGCAGCTGTGCTCTGAGCTCTGCCCTTCCTTCTGTGGTGGGTTTGTTTTTCTTTAAGGAAAAGAAGACCTCTCACTGATGTCACCCAACAATGGCACACACCCTGCTCAGCCAGAATCTTGGGTGGTCACTTCCTCAAACACTTGTTTCCCTGGTTGTCATGGTAACACAGGCCTGAGGCCAAGGGGCAGGGCTGAAGGACTGGAGGAAGGAGCATCTTCCTTACCCATATCCCTTCCTCCAGTCCTGTCCAGCACCCACCTTCCCCGCAGGTGTTAGCAGGTGCCGTCTGTAGACTAAGCTCTATGGACACTTTCTGGTCCATTCCTTAGTGTTGCCCTAGACACCACCTACAAAACTGGCATCCTTGCATTTGACTGTTCCCGTCTGAAACACGGCCCTGGACAACTTCTCCATAACACTCCAGCCCAAATTCCACAGCACTCTCCTGCTCAGGCCCTGGCAGGCAGCACCCACTTCCCTTCTCCGCTTTGAGGAGAAGCATGGTTGCAAGCCACAGCGTCCCAGCAGAAGTCGCTGGTCCAGGTGATCGAGCAGGGCTGGGACTCTGGTTGGTTCTACACCCATCCATCAGATCTCAAAAATCACTCTCCCCGGTGGTAGAAACATTTCTTTAAAAAGAGCCTCAACGGAGCCTTTACAAGTGGAGTGCTATGGCCAGAGGCTGACCACCACACCGATCCTCCTTCTCCCCCAGGACTGCCAGTACTGAGGCAGACCTTGAACCTCCTGGGCTCAAAGGCTGAGACTGAAGCCCCCAGGCTGTGGGGCAGGCTGTCATTTCTCAGCTGAAAGGGGAAATATATCAAACTGCTGACCTCCACCCCCAGGGCACTGCAGCTGGGCTGACTCAAAACCAACTCGGGCCCCCTGTGGTGCAAGGGCTCACCTACACCCTTACTTCCAGGGGAGGATGCTGAGAGAGACTGGGCCTTGAGGAAAACACAAGACCACTGCTGTGAACCCTGAAGCAACAGAGGTTCTGCAACAGTTATCTACCCACTTAATGGTTTTAAAAGACCCCCCCCGCCACTCATTTGGTACTAAATCAATTATAAGGCGTTGAAAAATAAGTTTAACTCAGAACCTCATCCACTAAACAAAGTAACCTATGGTTGGCAGCTGTAAGTGGCTGGGCAGGACCCATGCCAGTGTGCCCAGAGCATAACAAATGTTGGGTATTCCTACCACAGACCACATGCTGGTACGACCACACATCATGGTATCTTTGTCTGGTTCGTGTAGATGTATGTGATATTTTTCACAGCTGCATACTATCTGTGTGTATAGATATACCATAGCTGAACAACTATCCCTTGAACACTGAGAATTTAGCTTGTTCCTCTCTCCCTCCTTTTCACTGAAGCTTTATGTACATGCAATTGCAAATTTTCCATTTTCCAAGAGGGACTTTAAAACCAGCCGTATAAACGTCCAGTTGTGAGAAGGAGAATGAAGCAGACCCGAGGTCACGGCTAATCCTCCCTCACCCCCCAGTTTTAGCAGAGAAAATTATGCATGTTTGGGTTTGCCTCCATAAGTCAAATTCCTAATGCATAGCTCTCCTTCATGCAGTAGGGAGTTCTGTCTCTTTTATGAGTCATCCAAATCCCACAGGTGGAAATGCTTCACTGAGAAGATTAAAATGAGTCAAGATAACTGATGTGCATTGGCCGGGGTGAGCACTCCCACAAGGAAGTGGGAATAAGGGTCATTTCTGAACCCAGAGGCAGCTGAGCCGCCCACCACCAGAGCAGAGCAGGCAGGGAGGCCTGGTAGGGGCTATACACAGTGTCTGCTTCGACCTCCTCACCAGGAGGACAAGAGAGATGCCTTCTGCAGGAAGGACAGTCTTCCAAGTGAGTGCTTTGGTTAGCCACTGCCAGCTCCAAAGTCTGTCCCTAGCCAAGCCATGCCTCTGAGGTAAAGTCCTGGCTTGCAATGGGGCAGCCACAGGCTTCTTCCACAGGGGAACATGACCCGGCCCCACCTGCAATCTGCCTCAGCCACACAACACACCCGTGGTTCCTGGTCTGTGTCGCTGAGGAAACTGTGTGCCAGGATGGTAAAGAAGCCTGACTCTTGGTCACCCATGTGTCAGCACAGACGCCATGGTGACACTAGAGCAGGTAATCCCTGTCCTAGCTCCAACACACTCCCTCCAATAGCCACCCTGGCTGGGCCCTGGCCTGCAACAATACCTGCCATCGCCCCTCAGGCTCAGCCTGCCTCACTGCAAAACATTTCCAGCTCACACCCCAGACAGCAATGACATGTCCCGGCAGCATGGTCAGGGGCAGTCAGCGTGTTGAAGGGAGGCCACAGAGCCCTGGATGCAACCAGGGAGCAGACTTATTCCATTATCGCTGTGCCCCTGTGCCCCCATCAGATTGTCACTTCATGGAGGAGGACAGAATGAGATGTTTATACTGTTGGGGGGACTTTGCACAGGCTCTAAGGTCTCTGTCTAAAGGGGTGTTACAGCCTCACCATTAGCCGGCCCATTGCCCTGCCCATGGCTTTCCTGTATCAATGAAATCATGCTTTGGAGGGTGTGGCGGTTTGAAAGAAAATGACCCCCAGAGGGAGGGCCTTTAATAGGAGGTGTGGCCCTGTTGGAGAAAGTGTGCTGTGGTAGAGGGTGGGCTTTGAGGTCTCTTTTTCTCAAGCTTCCTCAGGGTGACAGTCAGTCGACTTCCTGCTGCCTTCTGGTCAAGATGTAGCACTCTCAGCTCCGGAACCACATCTGCCTGCACGCCGCCATGCTTCCAACCATGATGATAACAGACCGAACCTCCGAAACTATAAGGGAGCCACCCCAATGCAATGTTTCTCTTTATAAGAGCTGTCATGGTCATGGAGCCTCCTCACAGCAATAGAAACCCTAACTAAGACAAAGGGTCTGTGTTACAGCCACATAGCACACACGCAACTCTGGATGAGGCGCTGCCTGCAAGCCTGTCCCAGGGATAGGATTCCGTCATCACAACAGCAGCCTCCACTTCTGAACTGCACTGAAAAACCTGCATCCCCTCATAAGTAAGTACCCGAGTTTCTCCAGTTTGGGTTCCACAAAACACTGATCTGCAGGGTTGTTCGGTTTTTTGTTTGTTGTTATTGTTTTCTTTGTTTGTTTTTTAAAGATAAAACAGGGGAGGGCTCTTTGTTCAAATAGGTTTGGGGAATGCAGCCCTGAAATGAGCCTGGTGAGCCCAGGCATACAGTTCAAAGTGTCCCCCAAACCTCCAATGCAATGCTGGTCTGCCACTTTGGGGAGACATTCACCACAGCTCTCTGATAGGTCCATGGCCTAGAGGACAGGGGTCTAGGATTACTGGGTAGATACATCACCTTGGGGAGTCATGGCATTCAGATATTGGGTCCTAGATGAGGTAGATGGGTCCTTGGGGGAGGGGGGTCTAGCTATGCACCCATAGTGTGAAGCCTATGAAAACACTTTGTGCATTAAAAAAAAAATGACCCTGGGAAGTATTTGGTTACATCCATAGGACCCAGCTAAGCAAGCCGCACATTGATAAAAGAGAAATCCCTGTGAAACACTCAGTTAGCGCTGAGCTAACCCTCATCTCTGCAAAGTCATTGGGCATCAAAGCCACAGACTCATTCTAGGACATTTGCCTAGTGACGGGGATTCCATGAGCACAGGCACCACAGGTTGGGCAGCCACCAGTGCCCTGGGATGCTACTGGTCACATGACTTCTTGGATTGCCTCCAAATCTCAGGAAGCTGCTTTCTGTTCCTGGAGGAATCACTAAGGAGCTACCCACAGGAACCACTAAACTCAGGAGAGAGCATGCAGGTGTCCTCAGCCTGATACCTGCATCCAGGCCAGACCCTGGGGCCCAAGCAGCCCTCTCTTTTATTAGCCAGAGCCACCCAGCACCTTCTGCTTGCAGAGTCCCTGACTGTGCCAGCAGCAGAGAACCCTGGGGTGGGGCTCTGAGGGGGGAGCAGCCTCAGGGGAGAGGCAGCACTCTACAACAGCAGCTGTGCTTGTGTGTACAGTGACCCGCGTGACACTGTCACGCTAAGCACACAGGAACCACGCCACGTTTGCCCCAGCCGCCTGGCTTGATGGTTTGTAATACGGTGACCCAAAGGCCTGCTTTTAAGGGCTTTTCATTTCGTAACTTGGCTTTAGTGGCTGTGATTGGTGGAGAGGAGATTCCTTCCAAAGTCACAGACATCTAAATATTAGGGGACCATAATTACACATTGATCTTTAAACCCCACTGGGTGGCTTTGCATGGGCTTGTTTATTTCCCCCAGTATTTTGTCTGCATTCATTTCCCCCCGCTAATTGGGATTTATTGTTGCGAATTAATTGAGAGGAGAGGCGTGAGTTTGTAATTCTTTACTATATGGGTTTGCGTCTCACAAGATCTCTTCATCTGGGAGACTTTCAATGAAGTTAGAGAAAATTCTGTCCTTAAGTTAGAAACCGAAATCTTAGAAGTTTTGTAGATGGAAAAATATATACTTAAAGCCCCAAAATTATACAACAGTGGAGTGTTCCCACAAACATCAGTTTGCAAAGTACAGTTGCCATAGATTTGTTTTCTTACACCCTGCCTCCAAAAGAAGGGGAACAACCAAAAATACAAGAAGAACTATTCTTTCTCTTCTACTAAAACTTTGGCTTCGCCTCAATGGGCAGACTTCTCGGATCCCTACAAAGAGTTGTCAGTGCGGCCACTACTGGAGGGTCAGGGAGCAAACGCTTGTATCAAAGTATAAGAGCAAAGCCGGCTATTACAAATAATGCTATTATGAACATAGTTGAACAAATGCCCTTGTCATATGATAGGGCATCTCTTGGGTATATTCCCAAGAGTGGTATTGCTGGGTCCAGGGGTAGGTTGATCCCGAATTTCCTGAGAAACCGCCACACTGCTTTCCAAAGTGGTTGCACAAGTTTGCATTCCCACCAGCAATGGATGAGGATACCCCTTCCTCCACAACCTCTTCAGCAAAGGCTATCATTGGTGTTTTTGATTTTAGCCATTCTGACAGGTGTAAGATGATATCTCAAAGTTGTTTTGATTTGCATTTCCCTGATCGCTAAGGAGGTTGAGCATGATCTTAAGTGTCTTTTGGCCATTTGAACTTCTTCTGTTGAGAATTCTCTGTTCAGAACAATGCCCCATTTTTTAATTGGGTTAATTAGCATTTTAAAGTCTAGTTTCTTGAGCTCTTTATATATTTTGGAGATCAGACCTTTGTCTGTTGCGGGGTTGGTGAAGATCTTCTCCCAGTCAGTGGGTTGCCTTTTTGTCTAAGTGACAGTGTCCTTTGCTTTACAGAAGCTTCTCAGTTTCAGTAGGTCCCATTTATTCAATGTTGCCGAAGCACATATCTTAATTAAGGGAGCCATCTTAGGGTTGGCAAGAGACATGGACCTGGAGGGGCTCCCAGGTGCCCAGGGCGATATCCCCAGTTAGTTCCTGGGGCAGCTGAGGATAGGGAACCTGAAATGACCCTATCCTATAGCCATACTGATAAATATCTTGCATATCACCATAGAACCTTCATCTGGCGATGGATGGAGATAGAGACAGAGACCCACACTGGAGCACCGGACTGAGCTCCCAATGTCCCAATGAGGAGCAGAAGGAGGGAGAACATGAGCAAAGAAGTCAGGACCACAAGGGGTGCACCCACCCACAAAGACAATGGGGCTGATCTAATGGGAGCTCACCAAGGCCAGCTGGACTGTGACTGAAAAAGCATGGGATAAAACCGGACTCTCTGAATATGGCGGACAATGAGGGCTGCTGAGAAGCCAAGGACAATGGCACTGGGTTTTGATCCTACTTCATGTTCTGGCTTTGTGGGAGCCTAGCCAGTTTGGATGTTCACTTTCCTAGACCAGGATGGAGGGGGGAGGACTTTGGACTTTCCACAGGGCAGGGAACCCTGACTGCTCTTCAGACTGGAGAGGGAGGGGGAGAGGAGTGGGGGGAGGGGGAGAGGAGTGGGAGGAGGAGGAGGGAAATGGGAGGCTGGGAGGAGGAGGAAATTTTTTTTTCAATAAAAAAAAAAGAGCAAAGCCGGGACCCCATCCTGTCCTTGGGGAGGCCAGGCTAGGGCACTCGGGGCGTGGAGGAGTTCCCCCTGCCGTCCCGTTTCAGGCCAGTGACAGCTGTGGCTGGGCACCCTCGGGTCACACTCACAGGGTTCACTCACCCTGAGGGGAAGGTGATTGTCACCCAGAGGCCAGGGCGCAGGGCAGAGCCCAGGGCTGAGCGAGGCTGGTCTGGGAAGAGAGGCAGAACCCAGTGCTGTCCAGGAAGTGTTGGTGGGCAGGCATTATTTTCTTTGTCTGAGAAGGGAGGATGGGCAGAGCTCCTCCCAGGCCCTTGGGTTGAGACATAACTTTGCCTTTTCTACTTGTTAGACATTAAGGCTATTCTAGCAACAGACCTGAGTGGTGACTTAATTAAGGACCTAGGGGTGGCCATCTAGTGGGTAGGGGAGGGGTGAGGTGGGAGGAGCATGGGAATAGGGATGTCATTGTGGCCTTCTAAACTCATGGCCAGTGGAGCAGGGCTACAGTAGAGCTCAGGGTGCCTTGACTCCTGACTTAAGTGCTAAGAGGAGAAAGCAGACCCATGTCCTAGCTGTAGAGAATTCCAGAAGCCTGGGTGCTCAATGGCATTTAAAGCAGCTGGCATCTTGAATCACAGAGTCCAGGCTGGCAGTGTCCATGAAGCCAGGAATCGGTGCAACAGAGAGACAGAACCAGCAGAAGAGACATGACCCAAGGTCTCTAATCAGAAGGACAGGCTCTCCAAAGCTAAGAAGACAGCAGGGTGAGCTCTCCCCAAAGGGGTGGGCATTCTGCAGAGGAAGCCCAGGGGACTGGCAGAATTCTAGTTTCAGCCATGAGACGGGGATCTCTCTATGACATACCAGGCTCTGTGCACACAGTGCTGCCTCGCTGACAGAACATTCAGGAAACAGCAGATCCATTCTACGGCACTAGAGAGAACTCGCTGGAGCTGGTCATTAGGATGGTCCATTCTGTTACATCTCAACTTCAACAAAATCAAACGAAAAAATGACAGTTTCTCTGTGAGGAAAAAAACAAACAAACCAGCGATTGTTTTCTAACCATAAAGGACATGGTACCAAAACTACTGGATAGTTACAGTGTGTGAAGCAAGATCGTGGAATCTCACCTGCAGACACCAGCGGTGGAACTACAGGCAAGAGGCCAGGCCCAGTGGTGGTGGTAACACTAGCTAGTGGAGTGAAAGATGATTTTTTTTTGATGGTGTCTCTATGTAGTCGAAGCTGCTCCTCAGCCTCAGCTGGGGTTACAGGTGTGGATCTCTAGGTCTGATGAAATGTGGTGGACACTTGGGGGCTAGGAAGATACCTCACCCAATAAAGCGCGCCCCAGAATCTCTGTGAGAACAAGCGGGCGGAGAGTGGTTGCTCACTTGGAATGCCAGCGCTGGGAAAGTAGAGACAGGTGAATTCCCAGGACTCACTGGCAGCTAGCCTAGCTAGCACACTTGGTAAGCCCTCAGCAGGAGGGAGTCCCGGGATCTCCAGAGGACTGCCATCTACCCATACTCCTGCCTTCCCCATTTAGACTGGACTGCAAACAGATATTTGTTTGGGCGCATCTGCCCCATGCCCAGCAGAAGTGCAGGACCTGGGAGGGCAGCAACGTCCACAGCTGTGAGCCCAGCTCACAGCTGATACGGAATCAGTACTTAGGATGCAGTCAGTAAATAAAGCAGGAATTCTTGCAGGGATGTCGACGTGGGTCAGGGAACCCTAGGTTGGTCTGGAGGGAGGCCAAAGCCTGGCACAGGTCAAGGTCCATGTGGGCAGAGTGGATTAGCCGTGGCGAGTGAGAGAAGCCCTGGGATCCATGGGGCAAAGACACAAAGCAGAGTGCAGGGCAAGGTCCCACTTTTCAGCAGCCACAGGGATGTCAGCACTTGGCACAGGGTGAGACTCAGTCAGGGCTCCTGCTGTCCACCCCAACACTTGGGAGCTCAAAGGGCCTGATCGCAGACTTAAAAAACATGTACATACGCATCTGTACATGTATACGCAATAAAATTCAACATACTCCCAGCCACCCTTATCTGATGGGCTGGAAGCTCCTCTAGGGGAAGATGGATAAGGCTCGTGGGAGAAAAGGATGTAATTGATCAAAAGTGGGGATGGAATGACAGGGATGGAGATGCAGTCATGGTGTGGGCAGTGGCAGCTCCATCAACCTGCAGTGGCAGAGAGCCTCAGAGCCCATGCAGATGCTTCTTGTTGTCCGACTGGTCCCTGAGTTGGATCTTTGATTAGTGGGTATTAGTCTGCACATGTCCTGCCCAGCAAGCACCTTGTCTTGTTCCTGTCCCCATCCCCAGGTGACACACGATGGCTCTGTAGAAGTATAGACTTCTGGGTCCCGCTTCCAGAGCTCCCGTTTCTGAGGACAGAGGTGTGTATTAGCAAAGTCAGCTAGCCCGTGTGTGTGTGTGTGTGTGTGTGTGTGTGTGTGTCTGGGGGATGATGCACTTCAGACCCTCAGAGGAGCTCCTGGGTTTTCCGAGAGCTGGCCTGAGCCCACGCTGTTCTGTAGAGCAACAGTCTTTCCCGCCAGGACACTAAATCCTGGGAGGAACCCTCCGAGGGCTTCTCCTGAAACTATAGAAACATTAATGCATCCAATGGGGACAGTTTCGCCAGCATAGCACTGCTCTTCTGGCCTCGTGACTGGCTCTCCTCTTTGCCTGGACCACACTCTCACTCCCCAAAGCCAGCCTTCTCGCTGGGAAAGATAGTCTGTTGATGGAGGGACTGCATTCTTCGGACTAGACTGTAGACGAGTCTGTGGAGCACCGTCTCATGAGGCAGGGATTGATGTGCCCACTGGGGGCAAAGCAATGCCTGGGCAAGCGGTCTTGGCTGGTATAAGAAAGCAGGCTGAGTAAGTCAGGGGGAGCAAGAGAGTAAACACCCCTAGATGGCCTCTGCTTCGGTTTCTGCCCCTGTTCGAGCTTCCCTTCAAGAAACTGTAAGGTAAAATTCACCCTTTCCTCCCCAGGTTGCTTTTGGTCATTGTGTTTTTTTTTTTTTTTTATCACACCTCAGTCTCAGCTCCTGCCTGAGTGTACAGAGGCTGCTGTAAAAAGCCAAGCGCTTGGTGGCTTAACCGCGGTAGGCAATTTATTCTTCCAGGTGTGGAGGTAAAATGTCCCAAATCGTGGTGGCTGGGTTGGTTCTTTCTAAGGTTGAGAGTAAGCCCATTCCAGGCCTCTCTCCATTCTTGGGTGGCTGCTGGCCCTGGCGTTGCATGGTTTATAAAGAAGACAGACCAGGGCTTGCCTGCATCCTCAAATGCCCTTTCTCCTGTCTCATAAGGATGGTTTCATGGAATTCAGAGCCCACACTAAACCAGAGAAAGACCCTTCACCCATTCTGCTCACACACAGACTTCAGAGGTGACTTTATTGAACCCGTAATTCTGTTTATGTCACAGTCACAGGCAGATGCAGCCAGCTGTGAGGACCCTGCTTGGGAGGGCTGGTGAGATAGTGGGGAACATACATGACAAAGACCCAGCTGCTTCAGGCATCCTTTCACAGGGACAGAGGGCAGCGTTCTGCCGAGCCAAGCCCACTGGAGCCCGTGGTGTCCCTGAGAAGTTCAGTAATTAGAGCTTGCCTCTTCTGAGAGACAGTCACGAGAACCACGCCTACGTTACAAGTTGTCAACATAGAAACATACCATTCCCCAGCCCACACTAAACACAGTTAAACATCAGAGTAACAAAGAGTGGCTGTGTTCCACACGGGACTGGGGCACCGCCTTCAGGATGGACCTGGGCATCCTGTAGCCTGCACTAAACGTCCACCTTCCTGAACTCTGGGCCTGCTGTCAGAATATGGATTCTCCGAGGACGTCTCACTGGCTTGTGCCCCTCTGCTGGATGTCAGATGGGATGTTCTGGAAGTCAAGCTTTTGTTTGCCTGTGTTTCTTTTTTTTTTTTTCTCCCTTGTCCAGTTTCAAGCAGATCACCCAGCTCTTTGTGATGTTTTGGCTTTCGGGAGTTTTGTTGTTGTTGTTTCCAGGCACAAAGCCAGAGCAGCTTGAAGCCAAAGGCCCTCTGCCTTTTGTAAAAGTCTAACCCTGTTTCATAAACAGAAAGCCCAGGGAGAGCGGGGAAAGGCGAGGGCTGGTGTCCTACCCACCGAAGGTCTGGCACACTGTGCCCAGGTTCTCGTCCATGGCAAAGGGTTTCAAGCACCAGGCACACACAGCACACAAGTGTCTGCCAGTGAAGCACTCCAGGAAAATGCCAGTGGGCAGGGCCCTCTAGGACAGTCCTGGGCCTTCGCTGCCAGTGTGGCGTGTTTGCTGCCAGCTGCACAGGAGGACTCAGTGCTGGGTCTCAGTTGGTTTCAGAAAACAGAGACGGGAGCCCTCTGGTTTGAAAGTGTGCACTATGAGACCACGTTTCTACTGAAATGCAAAGTAGGAGAAGATTCATAAAGTCTGGAGCCCGAGCCACACCCCCAAAACAAGGCAAGGACCTCAGAACAAGATAAAGGGGACTAGGCTGAGAGACTCCCACAGTCATGTACAGACCCAAGTTGCCCAATATGGGTCCCCAAAGGGAAGTGGAATGGAAGTCAGATCAATGCTTCCTGCAGATAACCTCCCCTCTGTGATGCAGGCCCAGAAGTGGGAGCCTACCATTTCAGGGGTGGCTGTGATCCACCTCACACTCAGCCCGGTGGAGAGGAGCCCCTGCAAGCTGGGTGGGAACTTGCGTGTGGCAGGGCCTCTGCATGGGAAGAGGGGAGGGTGGGGGAAAGATGAAGAAGGCACAACAAGAATCATTGACAAGTAGCCCAAAGTGAGGTTTCCAGCATCTGGAAGAGAAAAGCAAGAAACAACCTAAAAAGAGCAACCGGGTGAGCAGGAAATGACAGAAATGCGGTGTTCAGGAGCGGCTGACACAGAGTGCAGCCAGTCAGTAACGCTGGACATAATACAGACACTCACAGGAAAAGAAAGACCAGTGATGGAAAACACTAGACCAGTGGTTCTCAACCTGTGGATCATGACCTTTTTGGGGGTGTTCAAACAACTTTTAGGGATCGCCCAAGACCATCAGGAAAGCAGATATTTACATTATAAGCCACAACAGGAGCAAAATCTCAGATATGAAGTAGCAAGAAAATAATTTTGTGGTTGGGGTCACTACAGCATGAGGAACTGTATTAAAGGGTCCTGGCATTAGGAAGGTTGAGGACCACACATGGGGAGGTACCAGGAAGGTGGGCACAGACGACTCCCAAGATCCAATGTGAGTCAATATGGAAGCCAAGGCATAACAGAGACCTCTGAGGTGGACTGGCTACTCACCTCCTCCAGGGCTCCAGTAGAGAACAGGAGGAAAATGGGACTCTGGTGTCTCCACACTGGAGTAGCGTGGGCTTCAGACAGAGCCCACACTCCAACGGATAAGCGAGGCAACTCCAGTCCCGTGCAGCATGCGAAGGTTCTCCCAGGAATCAGTACTTGGCTGTGGAAACATGAGGTAAGCTACATGGACCACCTTTTCTGGTTTGGGAGGGGGTGCAGCGGTTTGGAGGCTGCATTTTAGGGAAGGAGCGTCCAGATGATGCTGGCATGTCTAGAAACATCACAAAGGTAAAATGCAAGCAAAGGAGCCAGGCTAGAGGAAAGATCCCGGAAGAGGAGGGAATGGTTTCCGCTGTTTTTTACTCCCCACCCCTGTTAAGTGGGTTTAGATTCCTGTACAAGAGCTGACATCATAAGACCCCAACCTCTCTCTCCTACGTGCAAGGACACAAAACAAATGACAGAAACAAGGGGGCTGCTTTATTTATTAACACAGGAGCGAAAGGAGGTTGTGGACCAGGACAAGCAAGACAGATTTAAGCAGCTTTGTTCACAAGCTTCCTGGACAGTGACTTTGGGGTGACAAGTCAGTCTTGGCTTATACAACATTCACCCTACATGCCACAGTTGCATGCCATATTCACTGGGACCAAGATGCAAGCTGAAGGAGCAGCCTGTATCTGAGGTCCTGGTGGCCAGGCCACCCAATACCTCCCTCTCCTTCTGAGGAATATGCCCCACACCCCTGCCCCGGGTCTCATGCCTGGAGTGAAGGTCATACTGAGACCCAGCGGGCAGAAGGAGGTCTGAAGAAGACAGAAGGAAGAGACTAGGGGCTGGAAGTAGAGTTCCCGGTAGTCAGGGAGGAACTCAAGGTTGAGGAAGGTGGCAAACAGGTGTGTCCTGGGGGGGAGTCCCCAGAGCTGCTCTGACCTGGCCACATTTTACTTCTTTGACTTCCTGGGCTTCACCCTCCTTAACTCTGCTCCTTGAAGCAAGGATGATCTGACCAACTAGGTTTTCCTGCTCGGTGTCTTTTAGGACATTTGACAGGACTCTGGGATCTCAGGATGGAGCCTGAGTTGCTGAGCTCCCAGCAGGTGCTGCTGCACAGAAGCCTTTTACCTCCATTTTCCATCCCAAGAGTGAACCATGGGGCCAGGCTGTGAGCCACACTTAGCGTGGAGCTTTAAGGAAGATTTCTCAGTGTGGAGATGCTGCTTGTGGGCAGGCAGCACCTAGTAGACATACATCCCAAAGGGTTGGCTCTCTGATGGAGTTGGACACCTGTCCAGGTTCAGCTGTCCTCCCTGTTCGAGGCCACCACACTGCCACTGGTCCCCTCCCATTCGGCTCTCTCTCGATCCACTTCCCGGAAGTGAGCCTCTCCCAAGTTTGAGAGACAACACATGGAAAACCAACATAATATTTGTGCTGGCTGGTCCTACATCAACTTGACACACAAAATAGAGGTATCTGAAAAGGGGAACCTCAATTGAGAAGATGCCTCTTTAAGATATGGCTGCAAGGCATCTTCTTAATTAATGAGTGATGGGGGAGGGCCTAGACCATTGTCGGTGGTTCCATCCCTGGGCTGGTGGTCCTGGGTTCCGTAAAAAAGCAGACTGAGCAAGCCATTGAGGAGTGAGCCAGTAAGCAGCTCCCCTCCATAGCCTCTGCATCAGCTCCTGTCTCCAGGTTCCTGCCCAGTTTGAGTTCCTGTCCGAACTTCCTTTGATGATGTACATACATGGATATGATGTTCCATACTTGATGAACATTGATGATGTTCCATGAATATGGAACATGTTCAATATGAACAACATGCAATATGGAAGTGTAAGCAAAATACAAAATAAGCCCATCCATTTCCAACTTGCTTTTTGATCACGGTGTTTCATCATAACAACAGAAACCCCACCTAAGTCAATACTTGAGCCTTCTTGTTTGTGGAGACACCTATGTAAGTATTCAAATCCTGTGTGTGAGTGAGTTCTGAAGGGATTTTTATGAAGGATCATGCCTCTCTGGGCTGGGGACAAGTGTGCCAGAGGCCAGTCCTTCTTGTGGGGCACGTTGCCAGGGAGGCTGGAGTGTGAGATCACCTGCAGTGGCTGAGCCATTTCCTGTGAGACCAGAACACGGGCAAGCCAGGCACACAGCTGGATCCCTTGTCTGCAGACCCCCTGGATCCTTTTTCTTCCCTCAGGCTTACTGAGCAGCATTCTCTCCTGGGGTCCGGCCTTCATACACTCTACAGTCAGAGGACTCTGGCTTGGGGAAGGCTGCTTGCTCCCTGTTGGCTTCCCGAGTCATCACAGGCATCTTAGATGTGGTCATTCACACAGCTTTCTGCCCGAGCCAGTGGGTAGGAGCCCAAGGTTCGTGTGAAGGGTCCTCTTAGCCCTGCCAACTGGCAGCCATGTTCTTGACTCTCTGGCTTGTGGTAATCGCTCTCACAGGCGCCAAGAGCAACAGTTTGGGACTAGGCTGGGACGAACGGTTGGCATCTCTCCACCATTCTTGGGAATGCGAAGAGAGCATGTTGCTGACTTGAGTACCGGCATTTGGTGCTAACCTACAGCGACCCCTTCCAGAACGCTGTCCCTGGCATGCCTAGGTGTTACCCATTCTCTGCAGAGAGAGCAGCAAATGTTTCCAGGACTAAGGAGAGAAAAGACATTCTAAGGAACTGGTATTCTGAGTATTATGTCAAAGAAAGGTCAGTGTGGCTCTTTCCAGAACCATAAAGAGAACTGCTTAGAGCCAACCATAGTGAAGAACTTTGAGAGCCAAGCCTCGATGATCTCTGTGACTTTAGGCTCTCTTGGCCAACCTTCCCCAGACCCTGGAAACTTGGCTGGAGCTGAGGACAGCATCCTGTCTGGTCATGTTTTAGTATTACACCTCCCGGGACCCCTTTTCATCCTCTGAGGAGCATGGCTCTGGCTCCAGAAACCAACCTTTCTGGTGAGGTGTACGAAATCCCTGAGAGCCTGGGTGGAGGGAGGGACCTGCCTGTCACCATCACATAGTGCTATCACGCCACAGCTGAGCTGTCCCTGAGAGGCCAATGAGGCACAGGCAGTCCCAGAGTAAGTGAAGACTCCCCTAATGTGTGGCAGTTTCAAAGGTAAGTTTCACTGACTGCCAGCCACTCTTCCAAGGAGTCTGGGTCTCTGCATGAATGCTACCTCCTTCCCTTGGGAGAACGTAGAAAATTGGCCTCTGGGTCTCAGGGATAGCTCCGTCATCAGCTGTTTCAGAGTTCCACTGGGGATACACGATCCTCTGAAAGTCTGTCTCAGGGGTCACACCCCTCCCAGGACCACCCCAGCTCTTCAGAGATCCAGGCAACAGTGCTCTGGACTGAGTCTAGAGACTAGACAGACACACTGGGCCCTGAGCAGTGACGGAGACACGGACATTTGCAGCTTATTCAACGGACAGACACCTCCGGAGCCGGAGCAAACCCCGTGATAAAGGCCTCTGTGTGGCAGCGTGGAACTGCCAAGACTAAGCAGCAGTTCGGGTGACAATGCACTAGAGAGTCTGGGACATAGTGGGAGCTCTGAGTAGGTACTACCCCCACCTCCATTTATCCCTCTCCTTCCTGTTTTGCTCTTCGTTTAGGCAATATGTTTATTCATTTAGCATGTGAGAAGCAAACACTGGAGACATGGTGGGGGGGTTGAAAGTGAAGCTCTGTGTGTGTGTGTGTGTGTGTGTGTGTGTGTGTGTGTGTTTAAGACCTTGCAACGTCAGAGCAGGCTATGAAGCCTTACCCGTTGCCCTTTCCCCATCATTTACATAATCACATAATCAGGAGGGTACAACTCACCTGTGACCTGGGTCTTCCCTCTGTGGCATATGTCTCTTTTTCTCAGCAGAAGTCCTGTGTGGCTGCATCTCCACGTTTTACAACCTTGTCTTAAAGCTTGTCAGGCGTGTGACTGAAGGGCAAGATTGGCTGTGAATAATTTTCCATTCCAAACTTCTAGTTGGAGTTGGTAGGATTAGCTAGGCTGCCGGGCATTGGCTGGTTCCAGTGTTTTCCAGGGTAGTCGGACTAAGTTGACTCAAGGCAGCTTTGAAAATGAACCCTTGGATTTTATTTCCAGTATCTCCTTCCGCTATAGAATCTTGAGGAATGCGCTCAGGTGCTCACAGGCTTGCCAGCAGTCAACTTTATCCACCCCATTGCCACCACACTGGCTCCTGGGAATGCTGCCACTTTGATCTAACAAGAGACTCAAGGCTTTTGTGACACATCAGCCCTGTACCGGCCCTTGGTGCTTCAGCTCTGTTCGGGCCCTTTCTCCGAATTCCCATTCTTTCCGTGGAAAGGGTGACTCAGGGGCCACATCTAGTTATCAGTGCCTGATGCTGATGAGTGAGACTGTGCCTCAACCTTTGGGATGGACAGAGCCTCAGCATCTACCAGCAGAGACATGCACACATGCTGACGTTACATCTTGGTTCTTCTCATGCCAGTCTGATGTGTGGCAGAGAAGGAATAGGAAAAACGTGGAAGCTTTCTTCACTCTCTGCCATAAACACAGAACTGATACAAAACGATTCCACTCAAACATAGGAAGGAAAGTCAAGATCATCAGTGGAGATACCATCTCTGTAGCCTGGGGTTTTCTCAAGCAAACAGAATGACAAAAAAAAAAAAAAAACCCTGAAATAGTTCTTGGTTTGTTTCAGTGGTGTTGTCGTTACTGTGTGATGGATCATGATAAATCTAGAGAGGTAAGAGCATGTTAGCCCCTTGTGCTGAGGGTGGACTGTGCTCAACTGGGCACTTCCTGCTACAGCGGCTCCCGTGAATCACAGTGAGCCATCATACCTCAGTGCGCTGTCCAACATGGCGCCTTTGCTCCCATGCACCCCACTGCTGGCTCCTCTCCAGTGCACAGTGACAGTACTCAGGCTGGGCTCTCTGAGGAAGAACACAGGTGCTCATCAAGGCCATACTGGGTGGATGGTCAGGGGGCCAATCTCCTGTCTCGCGCATCTCATGCCCAGTGCCTTTGCTTTGGCCTTGTCTCTAGCAGAACTTTGGACTCTCCTATGGAGGTCTGGCTACAAGAGGGGAGTGAAGACTGCTGGGCCAATGAGGAGGAGTGTTCGTCCTGGCCCAGTATCACCTCTAACATGTTCTACTCCCTAGGCAGGTCACAGGGACTTCCACTTTGGAGGGAGAGGAGAAACTGCCTCTGCGGATCGAGACAAGATTAAAGTCTTCATGCATCTGCACAGCACACCCTGTCTCAGTCAGATGCCCACCCTGGATGCACAGCTGGGGGTTCATTCTAGTTGTATATAGAGTTTCCAGGGTTTCCCATTCTTTTGATTCATTTACAATTTTGAACATATAAAATTTTAACTTGGGTCCAGACTTCAAAATCTACGAAACAGGCGTGTGATTAGTCCTCCCTCAGGGAACCATCCATATTCCTATCCTATTAACAAATCAGCTTCACTGGTTTTTGGTTTGTCTCAGCCCCCTTTTTAAGAAAAGCATCCTGGGCTTTTCTTTTCTTGGCTACACAGCACTTGGCACACTTCGTATACTTCCTCTCACGTTGGGGCGCTCTCGTTCGTTTTGAAACAGCATAGTTCTCCACTGCTCTCCAACAAGTCAACTGTACCCTGCAGTGGGGACTCTGCAGGTTACTTTCAATGTTTTGTAAATGTAACAGGGTCCCAGATCTTAGTAGGAACCCAGACCTTAGCACAACTGACTCCATGGTGGAAGTACCATTCAGGCTGCAAAACTCAGTACACAGACAGCACCACCTGCCAAAACGAAAACAAAGGCCTAATTCATCGAAGTTCATAGTTTGGGGAAAGTCTCTATTGTCCTAACCTCGCTTTTTAGCTTCTGTAGCTCTGCTTCTGGCTAACTGTTTTTGTTAATGAGGTGTATCAGCCCAGGGCGTAGTTTTTGTGCTTAAAAGCTCACTGTGAGAAAGGTTTGGGGTTATTCTGGGATCTGGGACACCCAGTGTAGTCACCAGCTGACTAATAAAGACTTTCATTGGCTTAAAACCATGTCTGTGCAGTCATCTCATGAATACTCCACAATAATAAATATTGAAAAATTACTTTGTGTTGGAATACTGATATGGGATTCCCCTCTGTATGCTGTGAATATCATTGGTTATTGATAACTGTCTAAAGCCTGTGATAGGGTAGAGAGGAGCTAGGTGGGGAAAACTAAGCTGAATGCTGGAAGAAAGGAGGCGGAGTCAGGGAGAAGCCATAGAGCCGCCTGCAGAGACAGATATGTTGGAACCTTGCCGGTAGGCGACAAGCCTTGTGGTAAAATATAAAATAATGGAAATGGGTTAAATTAAGATGTAAAGCTAGCCAATAAGAAGTTAGAGCTAATAGGCCAAGCAGTGATTTAATTAATACAGTTTCTGTATGGTTATTACAAGCAAACAAGTGGCCCTTCTACAACAGAATACTTACGTTTATTTTTGTATAGTGGGGTTGCTGGGGAGACTGGATATAGTGGGTCATATGGTGAGGTGCTGGCTCGTCTGTGCCGGGATGGGCCACTCTGAGTGCCACCACCACCCTCCCAGAACGAAAAGCAGACCTGCCCGCAGCTCCTTCTACACTTTTGCTTTTGTGTCCATGCAATGGGTGATGATAATTGTGTGTGAAGATGGACTTCCTTTCACGTGGTTTAGGAAACAATCATCTCATTTCGAGCATTCTGCGTCTCTTCCCTTTCCTCACCCACTTGTGGATTCTTTCCCTTGGAGGACTGGGAATGTTTTATACCCAGCCAAAACAGCATGTTGCCCATGCGGGTGCCACGAACATTTCCTGCAGTGTGCATTGGTCTTCTGTACTTTTTGTAGAAGGAGCTGCGGGCAGGTCTGCTTTTCGTTCTGCCTGGCTCCCGCACAGCTAGCTTAGCCCTGGAAATAATATCATGGAAACTGTATTCATTTAAACACTGCCTGGCCCATTAGTTCTAGCCTCTTATTGGCTAATTCTCACATCTTGATTAACCCATTTCTAATAATCTGTGTAGCACCACGAGGTGGTGGCATACCAGGAAAGATTCTAGCCTACATCCATCTTGAGTCGAAGAATCATGGCGTCTGACTCACTGCCTTCTTCCTTCCAGCATTCTGTTCTGTCTACTCGGCCTATCTAAGCTGCTGTCCTATCAAAGGCCAAAGCAGTCTCTTTATTTGACCAATGAAAGTAACACATAGATAGAAGACCCACCTAGATCAAGTTTTTATTTTTTAGTGGCTGCCTTTCTAGTCACACCCAGCTGGCTTTTCCCCACTCACGGTCAGAAGACACCACCTGTCTTTCCTCTAATTTCATTCATTAGAATTAATGATTTCATTTTCATTCCCCACTGATTTCATTCCCCTTTTCCTATCCCTCTCCTAGGTAGAGGATGCTTAGGGACTCCTATCCCATGCTAGAATGCCCAACAATGAGAAAAAGCCTGTTCTCACTGGCCTGTTCTCATAGCAGGAAAGCTACAAAAATTAATTTCAATCGTGAATTCGCATGGATTAAGAAAGGCTGAAGGCACTACTGAGACATACTTTTGTGTGCATTGGTGAGGCTATTTCCAGAGAGGCTGAACAGAGAGAAGGGGAGAAGAATCACCCTGAGTGTGGCCGCACCATCCCATGAAGCTGGGATCCTAAAAGAAGGGAAAAGACAAACCCGAGTGCCCTTCTGTCTCCAATTGTGTCTTCTGACCACAGACAGGAGCCAGCCCTGCTACCATACCATCACACCCTGATGAATTGTATTCCCTGAACATTTACTGTGGCTCACGGTTTCACGGTGTCGGCCATCATGGTGGAGAAGTCCTGACGGTGAGAGTGACAAGGGCTGTCACATCAGGAGCGTGAAGCGCCACTCACACGGGTCCACCGGCAGGAGCACGAAGGGCAGGTCACACGGGTCCACAGCAGGAGCATGAAGTGCAGGTCACACGGGTCCACAGCAGGAGCATGAAGTGCAGGTCACACGGGTCCACGGCAGGAGCGCGAAGGGCAGGTCATATGGGTCCACAGCAGGAGTGCGAAGCACTGTTCACGCAGGTCCATGGCAGGAGCGTGGAGCATCATTCACACGGGTCCACGAAGGAGAGTGGGATTGTGAAACACTGTTCACGCAGGTCCACGTCAGGAATGTAAAGAGCCGCTCACACAGGTCCACTGCAGGAGTGTGAAGCGCCTCTCACACGGGTCCACAGCAGAAAGCAGAGGCCATACAGGTGCTTGGCTGGCCCTCTCATGCTCCCTCCTTTGTTTACTGTGGACCGTAGCCCCCAGAGCAGTGCTGCCCTCATTCAGGGTGGGTCTTCTAGTCTCAGTTAAACCTCTATAGAAATGTGTTCCAGTGACTCCAAATCCAGCCAGGTCCATAGTGAAGACTGACCAGAACCATTAGATGCCAAGATGCCTCACAGGCATGAAGTCCAACGTAGTTTGTGCCCACCTCACTCCTTAGAGAATAACTCCATTGCAGAAGGTTCTGGAATCTTGCCATCCTCAAACTTAGGTGTTCCACCTCTTTCCTCTTTTCTCTCTTCTTTCCTCCTCCCTCTCCTCCTCTTCCTCTTCTTAATCTTCCTATTCTTGTTCTTCCTCCTCCTCTTCTTACTTTTCCTCTTCTTCCTCATCTTTTTCTTCTTTGTTTGAAGCAGGACTCACTGTATGCCATGGGTTGTCCTCAAGCCCTCAGCCCTCCTCCTCCTGCCTTCAGAGTGCTGGACCCGCAGATGGATGCCTCCATCTCCATGCTACAATGCCTGCTTCTTGATCGCACCAACACCATTTCCCTCTGCTCCCTTAGTCTACTGCCAAGACATACCCACAGCTGTTAGCCACTGTCTGGACATACCCACAGCTGTTAGCCACTGTCTGGACATACCCACAGCTGTTAGCCACTGTCTGGACATACCCACAGCTGTTAGCCACTGTCTGGACATACCCACAGCTGTTAGCCACTGTCTGGACATACCCACAGCTGTTAGCCACTGTCTGGACTTACACACAGCTGTTAGCCACTGTCTGGACATACACACAGCTGTTAGCAACTGTCTGCACGTACCCACAGCTATTAGCCACTGTCTGGACATACACACAGCTGTTAGCCACTGTCTAGACATACACACAGCTGTTAGCCACTGTCTGGACATACACACAGCTGTTTGCCACTGCCTGGACATACACATAGCTGTTGACCACTGTCTGGACATACACACAGCTGTTAGCTGCTGTCTGGATATACACACAGCTGTTAGCCACTGTCTGGACATATACACAGCTGTTAGCCGCTGTCTGGACATGGCCACAGACAATATCTACTGTGGTGACTATTCTTAGTTGTCAACTTGACTACATCTGGAATTGACTAAAACTCAAGCAGCTGGCTAGGGATATTTTTTCTTAAGCAAATTATTTAAAGTGGTAAGACTCACCTTTAATTCAGCTCTTTTGAGGCAACAAGATCCACCTTTAATCTGGGTCACACCTTCTGTTAGAGGCCTTTAGAGGACATGAAAGAAGGACACTTTTCCTTTTTGCCTGTTTGACTTCACTCTAGCTGGCAAGTTATTTTTTTCACTGGCATTAAAGCCTATTTCTTCGGGATTCTGGTGTATACTGAAAACCAGCTGAGACATTCAGCTTCACGAACTGAAAAATTACTGGATTCCTGTACTTTCTGTTGATAGACAGCCACTGTTGGACTAGCTGGACCATAGCCTGTAAGCCACGTTAATAAATTCCTTTTCTCTACATATTCATTCTATCAGTCTGTTCTTTAAAGAACTCAAATATACCTATAGTCTGGACATGGCCACAGTCATACCCACTGTCTGGACATACCCACAGTCTTTGTCCACTGTCTGGACATGCCCACAGTCTTTGCTCACTGTCTAGACATGCCCACAGTCTTTGCTCACTGTCTAGACATGTCCACAGTCTTTGCTCACTGTCTGGACATGCCCACAGTCTTTGCCCACTGTCTGGACATGCCCACAGTCTTTGCCCACTGTCTGGACATGCCCACAGTCTTTGCTCACTGTCTAGACATGTCCACAGTCTTTGCTCACTGTCTGGACATGCCCACAGTCTTTGCCCACTGTCTGGACATGCCCACAGTCTTTGCCCACTGTCTGGACATGCCCACAGTCTTTGCTCACTGTCTAGACATGTCCACAGTCTTTGCCCACTGTCTGGACATGCCCACAGTCTTTGCTCACTGTCTAGACATGTCCACAGTCTTTGCTCACTGTCTAGACATGCCCACAGTCTTTGCCCACTGTCTGGACATGCCCACAGTCTTTGCCCACTGTCTGGACATGCCCACAGTCTTTGCCCACTGTCTGGACATGCCCACAGTCTTTGTCCACTGTCTGGACATGCCCACAGTCTTTTCTCACTGTCTAGACATGCCCACAGTCTTTGTCCACTGTCTGGACATGCCCACAGTCTTTTCTCACTGTCTAGACATGTCCACAGTCTTTTCTCACTGTCTAGACATGTCCACAGTCTTTTCTCACTGTCTAGACATGCCCACAGTCTTTGCTCACTGTCTAGACATGTCCACAGTCTTTGCTCACTGTCTAGACATGTCCACAGTCTTTGCCCACTGTCTGGACATGCCCACAGTCTTTGCCCACTGTCTGGACATACCCACAGTCTTTGCCCACTGTCTGGACATGCCCAAAGTTTTTACCCACTACATATGCATGGTCACAGTCTTTGCTCACTGTCTGCATGTGCTCATACTCACTATCCAACTTGCTTCACAATCTTCACAGCCTTGAACTCCCAGTCATCTCCTATGGCATCTGAAAACTAAGGTCCTCCGATACAAGGTCGCAATGCAGCTGCCCCAAGGAAAGACCACAACAAAAAGAAAAAGTGAAGACAGGTTAGGTCTGGGAAGAACAGCCCACAGAGTGGTGGGAGGGTGAAGAGAGATATGTGTCCTCCCTTTTAGGATGCTAGGGCAATCTATGGAGACATGGAATAGTGGGGAATGACAGGAGGCAGAGAAACATGAATTTCCAGTATGATTTGAATGTGAAAATTTTCCCAAAGGCTTGTGTGTTAAAGCAGAGTTCCACAGTTGGTGGCACTCATTTGGGAGGTTTTGGAAATGCTAGGAGGTGGAGCCTAGTTGGAAGAAATACAGGGCTCCTCCTGGACAGCTCACTGCTTCCTGCACACTGTGATACAATGAGTTCTCGCCAGCCACACCCTGCTGCTCTGTTGCCATGGCATTCTGCCTCCCCATGGGCCTAGCTAAGCATGATGCAGCCCAGGACTGTGTCCCTGAATCTGGGAAACCACAAGCCAAAAGAAACCTTTCTTCTAAATTCTCTGTTAGGTGTTTGGTCACATTGACAATGACAGTAGCTAATCCAACCCCAGAGTCCTCAGCCATTCGCTGTAGATGAAAACCAAGAGAAGAGTGTACTGGAAAGAGCAATCGTTAAACCTAGCCTGAGGAAGGCTGACCAAGGCCAGCGGGGAGAGAACAGGATTCGGGCGGTAAGGGGAGGCTGTGGTGGCCTCTCTGAAGAGAAGAGAAAAGACTCTCAGAGTACAGGCGCGTGGATGTGGGCCTGACCCCAAGGAGAACACGTTCAGGGAGCTGCTGACCCAAGGGTCCCTGAAATGCGTGCAATCTTCGCTTCTGGCACCATGAGCTCACTATTCTATGGTCATCACAACTGTCTCATTCTGCTGCCTCGGGAAGGGATGTAGGCTGCCCCATCAAAGCAGGGTCTTCACAGCCCTTCAGCGCCAGCTGCTGGCTCCCTTCCCTCTGTGGGTTCTGAGTCTGTGAATGCTGCCTTAGGCTGGTAGAGTAGAAAATGTCCCTTGCTTGCTGCCACTGTGACTTCACATCAAGGGCCCTTTGTAGGTGGTGTGGGACAGGGCACGACCATCCACTGCTATCATCAGAGGCAAGATGGGGTATGACAGACAGGAGGAGAAAAGGGACCAGGACCTGGGGGTTGAACAGTCTTGTGCTTCACAGCCAGGAGTCCAAGATCAACGTGTGTGGCCATGGTAGAACTCCTGCAGAGTCTCGGGTGGCTCCTCCCATCCTTTTCTGGTTTGGTGAGGCTCCAAGTGACCCTGGACCTGTATCTCTCATCTGAAGTACCATCTAGAGATCCTTGGTCCTGTCTGCAGAGGTCACAATGACTTATCTTTTAGGAGCTATCTATCATTCAGCTCCTACAGGTGGGTGTGGAGTTGGTATGGGCACTTGAGTCCAATGACTGGCCTTGGTCACCAAGGGTCCTGACGACTTGCAAAGAACCCACTACCTGTGGCCACTGCTGTCCTTGGCGGAGCTGAGGTGAGGAAGAACACATGTCAGAAAAGGGTACCAAAATACAAGTACAGTCTAGTAGAAGCCAAGAAAACCCAAGGAGGCTTCTTCAGCTACAGGAGCACAGGGGGCCCTTTTGAGGAGACAGCCACCACATCCCCACAGCTAATTTGTGGGACCCAGTACCTGCAGTCCATGACCCAGGACTGTGGCGTTTAAAGGAGAACATCTATAATTCAGGGTGAGCGGACAACAGAACCCTCTACGGTTGGCGTTCGTTCCTAGTGGCTGCTGCCCTGGCCTCGCTGTGGGTTTGCCTTAGGCAGGATGGTTTCATCAGCAGTGATGGAGTTCTGCACCTTGATCAGCAGGACACCTTAGGGCATCAGAGAGACAGGAAGTGTCTTGCCCCTTAACGGGGACCACACCGTTGGTGGCACAGCCTGCCGTCTGTCTGTCCATCCTGACCTCGAGAGCCCAGAGAGGAGTGAGGGCTACAGGCCACCTCATGGGTGCTGCCCACAGGCGGAAGGCCCGCTCACCTCTCCTTCCCTCCCGCTGATGACAGACCTCAGAGGATTCCTGGAGCGGAGGAAAAGAACGTAATAAGCTTAATTGGGGCACCGTAACCTTATTATTATAATCATTCCCCTCTGAAGAACTGTAAATAATTCATCCTCGGGGCTCTGGAGAGGTCTCTAATTAGCCCTTCGTTAGGCACTGTGAAGCCACTTCCTCCTGCAGTTTTGTTTTTGCCTCCATCCACTCACCACATTGGGAACTCGGCCTCACGTGGATTTTTATGTGTACAAATTGTGTTTTCGTAGTGTGCTCTGCCTTCCGTTACCCACAGACACTCTGGATGGGGCCAGCACCAGGGTGACAGAGAGCTCTGTATTCCTCTATCCTTGTACTGACACATTCCACTTGGTCAGGGGGCTCGAGGCACCTCAGAGGGTTCCTGTGTGACCAGGCTGTGCACTAGCCTCCAAACAGGTGGGGGCGGGAACAGGGCAGAGTCTCCAGGTAGCTCCAGGCACTTCTGCATCTCCAGATGCATCAGAGGTCTTCAGTTGCAGCTTTAGCCCCTAAGGCATGGCAAGGTGCTCTTGCCTTTCTGCTCCCTTCAGGAGCTCTCCTAGGACCA
The DNA here is from genome assembly GCF_037038515.1 of Microtus pennsylvanicus. Lineage (NCBI taxonomy): Eukaryota > Metazoa > Chordata > Mammalia > Rodentia > Cricetidae > Microtus > Microtus pennsylvanicus. Next base: position 28,631,611 of record NC_134595.1, read on the forward strand.
TTGGACAGAAGCATAGATGCCCAGGCAGGTCATGTGACACCACAGGAGGACCGGACAAGAAAGATTATAGAGTGGCATCCAGTTATGCTGGCCAGGGGCTTGGATGGCACAGAATGTCAGGTGAATGGAGTATGAGGGACCCAGAGTATGAGGAGCGTAAAATGTGAGGTGCACAGACAGAGCTTGTCCCTCATAGGGCAGAAAGCCTCATTTTTAATCATAAAGAACGCGCCATTGCTCATTTCTGGGAACCAACTCCGTGACTCTTTGGTACATGTGTCTTAAGGGTATTCAGAGAGGACCCCACCCAGGGACCACTATCAAACAGCCCAAGTCCAGGAGCCCAGAGGCCACTCTCCACCTCCAAGACTCTCTGCCTGTGCTGGTCTTGACTTGGCCCTCTCATGCCTGGCTGCCTTGAACCTGCTTTTCTCAGCCCCAGACCTCACTCTTTCCATCTGTCCGGACAGCCTGGTGGCCTCCATGCATGGAGGGTGAGTGTGCCCCCACCGAAACTTCTTGTTTGGGGTCCTTTGGTAAGTGGTGGGTGAGGAGTTGGGCGCGAGTGAACTTGCCTACAGGGCTGGGAGTTAGACGAAGAGCACCGGGGTCAAAGGTAGTCTATTCTGGACAGCCAGGGCCTCAGGAGGGCCCAGCGGTGACACATAGGCCCATGGATGCTAAGTTCACAAAGTCACCGTCCTCCCTGCAGGCCCCACCTTGCTTTTTGGTGGGAGGTGCGGTAGTTGTGACTTTGTCCAAGACAGGAGAGAGACAGTTGGATCCAGTGCAGAGTCAGGCTACATGGCAGCGGACTGCCTTGGAGGGGCATCACGGGCTGGGCCCTCCCCCATTGACCACTAATTAGGAAAATGCCCTACAGCTGGATCTTAGGGAGGCATTTTCTCCATTGAGGTTCCCTCCTTTCCGCCGACTCTAGCTTGTCTCAAGTTGACATAAGGCTAGCCAGCACAAATGATGGCTACCATCCTGTGGGGGCCATGGAGTGGAATATAGTGGTTTGTATAGGAATGGTCCTCATCGGCTCACATAAATAAATGCTTGGTTACTAGGGAGTGGTGCTCCTTGACAGGGATTAGGAGGTATGGCCTTGTTGAGGTAGGTGTGGCCTTGTTGGAGCAAGTGTGTCACTGGCAGTGGGCTTTGGGGTTTCAAATGCTCAAGCCAGGCCCAATGTCTCTCTCTTCCTGCTGTCTGAAGACAACTTTCCACTCCTTCTCCAGTAGTATGCTTACCTGCATGCTGCCGTGCTTCCTGCCGTAATGATAATGGACTAAACCTCTGAACTGTAAGCCAGCCCCAATTAAATGCTTTCCTTCATAAGAGCTGCCGTGCTCGCGGTGTCTCTTCACTGCAATAGAACACTGACTTAAGACACTCCTTATGGGCAGGGAGGCAAAGACACCTCTCTCCTGGGAGTTCTCGCCAGTGTGGGAAGCACGGAGTAAAAGTAAGATGATAACCAAAGAGAGGGGACAGAATGGTCATGTGTGTTCTGACTGTGTGCTTAATGGCCCCAAGAATGCAATTAACAAGAGTGCTGATTAACACGCAGTCATTAGGATTAATAAGAATTGAAAAAAAAACAAATGTTTATATAAAGGTCAATTTCGCTTCTACATCCCAGTAACAAATACAGAAAACAGGAAGTGGGGCACTTGATGCATGAGCGAGCTGTACTTACATAGGTTTACACTCTATACCAATGACGACAATGTAACCTGCCCCAGTTGGAGTATTAGGACAGTGGGACAGACAAAAATGTCTCAAAATGGTGTAAGAAATGGCATATGGGAAACCACAGACTTTTCTGGAAGCCTACCAGCAATGTTAGATGTCCCTGTGAGAAATGGATGCCAGGACAGTCGATGCTTCTCAGAATGGCTGCACTGGACATCTCTGTCTTAGGTGTGGCCTTGACACTCTCATACAGCAAGAGCCCAGAGAGAACTTTACCAATGCTCTGGTCAGTCTGGTCAGCACAGTGACATGGCCTACCTGGCTTGGCCTCTCTTCCTTACTCCCTCTCTGGGTGTCTGCGTGAAATCCTGATGCTACAGTGTGGAGGCAGGAACTGCCCCACAGGATGAGTCCCTGCCATGTATGAGAGCCACAGGAGATGCCTGTTCCAGCTCTCTGACCGTAGCTAAAGCTGGGCATGTGAGTGACAGCTGAGAGGGTAAAGGCGCTCTCCATAGATGCCTGGAGAGGTGCAGGAGTTGGTTTGTTCCCCCCGCCAATAAGGAATTAAAAGACAGGAAAGAAGTTGTCTTAGGGTTTCTATTTCTATGAAGAGACACCATGACTATGGCGATTTTTATAGAGGAAAACATTTAATGGGACTGGCTTATAGTTGGGAGGTTTAGTCCATTATCAAGGTGGGACACAGCAGTGCACAGGCAGAATTGGGCCTGGAAAGGAGCTGAGAGTTTTACATCTTGATCTGTGGACAGCAGAAGGAGTTGTCTGCCACACTGGGCATAGCTTGAGCATAGGAGACTTAAAGCCCTGTTCACAGTGGCCCACTTCCTCCAGCAAGGCCACACCTCCTGATAGTTCCACTCCCTAAGACCAAGAATTCAAACCCATGCATCTATGGAGTTGCCATACCTATTCAGACCACCACAAAGTGTTAGCAAAAATCTTGGAAGTACCTCTTTAGGGTTCTTAGTCTTCTTGATGTCAGAATTTAAAAACTGTCACAAACAGAAGCTCAAAGAGGACAAAGAGCTGGCTCCACCAGAATCTTCACCATGGAATTCATGCTTCATTTGCACCACAAGACTCTGTGGCTTTGCAGACGCCTACCTGACACTGTACACAGATCTAAACTCACACCACACCGCACATACACATTGTTGCGGAATACTACTTTAACTGGGCAAAGATGTGTTGCATGTGTTTATGCTCCATTTGTTTAACTATGTAAAGATGTGTTATGTTTTATGCTCCATTTGTTTGACTATGTAAAGATGTGTTATGTTTTATGCTCCATTTGTTTAATGATGTAAGATGTGTTGCATTTGTTAATGCTGCATGTGTTTGACTATGTAAAGATGTGTCGCATGTTTTTCACCTACAGCACCTGATTGGTCTAATGAGAAGCAAGCAGCCAATAGCTAGGCAGAAGAGGGCTAGTCAGGACTGATGAGCAGAGAGAATATGTAGGAGGAGAAATCTAGGCTCCAGGGAAAGAAAGAGAGAAGAGAGAACGAGCGAGAAAGAGAGGGAGTTGCCTGGGGCCAGTTAGGCAGCCACCAGCCAGCCAGACACAGAGTAGGCCGTACAGAATAAAAGAAATGTTAAAAGCCGGAGGTAAAGCATAGATGAGGAGAAACAGGTTAATGTGAGTTATAAGAGCTAGTGGGACCAGCATAAAATAAGGCAGGGCATTCATAATTAATAATACATTTCTGTGTCATAATTTAGGAGCTGATTGGTGGCCCAAAAGAAGGTTTGCTATAACACACACACATCACATACACATACATATATGCACACAGCATACACACATACACCACACACATACTCATAGACCACAAACATGCACACACCCCAACACAGACATGCAAGTGCACACACACATATACATACGTTCTGCATACACATTATACACAGATACTACACACACATATACATCACACACACACACACACACACACACACACACACACAGCTTTTATGTGACATTTCTTGGAAGAAGATATCCAAATGGAGCTACTAAAAAGTCCTGTCTCCGATATTCATTGGCGAGGAAGGGCACCAGTCGCAGTTTGAGACATCATCACACACCCACCAGACTGCCCAAAAAGCTTGACCGTACAGTCTGCTGCTGGAGGTGTGGCCTGGGCAGAACTCACACTGTGGGAGTCTTAATTGTTTCAACCACTTTGGGAAAGTAGGGCATTTCCTGTGATGCTGACGATGTGAGGCCCTGGGAACCACATGTGGGTGTTCTAGAACCTTCACAGCAGTGCTCCCTGTATGTATCTTTACTCGACGTCACATGCAGCAACACGGGAACCTTGCTAGAAGCAGTTGAAAAAGAAAAGGGCAAATTAAAAAAAAATCTTAAATTCAGTTCCTCTGGCATTACCGTTTAAAAGCAGGTGGAGCTGCATGTCTGTGCAAACACAGGATGTATGTGTTCTAGGGAGGGCGGGGCAGAGTCAATACAGATGCCAGGACAGTGGCCACCCTTCACGTGGGTGACAGGAGGAGGCTTTGGCCAGGAAAGCCTTCTAGTCATTGGTGACAAGGGGATTAGCTTGCAATTGTTCATGGTTTCTTTTGCTTTAAATTAAAAACAATCTTGTATTTTTAAGAAGTTCTGAGTATGTTTGCCCAGAAGCATCTTTTCATTGTCTAGGAACTATCACTGTTTATGTCTTCCCAGGTCTTTCCTTAAATATGCATAAAACGTAAATATGTTTTCAGTCAGAGTGCCCTCACACTGTACATAGCTGTCCCCGAAGTCCGCATTCTGTAGGTCTTAGTACAGTCACGATCTTTTGCACCATTATCTAAACTAGAACATTCTATCATTCCATAAAGAAAACTGATTAGAGTCATGTCTACTCTCCCTAACCCAACCCCAGGATCCTGAAAAGCTACTTTCTATATTCCATCCTTCCTTCCCTCCTTCCTTCCTTCCTTCCTTCCTTCCTTCCTTCCTTCCTTCCTTCCTTTTTTTCCTCCCTCCCTCCCTCTCTCCCTCCTTCCTTCCCTCCTTCCTCCCTTCCTTCCTTCCTTCCTTCCTTCTCTCCTTCTCTCCCTCCTTCCTTCCCTCCTTTCTTCTTCCTCCTCCTTCCCTCCTTCCTTCCTTTCCTCCTTCCTTCCCTCCTTCCTTCTCCTCCTTCCTTCCTTCCTTCCCTACTTCCTTCCTTCCCTCCTTTCTTCTTCCTCCTCCTTCCTTCCTTTCTTCCTTCTTTCCCCCCTTCCTTCCTTCCCTCCTTCCTTTCTTCCTCCTCCTCCTTCCTTCCTTCCCTCCCTCCCTCCCTCCCTCCCTCCCTCCTTCCTTCCTTCCTTCCTTCCTTCCTTCCTTCCTCCTCCTTCCTTCCTCCTTCCTTCCTTTTTTTCTTTCTTCTTCTTTTTTGAATATTTGATGTGAATGAATCTCATAGCAGTTGACTGCATTTTGTCAAGTTTCATATGCAACAGAGAAGCCTGTGTTGGTTCTTCATTCTTTTTTTTTTTAGAATTCAATTTATTTATTTATTAAAAATTTCCACCTCCTCCCCTCCTCCAATTTCCTTCCCCCCCTCCCCCTCCCCCTCCCTCTCCAGTCCTAAGAGAAGTCAGGGTGCCCTGCCCTGTGGGAAGTCCAAGGCTTTCCCCCCTTCCATTCAGGTCTAGGAAGGTGTGCATCCAAACAGACTAGGCTCCCAAAAAGCCAATCAAAATCCAGTGCCATTATCATTGGCTTCTCAGTCAGCCCTCATTGTCAGCCACCCTATAGGTCGTGATCCTAGAGAAGCTAAATAAGAAGGTGAACCCAAAGAAAAACATATATTTATCCTCCTGGATATTGAAAGTAGACAAGATTTCTGGGCAAAAGTTGGGAGCACGGGGGTGGGGGGTGGGGGAAAGGGGAGATGGGGAGAGAGAAGGGAGAAGGGGAGGATTGGGGAGAGCTTGGGGGAATGAGATGGTTGAGATGGAAGAAGGGTTGATATGGGAACAGGGAAGAAGATATCTTAATTAAGGGAGCCATTTTAGGGTTGGCAAGAGACTTGGCTCTAGAGGGGTTCCCAGGTGTCCAAGGGGATTTCCTCCGCTAGGTCCCTGGGCAGCAGAGGAGAGGGTACCTGACCTGGTCTTCTCCCATAGCCACACTGATGAATACCTTGCATATCACCATAGAACCTTCATCTGGCGATGGATGGAGATAGAGACAGAGACCCACACTGGAGCACTGGACTGAGCTCCCAAGGTCCAGATGAAGAGCAGAAGGAGGGAGAACATGAGCAAGGAAGTCATGACCGTGAGGGGTGCGTCCACCCACTGAGACAGTGGGGCTGATCTAATGGGAGCTCACCAAGGCCAGCTGGACTGGGACTGAACAAGCATGTGATCAGACCAGACTCTCTGAATGTGGTTCTTCATTCTTTATCACGGAGCGATGCCCCATGTGCCATGTGCACACATGTGTATAACCATCTGCAGCTGGTAGGCAGGTGATGTCCTGTGATATAAAGTCCCACGAGCAGTGTAGATGGGTCCATCTCTCCACACCCTTCCTTCCTTGAGATGACTACCATGCTGGTACCCTGCTGTGATTGGCTGCATTTTGCTGATGACTAGATGCAGCATCCTGTGGATCCTGGGTCACCATTTCGATGTTACAGGGAGCACCGCCGTTTGATGCTCTCCCATTTGAAAACTCTCATCTCATTGTTGCGTGGTAAGAAATCTTACTCTGGACATCAATCCTTTGGCAGATGTGCAGCTTTCCTAGTATTTCCACCATTCTGTGGGCTCCCCTTTTACTTTGAAAAAAATGTATGCTTGAAGTAAAACAAGTATGTACATTTGATGAAGGCCAGTTTAACTGCTGTTTTCTTTGGTTGCTTATATTTTTGATGTCAAATCTTAAGAGACAATTGCCTAATTCCAAATCATCTAAAATTTCAGTTTTAGCTTAATTCATTTCATTTATTTCTTTGGTATACATTATGAAGAGGGCACAGTGTCATTCTTCTGTGTGTAGCTAATCAAATGTCCCCGCACCATTAGCTGAAGTAACTTTTTTATTTAATTTTTTAATTCATTATTTTTTGTCATGTCTTCCCCTCCCCAACTCCTCCCAGATCCTCCTTACTTCCCTGCCCACCTGGCGTCATGATCTTTCTTTTTCCCAACACCTCTCCTACTCAAAAAACCCCAGAGGTTCTATTTTGTGTTGTCCACCTACTTCTGGGCGCAGGCTCTGCCCTGGTGAGTTGCTGACATGTGCAGTGACAATCCATTGGTAAAAACCTGATTTTTTTCCCTTTCCCAGAAGGTATTAATTGCAAATACCATCTTGCTTAGGGGTGGGACTTTGTGTCCACTTCTTCCTCTGTAGCTGTGCTTTGTCTGGTCTGAACTTGTGCAGGACTTGTGTGAGCTGCTACCATCTCCGTGTGTTCCTATACCATCTCCGTGTGTTCCTATACCATCTCCGTGTGTTCCTATACCATCTCCGTGTGTTCCTATACCATCTCCGTGTGTTCCTATGTGCATCTGTGTGAGCTGCCACCATCTCCGTGTGTTCCTATACCATCTCCGTGTGTTCCTATACCATCTCCGTGTGTTCCTATACCATCTCCGTGTGTTCCTATACCCTCTCCGTGTGTTCCTATACCATCTCCGTGTGTTCCTATGTGCATCTGTGTGAGCTGCCACCATCTCCGTGTGTTCCTATACCATCTCCGTGTGTTCCTATACCATCTCTGTGTGTTCCTATACCATCTCCGTGTGTTCCTATACCATCTCCGTGTGTTCCTATACCATCTCCGTGTGTTCCTATACCATCTCCGTGTGTTCCTATATCATCTCCGTGTGTTCCTATACCATCTCCGTGTGTTCCTATGTGCATCTGTGTGAGCTGCCACCATCTCCATGTGTTCCTATGTGCATCTGTGTGAGCTGCCACCATCTCCATGTGCTCCCATGGGCATCAGTCCTGTTGTGTCTGCAAGATGCTGTTCCTTGGAGTCCCCCAGCACCCCAGGTTCTTAGGATCTTTCTGCTTCACAGGGTTCTGTGACCCCTGAGGAGAAGGGCTTGATAAAGATATTCCATTGGGACTGAGTGCCCTGGAGTCTCACTTCCTGTACACTGTCGCGACTCCGCGTTAATTCTCCCTTCCCAGAGCATCTCACCCTCTGCATCGGGTCCATTTGTGACTTTCTGTGTAAATCCCCATTTCCCATCTGTCTTATGTGCTTTTTATTGCTTATTTCTGCTTCCTTTTTGGTGCACTATTTAAATGGCTTTTTTTGAATTTTTTTTATTAGTGGCCACCCTTTCGTTTTCATGAGGATTCAAGTGACTGTAACTGATGCTGTCCTTTCTTTAAGAGTCTCCTTAGTGTTTACTGTGGGGGCAGGTTTGCTAGTGACAAGTTCTGCTTCTTTTTTTCGTTAAAAAAAAGTCCTTGGGCCTGTGGTAGCGTATAACTTTAATCCCAGCACTTGGAAGGCGGAGGCAGGTGGATCTCTGTAAGTTTAAGGCCAGCATGGTCCACAAAGTGAGTTCCAGGACAGCCAGGGCTACACAGAGAAACCCTGTCTCGAAAAACAAACTAGCAAACAAACAAAGGTCCGCGATGTCTTTCTTTTCCTTCCTTTGTGCAGACCAGCACTGTTGGCTCCTCTGGAGCAATTTCTTTTTTTAAAATATTTTTTATTATTTATTATTATCATTTATTAAAGATTTCTGTCTCTTCCCCGCCACCACCTCCCATTTCCCTCCCCCTCCCCAATTAAGTCCCCCCCCAGCCCGAAAAGCAATCAGGGTTCCCTGTCCTGTGGGAAGTCCAAGGAACCCCCACCTCCATCCAGGTCTAGTTAGGTGAGCATTCAAACTGCCTAGGCTCCCACAAAGCCAGTGCGTGCAGTAGGATCAAAAACCCATTGCCATTGTTCTTGAGTTCTCAGTAGTCCTCATTGCTCTGGAGCAATTTCTATTTTAGTTGCAATGCTCGCAACTCCATGATCTCCAGGAGCTCTTTAACAGACGTCAGGTCAAAAGGAGTCCGCCGTCAGTAACGGCCGGCGAGGAAAGGGAGGGAAGGGGGCCCCTGCTCGCTGGTGCTGGCTGGAAATACTTCAGCCACCATGAAAAATGGAATGGCACTTCCTCAGAAAGACAAATAAGCAAAGCTATGATATGATCAGCAGTCCCACTCCCGGGCAAACCTCCAAGGAAAGCAAAACAAAATCAGATCGTCCGAGATATGTGCACCCTGGCGTTCACCTGGACACAGTTCACTATGGTGTAGAAATGGAGCTGCCTGTGTCTACCCACTGACCGTGGAAGAAAAAAGCCACGGTACTCACAGGCTATGGAATACCACCCAGCCATCAGAAGCATGGAGAAGCTGCAGTTTGCAACATGGTAGAAGCCAGTGGAGACCCTGTGTTTAGAGAAACAAGCCAGACACAGAAGAGCAACCCTGCGTGCCCTCTCAAGTGGGATCTCACCGGGCTGACCTCATAGAGGCTGGAGAGAACAGGAAGAGGGTGGGAAAATGGTGACCAGCAAGTTATAGCTAGCCAAGCGAGTAGCTGGGTAGATCTTCTCTGCCGTCTCTCAGAGGGTGACGCCAGACCTCAGCTGTGCACAGTGCCCTTCAAGCGCCTAGAAGGATTGCTTCTATCTCCCCTAGCTGGCAGCTAGTACCCACTAATCCCAGACCCCAGAACACTGGAAAGCTGCAGGCAGTCTGCTGCATGACTGAGCCTGCAATTTAAAAAAAGGAGTGGGCAGTCTCCAGCCACAAGATATCCTTTCGTGAAGGTTTTTGTGTCCTAAACCAATGAGAAAAGGAATTTGGGAAAGACAAGTCCTGGCCTATGGAAAGAGAAAACGGGAATTTCTTGTGGTTTAAGAACTTTAAAAAGCACTTTCTCGCCCCAAATCAGCACACTGGCCACTCGTCCCTTCTCTGTGTCACTCTTTGCAGACGGCATGTTACAAACTGCAGCATCTTCATGGGTCTCTTGAATTCGTGGCTATCTAATTTCCTACCTATATTTGATTTGGTTTAGACATTGTACACTGTGTACACGTGCCAAAGGGGCAGCACATTGGCACACACCATCTTTTATTATTACATACCTCTTTAAAAATAAGTAGGGAAAAGCAACAAAAATAAATAAAAATTAACTATTTCTATTCATCTTCTCTGTTTAGCGTGACACAATTATTAATTTTCCTTCAGTTACTTTAAATAGTTTTTTTTTGCATTCTGTAAATATATTTAAAATAGTTGACTTGAATTCTTTATTAAGTCCAACACCCAGGCTTCCTCAGGACACTGGACAGCGCTGGTTCTTCCACACTCACCTACAGTCTGGCCTGCTTTGTGGACACTTTGAATGATGTGTAATAATATATGTAAGAGCATGATGTTAGGATCTTGCTGCTGCCCAGGCTACAGTCCCCTCTCACAGATACTGATGGGCTCCTACTGAAACATGGTCTGTAGGTCTCTAGCTAACAGGCTTCCGGGTGTCAAGATCTCAAACCCGGGAAGTTAGTTTATATCAAAGGAGAGATTGATGGCCACACATCCTATTACCCACCCTTTCCAGTCTCAGGCCTCGGAACCAGAGAGCCTGTCTACAAGCTCAGACTGTGAAATCCCCCTCATTCTCAGAGAGGTGTAAGAAGATCCCCACTTCTGTCAGGTGAAGCCTGATTTCCTCTCTTACACCTCATCTGTCCCTGGTCCAGGGGCCTGGACTCTCCCCAGAGCCACCAACATGATGTTATTTATCACTGTGCCACTGATATCATCTTGTGACTTCAAGGAAAGCTGTCTCCGTGTTCTCCAGCCCATCCCAGATTGCTCCGCAATATGCCAGCTCTGAGCACCCAAGCAGCAGAGTCTCTGGTCCTGGGGTTGGTGGTGTGACTGACTTGCTCACCAAACATGGCCACCGAGTCTGTCTGCGCTCAGCTTAGCAGGCTGCTCCTGGCTACAGGGACGTTTCCCTTAGCCCTGAGCAGACATTCTCGGAGCCTTTGGGAGATTGTGCTGCCCAGATGCTGGAATGATTCTTAACTCTCCCACAAGCAGGGTGCTACAGCACAGGAACCTCCCCTTCCTGCTTGCTGAGCACCTTGGGTTCAGCCAGTACCAAAGCCACCTCAGTTCTTTTCAGGCACCCAGAGTTGAGAACACTTGCTCAGCAGCCCTGGGCCTGCAATCCAGCTTTGAGATTCCACACTGTAGTGGAGCCTTCTGAGCTCCATTCCAGACATTTCCTTCCCCGCCTTTTTTTTTTTTTTTTGACACTTTCATCCACTTGGTGTTATCCCACGCAGTGATAAGCCATTATTATCTACAGCAGGCTGAGGAGGTTCTCCGGGAGCAGGCTGCAGCCCTCCTGCTTCCAGGGGCCAGAGGGATCCTGGACTGTCAAGTTGTTGCAGGGCTGGGAGAGGGGAAGCTGGGGGAGGGGAGACACTGCCGGTCTCACTGTTCAAGCTGAGAGTCAGTCTGTTTTCTTGCATCAATGCTCTCGGGGCTTGTTGCAAGTCTTTAGTAAATTTTAAGTTCTGAAAGGCTCACAAACATCCCCCAGGTCTGTGTGCACGGCCCGTCCGTGGGTGTGTTGGATGCTTCTCTCTGCCTTTCCCACAGGTATTACTTGCAGCTATTCTTAGCTTAGCATTTGGTCCACGTAGTTACCTGCATTTACAAAACCCCAAAATAATAATAAAAAATGAGTCAGCCCGTGTCCTCGTCCCTCTGCCAGGGTCTTAAAGTCTGTCTTCTGAGTATTCCCTTTCATTGCCGCGATGTTATCGAGAGTCTGGAAGGCTGTTAGGAAGCGATCCAAGCATCACTTTTGGAGTCCCTATTTTGATGGAGAAAAGATGTGGGCACAGAGACCCTCAATGAAACACGGGTCACCAGGGGAAAACTCTTGCATCTTCAAAGAAGGAATCAGGGGACAGAGGACAAACCAAGTTGTATCTTTTCATTGTCGGCTGTGCCCCGTTCCCTGGGTAACTGGCGAGACTAGCAACACAGACAGGGTTTCAGGGTTTTCAGGATGTGTTGATTGGGAAAAGCAAAGCACAATCTTCCATCGGAGGCTGGTTATTCCCCTGCAGTGATTAAGTGGGACCAGCTCCATAGCGGGGAGGGAAGAAACCGGTACCATTTGTTATGGAGGAAAAAATTGTGGCATCTCAAATTAGAGTTTCCCCCCCTTCTTATTGTTGTGTGATGGGTACCCTAAACTCAAAGTTTTTTTTTAAATAGGTCAACACGTATAAAAGAAAAACATATTTCCCCATAGCCTTGTGAAGGACTTGGCAAAGGTCAAAGCACCTTCTGGCAGAGACTGCAGAAGCCCAGGGCGAGTCCTCGGTGCTGTGACCTGAGGATGGAGTTGTCAGCCAGGAGGTAGGAGGTGGGCCCCAGGGACCAGGGTAGGAACGGAATGCAGTCCCTGGCCAAGCAGACAAGAGACAGGAGGAGGACAAGAGAGGGAGGAAGGGGAGGAGGTGCTGTGGTAGGAGGGCTTTCCCCCTCCCCCTCCCCCCCAGAGAAGCTGTTTTCCCAATAAATAACAGGCATGTCACATGAAATATAAGCCTCGTGAATTATTTTGCCCTTTTTGGGCTCCAGGAATCTTTCATTGTCTGGATGGGTCATGAAGACTCTGCCGGATGCCCCAGACCTCCAGGGCACTCCCCTTCCTGTGGGCCCACCCCACCCATGCTCTCTGCCCCCACACCATGGAAGTCAAGTCCGGCATGAGTTTTGCTTGACCTAATAACCCAGCGTCTCTCAGCCTGGTTTTGCTTCCTGCTTCTTCCTGCTTTTGCCAAAGCATCAAGCAGGGTGTCCTTCAGAAATAAATTCATCAGAGTGCTTTTCCCAAAGCCAGCTTCATGGCCGATGACACCTGTCTAGGCGCTCCTGGACTAAGGGTTTTTCAGGGGCAGGGTCTTCCACGGCTAAAAAAGACAAGCCCTGGGTTGAGCTGCTCAGAGACCCACCATCCACCAGTTCAGTAGGATCAAAACAGGAAGATAGCAGCTCTGTGGTCACTTGGAGGTAGGGAGTGTTAGTATTCAGGCATCGATACCGGCCTTCCCTTGGGATCCCGACAGGAGAAGTCCTTAGCTGCAGCCACTAAGAGCTTATTCCTATATTTCCTTTTAAAAGGTGGACCTGCCCACTTCCTGCCCCCTCTCTCTCCACCTTTTCTCCTTTCTCTTGTCCCCAGGGACCTGTCTCTGCCCCCCCTTCCTACCCCTTCTCTGTCCCTTCTCTCTCCTCTTCCGATAAGCCCCCTATGTGAGCCTTGTTGCATGGCATAACTTCTCTTCCTGAGGCTTTTAAATAAATCACAGCAGGGAGTAGTGGTAGCCTCGCACCAGGGCCTCCACGAACTTGTCAGTGTACGCAGAAGAACCTGCAGGAGCGTCAGCAAGGTAAGCCCAGCGTCTGCCAGACCAAGTCTCTATCTGTCGCTGTGCTCCAATCACAAACCAGGGTCTCTGGGTGCTTCATGGTGAGTGCACAGGGCTCCCAAGGAGTCGCTGTGCATCTGTGGGACACACACAAGCTCCGCAGGAGTCTCACTGTACTCCAAGGGCGTATGTAGGAAGCATCCCTAGCTGATTTCAAGCTACACCACAGAGCCATAGCAACAAACAATCAAATAAACAAAAAAACAGACCAATGAGGCTGAATAGAGGACCCGGACATAAACTCATAGCTACAGCCACCTGATTTTTGACAAAGATGCCAAAAATATACACTGGAGAAAAGAAATCAGCTTATTCAACAAATAATTCTTGGGAAATGGGATGTCCATACAAAGAAGAATGAAGCCAGGGCCTTGTCTCTCCCCTTGTACAAAACCAATTTCAAAATGGGTCAAATACCTTAAGACTAGAAACTTGCAAAGTCCCAGAAGAAAACACTTCAAAACACACACAGGCACAGACAAGGACCTTCAGAAAAGGAGCCCAGTAGTGCAGGAAACAAGACCAGGAATTGATAAATGGGATTGTGTGAAATTAAAAACTAAAGACACAATAATTGAACAGAGACTGCCGCTGAATGGGAGAGAACTCTTTCAAGATGTAGATCTGATCAAGGATTAATATCTAGATTATATAAATAACTTTAAAAAATCCAAATACCTCCCAACTAAATGACCCGACTAACTAAACAAGACAATGAGACAATGACCAGAGAGTTTGCAGAACACGAAGCTTCGACGGTCACTAAGTGCTGGAAGCGTTCAGATCCAGTCACCAGGGAAATGTACACTATAGCTGCGGTGACCGTCTGCTTCCCAGTCAGAAGGGCAGTCGTTAAGAGACCGAACTACAGATGCTGGTGAGGACAGCGGCATCAAGGCTGCCCTTAGCCTCCGTGGGTGGGGTGGAATCAGTATGAAGAGTCCTTAAAACAAACTAACAAAATACAACAACCTGCTGGTACGGACTTGGAGGGATCTATTGTAGAGACACCTCCACTTTTTTTTTTTTAACATTACTCACAGCTGAGTTAGGGAGCAGCTTGAGTCCCTGTCGGTAGATGGATGGATAAAGAACATATGCACAAATACACACAATGACATCGTATTCAGCCATAGGAATGAAATGGTGCTATTTATTAGAAAGATCATGCAACTAGAGATTGTATTAAGTGAAATAAGTCAGACGTAGAAAGATAAATATCACATCTTTTCTTTTTCTTATTTGTGGCTCTTGGAATTTTTTATGGACATATAGACCATATATATGGCGTATGTTTATAGATATGTAAAAACATATATATGAGTATAGTGATATGAGGAGGAGGGAAATAGTGTGGAGATTTTGGGGAGAGGGGAGGAGGATTGAAGGCGGAAAGCAGGGAAGTGGATAAAGGACAGCAATGTGCTTGAAGGAAATTGTCTCACAAACCCACGCTATGCTCAACGAATCCACGCTAAGAGCAGCGTAGCGAAGGAATTCCTGAGCCCGTGCCTATGGCATTTGTGGATTTAGAGGGCTCCCGGATTTAAGGAAAAAGTCAAGAGCTTATGCCCTTGCTCCAGGAATGGAAAGGCTGGGCCTGCTGCAGGGCTGGTATTCCTCTTAGGGCGCTTGAGTTCTGGGGTAACTGCATTTAGCTACTTGGGGTGGATGGGGTTCCTAGGGTTGTGCTCTGGCCACTTCCTCAACCCAACCCTGGGATACAGGAAAGGGTGTGGGGTCTTCAGAGGGCCTCTCATGTGTGTGTGTGTGTGTGTGCATGCATGCATGTGTGTGGTGTGTGTGTGTCTCCAGTTGTCCTCTGGATCATCACTATGGAGACAGTGTACTGTGTGCCCCCCCCAGGGAACCTCCACTGTGGGGCTGAACTGGAGGGCTACGTGTGAGCTGGGACCTTGGTGTACTTCCACACTCTGGTCCACAGAAGGCTATGGCCGGGCTGAGAGCAAGCAGGGGTCGAGAGAGTTGGTGTTGCTCCACTATGGCCCTTGTGTGTGCCCACAGGTCCACACAGCAGGAGCTGCTGGCGGGTAAAGTGGGTCTGTGGGGGAGACCTTCATCCTGAAAGGCTACAGCACCCATAGGGGTTTTGGGGGTGACTATGGCTAAGGAACCCTAGAGTGTTCTAACAACCCTAGAACCTATAGTGGATTCTGCGTCCATCCCTCCTCCTCACTGATGGGATTCAGGAATCTTTTCAGGCCTCATTCTTCCCCGCTGAACTCAGTCAGGGTCAGGGACACCATGCCTCACAGCTGACAGCTTCCCTCACTCTCCATGACTCAGAAAGGGAGCAGGTCCCTCGGCTGATCCCCAGGGACCTGGGAGTTGCCCAAGTGGTCAGCTCTAGGGCAGGCCTAGAACGGCAGCAGTTGCAAACTTCAGCCACCAGATGGCAGAGGAGAATTCAGTGTGGCTGGGGTGGCCGACACTGTGAGACCACATGGTCTGAGGTCTCCGGGTGTTCCACAGCTGGCAAGAGAGGGGTGGAGGAGACAAGATGGGCAGTAGGTGGGGGTGGGTCAGGCTGGCCCTTTGGGGCACACTCGTGCTGCGTTAAAGGATGGCCTAGAGCTGGCTAAGCAAAATGGGGCAAGGACTCCAGGCTGTCGCGGAGAGCGTAGGCCAAGCAGCAATGACCTGAAGCTTGGCCTTGGAGGCCTGAGAGTTGCAAAATGGGAGCAGCCTCCCTCGGTCCGCACCTGAGGTCGGAGACTTGCCCTCCCAGTTTCTTCTCTACCTGGAGAACCTCAGCTTACTGCACCCCTCGCCCCCTCCTAGCGCTCAAGGTGAGGGCAGCCATCTGCCGAGGTCAGTGGGGTGGATGGCGGGGGCACCTTTGATGCCGGATGCTGCTGGTTCATAAGCCTTGGTGCTAACGTGACTGGGCAGGGTGGGTCTCAGGAACATCAACACAGGGTGGATTGGGGCGGGGTATTCCAAGGAAGTACGAAATTTATGTGACCAGAGGTAAAGAAATAGAGTACATCAGGAAACTCGTAGACTGAGGAGAATGGTGGGAGTAATGGGGCCAACTTCCAGGATGCAGAGCGTCCCTGGCTCTTTCCCTCTGGCACCCCACAGAACGGTACTGATGTTTCTCATTTGCGAAGCCCGGCAAACACAGGTGCAAAGTATCGCGTCTCATTGGGAGTGAAAAGGATTTCCGGGCCGTGGGACAGCATCGTGTCCCTTTCAGCACGAGGCCTGTTGCTTACTGGTAGGCAGACTCCACGTCCCTGCGGCCACCATGCGTCTGACCCTTGGGCTGAGCCAGCACCTGAGATCAGGGAAAGGGTGGAAGGGAGGGAGAGACTGGGAACAGCAGGAAGGCAGCAGACAGAATACAGAGCTGCCCCAGGGGACAACAGAGGAACCTGAGGCGTGGGGAGCTACTGTCGCCTCAGAGCTCATCTCTCTGGTGGCTAAGGCTAAGAGAAACTCGGTGGTGGCCCCTGCCTTGGCTTGTTGATGTAGCTGGGTGCTCTCCCCCTCACCGGGGAGGGTCAGCAAAGGTCGTAGGTCAGGCTCTGACTCAGCTTGGCTTGACGAATTTACTTTTAAACAAACCCCTCTGGACTCCTCCCTGAGGCCTGTCACATAAATTTCTATTTAGTAGCACTGGGTTTCCAGCGAGGGAGCTGCCAGGGTGTTTTGAGAAGGAACTGGGAGGTCAAATGGTCTTGTCTTTGGGACTGTGTGGATGAGAGCTTGGAGCTGGGTGCCAGATGGGGTTGTGAGAGGAAGACCCAGTGCAGTGTCATTTCCCCATGACTCCTGGAAGTAGCCACGATGGCCAGGGGACAGGCCTCAGGCTTCTGCAGTTCCCTGGAGTGTGCACACCTTGTGGGAGGGAGCTGAGAACGATAGTCCCCCCCATCCCTCTACCCCACCCCTGTCTCTATATCTGCAGAGAGAAAGCCAGTAACAATGTGTCAGATCTAGGGGCCTCCCTGTACTCTGGGCGTTCTCTTAACTGTTCTCACAGTGCCTTATGGAGGGGACAGAGAAGCCTGTGAGGTCCTGAGGGAATGTGCATGGTTGTTGACATAGCCTCAGCTCTATGGAGGGGGCAGCGCCTTCCCCAGGTGAGGCTCAGAGGAACAGCAAAGCCTTCTTCAGGTCAGAGTGTATATGTGTGTGCATAGAATGTTCCCCACAGCTTTCTGCCCCAGGATGCTTACAGCCTCAAGACGGCTCCCCCGCAGATACCGCTCCTACTGAGATTAGCTAGACATGTCTCCTTGTTCCATTGTACATAATAAGCCTGCCTCATTGTTTACCTGTACGTAATACAGACATCTCCACATTCAACTGTATGCAATAACCCCGCTCCCCTCCTCAATGCTATAGAGTAAACACATCAGCTCCTCGGGTACCGCAGTGTCTCCTGTAGAGAGCCCAGTCCGTCTGGTTCTGGATTGTCTGTGTGTTCTTGTAGTTGTCTTTTCTTCATTTCCCCTGCCCTGGTCAGGCCTGTCAGTGGTCAGGGACTCCCTTCCACCGTGGAACCTGAGACCCACAGGCGCTGCAGCCACACGACGTAGACCCAAAGCTCCTTGCTGCCTCCTCATGTCTATCTTACAACACAAGCCTTTATGGAATGCGCAGCCCTAAGTCATTACTTTATGCAGGTTATTAACCTTTGAGCCTTGGCTCGTTGAGGTGTCAGTGAGGTGGCCGAAGGTCAGATCCATCCCCAGATCAGCTCCATCCCCAGATCAACCAGTTTGGAAATCCCTCCACACACTAAACCAAAACCACACCCCATAGTTATGGCTCCAGCTTGAATTTGAAGGGTGGAGGAGAGGCGGGAGGCTTCCGCCCAGCAGTTACTTCCGGGATATCCTTGGAACATGCGTGTTTAGGGCAGAGTCAGGTCCTAGAGACCCCACTGAAAAGGAGTCAGCCTGCAGTCCTCAGGAAGGCATCACAGCGGAGGTGACCCCCTCCTGGCTGACGGGTGTGTGGGCCAGGCAGGCAGAGCAGGGCAAGAGGAATGCAGAGCCACAGACGGCACAGCCCAGCGCAGCCCTGTTTGTGTTGGCAATGCCGCTGCCCAGCCATTTCCAGGTTGTATGGCTGCGTGATGGAGAATGTAGGTCAGGGGTTTAAGCAAACACCTCGGAACCTCACATCTGTGTGAGCGTGAGGAGGGGCACAGTGAGCTTCTGGAAAGCTGGTAAGTACGAAATGGTCTCTGCATCGGAAGGACAGCGTCATCAGCTGTCACTTACCTTGGCGGGGGTGGGACATGGACCCAAGAGATGCTAAGCTGCATTGAGGGCACAGAATGCTGAGAACAGCTGGCAGGAGACAAGGCCTGGCATTAGGCAGGGCAGGAGAAACAGCAGCGGAGGGAACAAGGAGGGCGAGGGGATGCTGTGGTCATGTGACACCCAAGGCAAGCAGGAGCCAGAGGCCACCAACAAACACTGGCCTGAGAGGAGAAACAACCCACCCCAGTCTGGGACCACACACATGCACAGCCTCTGTGGCAGGTCACACCTGTGACCAACATGGAGCGCTCACACCCGTGACCAACATAGAGTGCTCACACCCGTGACCAACATGGAGCGCTCACACCCGTTATCAACATGGAGCGCTCACACCTGTTATCAACATGGAGCGCTCACACCTGTTATCAACATGGAGCGCTCACATCTGTTATCAACATGGAGCGCTCACACCCGTGACCAACATAGAGTGCTCACACCCGTGACCAACATGGAGCGCTCGCACCTGTTATCAACATGGAGCGCTCACACCTGTTATCAACATGGAGCGCTCACACCTGTTATCAACATGGAGCATTCATACTGCCTCTCACTAAGGGGAACCCATGTATAAAACCGAGAGGTATGAACCTTGAGACAAGAGTCGTTGCTGGCTCTTGTCATTTTCTAATCGTCTCCCTCTTCCCTGAGGCTCTAGAAACAGACACCAGCTGACAATGGGGTGTGTTCTGGGGGGGCCTCTGGACCTGGACCAGAGCTGCCATTAAACAGAGAGGGAGACCTTTACCTGCCTGTCACCAATGGCCCATGCCAGTCCCTCCTGACCCAGGGCTCCACACTAGCTGATGCCGGGAGTTTATAGTCCCTAAAAAAGTGGCTTTGCTGGTAGGAGCCCCAGAGACACTGGGGGACACAGTGTAGAAGCTACTCATTTATATGGCCAGGACTGGGAGCTGTAGCCTGCAGGAAGGAACCCTATGAACTCCAGAGGTAGGTGGGGCCACCATCTAGCCGGCCACTCACTAGGGCGTGTGTGTGTGTGTGTGTGTGTGTGCGTGCGTGAGAGAGAGAGAGAGAGAGAGAGAGAGAGAGAGAGAGAGAGAGAGAGAGAGAGAGACCTGCTCCCCATGATTCTCTGTCCCCTCATTTTACACTGAGGTCATTATACCCCCTTACCCTGGTCCCAGCAATCCTGCTCTTGGCCAGAACCCTGGTCCTGGAGGCCTGAGATGTGGACAGATCCTGCTCCTGGGCATGGTGGCCCTTTGTCTGTGTAGAGCCTTGGAGACACCCCCGCTAAATAGAGTTCCTCTCTCTCCTCTTTGTCTTTGCCTGAACACGATTTATTGCCTTGAGATGGTGATGCTGTGTGGATGAGAAAAGACGCTTTCCGAGGAACCGCAGAGTGGCCCTGGGAGCCCAATTGCCTTGGTGGGAGGCCTGACCTCACTTCCTCCGCAGCCGTAATTAATGGGACAGCAGAACAGCCTCCGAGAGCCAGGTCCCCAACAGCAGCACACACTTACAGTGCATTATTCCTGCGTAAAGAGCCCTCAGGGCCGTCACACTTGCAGGTCAGCGGGCACAGAGGCCACTCTGGCTCGCTCAGTATTTACTGAGAAAACATCACGTGTCTTCTCATCTGCTCTTACACTTAATAGCTGACACTAGTCCATACAAAAACCAAGTGGGTATTTTGAATGGGGGTTTTCTTCTGAGTGCCAGGAACCCTGGACCAGAGTCTATGGTTACAGACTCCTCATGGGGAGGCCTTCCTTTCCTCTGGGTGGGAGGCAACTGGGAGGAGGGGGGCACTCAAGCCCAAGGTCAGAGGCCAGAGGCATTCTCCTTACCCACCAAACTGCGTCCCCAGTCCTGACCACTAGGCTACCTCGCTTCTCCCCTCCTCCTTTGCACCGACTCCCCATAGGCAGCTCCGTCTGTGACCTCCTCACCCATTCATTCACTAAATATTTACTGTGCGTGCACCATGAGCCAGCTTCATTCTGGGCACTCGGGGCAATCCTCAAGGACAGTGAAGCCGACCAGACCCTGGTCCCAAGGGAGTTTATGTTCTGGGAACAAATGGCAAGGCTCAGTGAGCCCCAGGTGTGCTGCGGGGCAGGAGGGTGAGCAGCAGGAAGAGGGAGCAGGGGAAGCTGTGGGCTGCACATCCTGGAGGGGGGAGTCACAGTGGGGGGTGAGATTGGGACAGATAACCTGCAGGAAGGAAGGAGGCTTGAACTTGGACTTCTGGGGGAGGAACGTGCCTGAGATGGGGACTTCGGTAGGCACAGTGGAGGAAGGAGCTGAGTTGGAGATTAGGGGTGCAACTGGGGTGGACCACACAGTGTCCTGGGCCGACTGTGATAAAGGACCATGCACTAGTTAAGACAGCTCCAGCGGCTGTGGGAGGGTCTTGCTCACTGCCTTCTACTCCTGGAGCCCAATGTCTCCTTCTCTTCCTCCTCTTCCCTCAAGCACTCTGAAGGATGGACAGTTTATGTCCTTCCAGTCCAGGGCGCTACTCACCCCGCAGGAGTCAAAACAGGTCAGGGCTAGAACTGATGCTCGTGCCTGGGTCATAAACTCAACTTCCCCACTAACTAAAGGCTAGTAATCCCCGAGATTTTACAGGAGATTTACTCTCCTATAAAATGGGACTGAAGGAGCGCTAACTTCTGAGGGCAGCCCTGAAGGTTAAGCCAGATGTCACACATTGTAACCTGTCACCAGTGGCACCAGACAGCGGTTATTGTCAGGGTGAACGTGCTGGTCACTAAGTGGACAGTTAGTTTCAGGTTTAATATGATAGAAATTTCCCTCTGGTTTTGGAGATCCTTCAGGTAGACAGACCTGAAAATGCTGACTACCGTCGTGGAAAGGCAACCCTTCATTCAGATAAGTGGGTACGGACTTGTCTTCAGTGAGACTGGGAACATTGTGTTCAGGCTTGCACAGGGATGGAGATGTATAAACCACTCGGGCACATCCCCTGTAAACTTGAGGTCAAAACTTATTCATGCTAAATACAAAAATCAGCATTTTTTTTTGTTTTTTTCAAGACAGGGTTTCTCTGTAGCTTTGGAGCCTGTCCTGGAACTAGTTTTTGTGGACCAGGCTGGCCTCAAACTCAGAGATCCGCCTGCCTCTGCCTCCCGAGTGCTGGATTAAAGGCATGTGCCACCACTACCTGGCTGAAATTCAGGAACTTAAACACCATTCCCATCAGGGAAGGAAGACCTGAAATATGGACGCTGAGCACTTACTTGAAAACAAAGCCGGGCGGTGGTGGCGCACGCCTTTAATCCCAGCACTCGGGAGGCAGAGGCAGGCGGATCTCTGTGAGTTCGAGACCAGCCTGGTCTACAAGAGCTAGTTCCAGGACAAGCTCCAAAACCACAGAGAAACCCTGTCTCGAAAAACCACAAAAAAAAAAACTTACTTGAAAACAAAAATCATGAGTATAAAAAAACAATAAAACGTTCAAGAGTTCCAGGGAGAAATACACATTATGGAGTAGATTCAGAAGCTCTGTCTGCCAGGTGAGATCTGTTAAACCAGTGGAGAACTAGCTCTCCCTGTTTCAGTTAGCTTTGCGTGGCGTGGACACATATGTGCATGTGTATATACACAGAGGCCGCAGGCCCGTCTCAGTCTCAGGTTCCCTGGCTGCTGTCCACTTTGCTTTTTAATTCGGGGTTTCCTACTGGGGCTCACTGTGTAGGATGACTGGCTGGCTGCCTCCCTAGCTTTGTTGCCATTCTCTAGTCATGGGCAACCAAGCAGGCACCTGCACGCTGGGGTATTTTATGTGAGTTTGGGGGGGGGGTTCAGATGGAGGTCTTCGTGTTTGCATGGCAAGAACATCACCAACCAAGAGCCATCTCCCCGATCCCCTTGCCTTATTTTAGAAAAGAGAAACCAAGGCGTACAAAATGGAGAATAGAAGGCAGGTCAAATGATACAGAAATCGTGGGGAAATGATAAGGTGACAATTTTTAATTCTTAGTGGAAGGGGTGATTCGTTAAACACACACACACTTCCAAACCAACTTTAAACAACAAAAATATAAAGGAAACCATTTTAAAAATTGGATAGCAAGACACGGTTAAGGCTAAATTATTTTGTTTATTAACAGGATGTAAATCTGAATGATCCAAAACACACAAAGAGTGCAGACAGGGCTTCACTGTATTTTAAACATGAATCCTCAAAATCGACAAAAAAGCACAGAAAAGAAAACTGTAACACCACACAGAGAATTCTAAGAACAACGAACAAAACACTTGCAAAACACACTGCCAGACAGAGTAAATACCCAAGCCCTCCAGGAAGGATCATCTTGCAGATATACTGAAGGAGTTCACAGGAGAAAAAACGTACTTCATGATACTGAATAAGGAGAAGAAGAAGGAAGAAAAGGAGGAAAGAGGAAGAAGGAAGAGGAGGAGGAGAAGGAGGAAGAAGGAGAAGGAAAAGGAGAAGGAGAAGGAGAAGAAGAAGAAGAAGAAGAAGAAGAAGAAGAAGAAGAAGAAGAAGAAGAAGAAGAAGAAGAAGCCTTTACAAGTGGCAGAAAGAGCCGAGAGTGGAAATGACAATGCCAAGAACATCATGAATAAGAATATTGGTACAAACATTAGGCGGAGTTCGGGGAATCCTGCAGAAGACGGGGAGGAAGAATTGTAGGAGCCAGTGAGGTCAAGGACACCACAAGAAAACCCACAGAACCTGTGCTCGTAGGGGCTCACAGAGACTGAGCCAACAACCAGGGAGCCTGCATGGAACTGACTTAATACCTCTACACTTATGCTACAGTTGTGTAGCTTGGTCTTCTTGTGGGACTCCTAACAGTGGGAACGGGGACTGTCTCTGACTCTGTTGCCTGCTTTTGGGACCCATCCCTCCTATGGGATTGTCTCATCCAACCTTTATAGAAGAGGAGGTGTCTAGTCTCACTGCAGCTTCATATACCATGGCTGACTGATATCCAGGAGCCCCACCCACACCTGAAGGGAAGCAGAGGGAGAGCAGTAGACATAGGGAGTGTGTCAGGGGAGGGACTGGGACAAGAGGAGAGAGGGGAAACTGTGGTTGGGATATGAAAACAACCAAGCAAACAAAAAAACAACCAAAAGAATCTTGATACTTCACTGTGGCTTGAAAGAGGATCAGGGTGGGGGTAGGGATGTGCAGAGGCTCACCCCGTGTCCAAACAGGGGATCCCAAACGAAATACAAATGAGTTAGTAAATTGCTCCCTGCTTGAATTTAGATCCCATGGGTTGGGGAGAAGGACAGGAGACAGCCGTCATAACTCCTTGGTTCAGTTGCTTGGTTCAGTTGGCAGGATGCTTTAATTTACTCTATTTTACTGTACCCCGAGCATTCCGTTCAGGACAAAAGTGCAGGTCAGACTCAGGATGCCCAGAGCCAGCTGATGAGAACTGGGGAACCGAGGCCCCAGAGCTCAGGAAAGGACGTTCCCTTGCTCTGTTCTAACTCTACAACCTTGCAGCTGGTCCTCCCTGCCAGCTGACACACCTTGGGGATCACCTTGTCCCACCTGTCCTCCTTGGTGCCCCTGCTGCTCCCATCACCGTCCTGCTTGAAACGGCACCTGAGTGCTGAGGACGAAGGCTGAGACCTAGGCCAGGTGCAGGTACATGGGTTTGCCATCCACGCTCTGGTACTATGAGGAGGGTCTGGGAAGCAAGGTGGGGCTTCCAGGGAGGAACCGACGCCATCTAACTTACATCTATACATAGAGAAACACATCAAGAGAGACGTGAGTAGGAAGCGCGACAGGCATGGCTTTGGAGATTCCCACAATTCCTCTGGAGTCCATTCTGCCCCACGCTCAGCACATCTATCCAGGGGTTCAGGGACAGAGCCAAAGATGGGGGTCTAGGCTGGCCACTTCCCAGGTCTCTTCCCAGGACTCACAGACATACTTTGAACCCGGAGTTCTCCAACTTGGAACAACTCTGCACTTCATACATTTTAAAATTCTATTTTTAAAAAAATGCAACCATGGGTAGAAGAGTTGCAGAGTCTGCAGTTTCCAGGATGTAACAACAAAACCTAAACTGGGCCTTACCTTAACCAGTTTCTTAAACTAGAGTCGGATGCAGGATGCGGGGATCATGAAAAACATCAGCAGCAATACATGGTTTCCTCAAGGCACAGCAACCAAAAAGCAAGTCAAAGCCGAATGTGCATAATAAAGGTGGCATTAACCCACGGTGTACAGCAGAACTTCCCGGCGGCCTTGGTTCTGAGCGCAACACCCATACTCCGCACTGCGCATGTCTCCCGCCGTGCAAGGCCAGCGAAGGCCGCCTGAAAAGGCGCGGCTCCAATTCAAGGCTCTCGCGTTAGCTACAGAAAGTTTTTATGCTGCAAGTCAAATTTTTATAGAAGTTTTTATGCTGCAAGCATTTATAGAAGTATAATGATTTAATTATGGGAAGCAAAGACTTGCAATGCTTCCTTACCACCGCCCTTCAGCAGGTAAGCTTTTACACACGCGTTCGGTGGAAGAAGGCTGTGGTGGCTGCTTTGTCACTTTGACACAACTTAGAACGACCTAGGAAGAATCTCAATAACGAACCCTCTAGATTAATTTGGCCTGTGGCCCTGCCCGTGGGGGGGTCTGTCTTGATACCTCTTGCTGATGTGGGAATACCCAGCCTAAGCGATGGCAGTGTTTTTAGGTAACAGTCAGATAAGGGGTCTTGGAGGAGGGAGGTTTTGGCTTTTTTGCACTCAGTCTTTACTCTTGCTGGTGAGCTCATCCACTCTGCAGGCGCTGCCACTGATGCCTTGGCTGACTGATGACACTCAGCCAGACATCTTCAGTCTTCAATGCGGAGGGAACGTCGTCTGCTCTCCAGGAATCTTCCACGCCCTTGGAGCCAGATTGGAACTGCCAAGGTGCTCAGCCACACACACCAAGAAACGACCAGGCCTTTGGCCTCTGTGGTGTGAGAAGGCCAGTGATGGGCTTCTCTGACCGTATTGTATAAGCCATCACTAAATCCCCCTTTAGCAAGCATTCATCCTATTGCTTCTGATGCCCTGCAGAGCCCTGACCCAATACAAGGGCTCTGCCTGGGAATTACCCGAAGCTATGTCAGTGAGCGCATAGGGCAAGGGGAGCTTTTGCAGAACAAATAGTAAGTCAGGAAATGCCCAAGGGTGAGGCTGGGGTGGTCAACATGCAGCCCTTTCCGGTTTTGCATTGAAGATTAAAAAGTTGAAAGGGCTTTGGTGGGCAGGGAAAGTGTCAGGTCCTGTGGCATTGGTAGCCAATATTCTGGGGGCTTCTGCCTGGCAGTGGAGTTCTCTCCAATGAGGTCAGCCTGAGCTCCTTGTGGAGAACCATCACGACGCGTGGTAACGCGCATGTGCAAATACGCTCCTCCCAACAGCTGCCTCTGAAAGTTTCAAGTGTTGCTATCCTTTCAACACCCAAAGACTGGGAACTGGTCCCCCAAATACTCTGACACAAAGCAACAGAGCCAGGCCAGAGGAACCCACCTCTCTCCTTTAAGACTCTTTGACCTCAGTCTGAAGCCTTCTCTAGCATAGCTGTGCCCATCCCCGACTGCCCGTATCACATGGACCAGTCAAATCGTGGCTTTCATTGAGAACATTCCCTGGTGTCCATCTGGCTTGCTCAGTGGCTAAATGCCTGCTTCTATCTGTGACACTAGCCCTCTGGCTGCTCCCCAGGCCTGTATCTCAAGACCCCCTACCCCCCAGAGCGCTTTTCTCTATGCATACTTTCCGTATTTTGGATCCTGTGCTCCCTTGCTACTTGGGACTGTGCTGTGTAAGGAAGGATCTTTCTTCCCCTGACCCGCAGACGACAATGAG
This sequence comes from Microtus pennsylvanicus, assembly GCF_037038515.1. Classification (NCBI taxonomy): domain Eukaryota; kingdom Metazoa; phylum Chordata; class Mammalia; order Rodentia; family Cricetidae; genus Microtus; species Microtus pennsylvanicus. The sequence continues at coordinate 28,657,974 of NC_134595.1, forward strand.
TCTGAGCTCCCAGAAACACTGGTGTCCCACACTGTTGCATTCATGCATCTTCAGCAGATGGCTGTGCTCTGGGAAGGAGGAGCACACTCCTCAGATGGGACAGCTTTACCTAGTTCCTCTCTGTGTGACTGTCCCCTACAGTTAGCGTTGGCTTGAGGAACCCCTGTGCTTGAGTGGAGGAGCCGCTGGCATGTGTTGGTGGTACAGTTGTGACCATAGCCGAATCCAGGCAGAGTCAGAATGAAAACCCAGCAAAGCTCAGTAGGAATCACCTGCCCTCGGTGTGATAGGAGACCTACAGTGACTGGCAGCCCAGAGAAAACTGGTACACACAATGGCTTCTCCACCCAAAGCTGACAGAGCTTCTCGTTCCTTAGAAGCCACAACTCCAGGCGCTCAGCTCTGGCCAAAGGCCCTGTGGTCTCCGCTCTCTGCTGTCCCTGAACCAAGGGTAACACAAGGGGCTCCTGTGGTTCTGATATTTTTATTCTTGGATCAATCTAAGTCCCAAATCCAGGGGCTCAGGAACCAGTGCTCTCTGGCTGTCTTCATTTCCTACACCCCAACTCTGCATGCATAGTCAGGGATTTTCCCTTCTTCTTGTGTCTTTAATATGTCTTCTTCCCAGGAAAGGCTCTAACATGGACACTCTTTACCTTGCATCCCGCCAGGGCAGGAAACAACACAACACTTCCTTCCCACCCTCCTGCCAGTCAGATGCTCACTGGAGACTAGCCACTTAATGTCCATTTCCTATTGTAACTGCTCACAACAGGTAGGTCTCTCGGAAAGGGAGGTCTATTGCATGTCTTATCACCCACACAAAAGGCCACACACCATAGACACCATCGCCTAATTATGACCTATCCCTATAGGTACCTCTTTTAGGGGCTTTGGTATTTTTCAGCCACACTGGCAACCAGCAGACCCCAGTGACCCTTTTGTCACTGCCCCCATGCCAAAAGCACTCTTGCAGGTGCACAGCCATGCTTTGCTTTTCAGGTGTGTGAGAGGATCAGAACTGAGGTCGTCAGGCTTCCTCAGCAAGAGCTCTTACCCATTGAGCCAGCTCCTCAGCCCTTGGAGTCTCTCTCAAGCTCTCTGACCACACAATGCTTATCTCAAAGGATGTTTAAACACGAGCAAAATGAGGTGGCATGCATCTCTGATCCAAACACTCGAAAGACTGAGGCAGGAGGATTGCAAATTCCAGACCAGCCTAGATTATAAAAACCACGACTCTAGCAAACCAACGAAGAAACAAAAACCAGATACTTGTAAAGCCATTTCTTTGACAAGATTACCTCTCTTTGGTGACCCAGCACATGGTATGGGTGTCCTCATCTTTGCTCAAACCCTGAACTTCTCTTCAGCAGAGAACACATTTTCTGCCCAGGGCTGTGGACAGTGTCTGGGTATTGTAGGCAGAGTTTTTCCTGGGGACTGACTGCCAGCCCCCCCCCCCAGTAAACACAGAGACTGAATATTAATTACAAATCCTCAGCCAATAGCTTAGGCTTGTCTCCAGCCAGCTCTTATCATGTAAATCAACCCATTTCTATTAATCTATGTGCTGCCCCCGGCTCATTTACCTCATCTAGGAACTTCCCATGTTGCTGCTTCCAAGTCTGGCTCAGGACTCCCCAGACTCCACCCTTCTTCTTCCCGGCATTCCCTCGGCCCTGGAAGTCCTGCCTAATCACCGGCCAATCAGCTTCTTCTTGACATCGAGTGCAGCACACTTTCACAGTGTATGGAAGGATTGTTCTACAGCAGGACATAGCTTGGCTGTCCCCAGTGGGTGGATCCAGAAGTGCTGCTGATCAGCCTGCAATGCAGGGAGCAAGTACCCCTCACCCCAGATGCGATCTGGTCCAAGTGTCAGCAGGGCTGCGGTTCAGAAACCCTATTCAAGATTAGCCCCAAATACCCTAATTTATTTTGTTTGGATGAGCTCTTGGCTGTAGTGGCTGGCTGAGCTTCCTTCGTCTTTAAACACTTACCCTACTCCAGTTAGATTTTTTTTCATCTGGTTCCTCAGACCTTCTGAAGGTCATAGATGGCAGACGTTGTTGGATCATTTTCTTTTTTTATTCTTTGTTTTGCTAAAGAAGGCATTTGAAACCCCGGAAATCCCTCTGCTCACGGCTGTGACCGAAACTTCATCTTGGTGTGTAATTTTTAAATCTTCCAACCTAAAACATGTTTTACCACAGGCTTCGTCTGCTCCTTGATCGGTCGGTTACCCAGGAATGTGTCTTTCATGTGGAACGAGAGGGCATTTTTGTCAGGGAGTTCTTGACTGACGCATGTCCTCCATACTGTGGTCAGAGTGGCTGTGGGCAGCCCTGGCCTCGGTTTTCCTTTCTGTTGACATTTTGATGTGTGTTCATTGACTGACTAACAGTTTGCGAGCTGCTGTCTTCCCAGTTTGTTTTCTCCAGGCCTCTGCTGATTCCACCCCAACGATGTTTTGACTTGGACTTTAGAGATGTGTGAGTGTGTGTGTGCGTGTGTGTTGGTGGTTGGATGAGAATGGCCCCCATAGGTCCATATATTTGCACACTCCATCCCCAGTTGGTGAACTCTTTGAGAAGGGCTAGAATGGGTGGCCATGTTGGTGTAGGTGTGGCCTTGTTGGAGAAAGTGTGTCACTGGGGGTGGGCTTTGAGGTTTCAAAAGTCCATGCCAGACCCAGTGGCTCTCTGCTTGCTGCTGGTGGATCAGGATGTGGAACCCTCAGCTCCTGCTCCAGCACCATGCCCGCTGCATGCCTTCATGTTCCCCTCCGTGATGATAATGGACTAGCCCTCTGAAACTATAAGCCAGCCCCCAATTCAATACTTTCTAAGAGATGCCTTGGCCATGGTGTCTTTCCACAGCAATAGAAACTCTAAGCATAGAACAGGGCAGAAGACAGCTTCTCTTCTCCCTGCCGTTTGGCCATCCATTTCTGCTCATCTCCCTCCAACAAGGTCCCGTGATTGCTGGGGTCAGATCAAGGACACTACTCCACTCTCGGCCTAGGCCAATGCCCTGGGAGGAGCAGAGGACTGGGGACAAACGAACAGTTTGTGCAGCCAGGTCAGGGCACTTGAAGATGTGAGACCCATGTCCCGAGCATTGCAGGCAGATCAACAGCACACACCGGGGACAACCAAGCTAACCCAGACACTGCCCACATCCCCGGGAGGAAAATGTGCTCTCTGCTAAAGATAATTTCAGAGTTTGAGCCGAGATGAGGACACCCACACCATGTTCTGATCTTGTCAAGAAAGTGACTTTACCAGCACATATCAACTGAAATGCTGGGATAGAGGGCAAGGTGGATCACTGGAGCTTGCTGCCTGCCAGCCTCGCTGAAAAGCCTGGGGCTCTGGGCTCAGTGAGAGATACTGTCCCGAGGGAATAAGGTTGAGAGTGATAGAGAGGGACATTTGACATTCTCCTCTGGCCCACACACACACATGCATCCTTTGGCATGTATACACACTCATGCACCGGACACACATGAAATAAAAAAAATCAGAAAAGGACTGCAGATACAAGCATTCACTTGGGGAAATAGCACCAAGCCCAGAGTGGAGGAAGCAGCGCAGAAGGCACAGTGAGTGTGGCTGTGAGTTCCATGCATCTAGGCTTCCCACCCTTGGTCACCTGCAAGGCTAAGATCAGGGGCTCAGCTGGGCGTGTCTCCTTTCTGCCTCTTGCTCTGGAAACTCAGTCTGCCTTGTGACTGTCAGCAGGGCTCTTGTAGGAAATGAACACCTCCCTTACAACCACGTCTATGACATTAATGACCCTGATGTCAGGAGCCAGTCCCCCTTCCCAAAATAGGGTTTGTTTATTCTGCGGCAAAAGTCCCTGTAGTAAACTAAGCACGCGAGCAAGCAGCTCACCTGTTCGCCCAAGGTGAGCCAATAGGTGGGTGTCTGCCATTTCTCTCTAGGCTCCTTGTTGAATACAATCACTAACGCCCTTCATTTCCCCCACTGAGCCAGTGTGGCAAGCCCTGTGGGTGGTACCTGCCGATGGCCAGCCCTGCAGTACAGAAAGCCCTTCTAAAGCTTCTGGAAACCTCAACACTCTAAGAGCCAAAGCCATGAAAACAGTGTAGGCTCATGGGGATCCTAAGACCACATAGGCTTATCTTAGAGACACTGTGTTTTGGAGGGAGAGGGCAGGTCGTTTTGGTGGGACTGCATTCCTGGCCATTCCCTGTGACTCCGTGGGAGCCACCTTCCTTCTTGAAAGTATTTCAGACCCCTCCCCTCTACTCCACTGGAGTTTGCTTAACAGAGAAATCACATCATGGCCGTACCAGTGCTTCTGCAAGATAAGGCAGCCCATGTGTCACTGTGCTTGCTCTCCTATACCCCCAGGTCTGTGATCTGCTGGGGCTGAGGGTGCCAGGACAGACAGCCTAGGCTGGGCACTATGGTTGATCAGGCTAGTGCCAGAGCTGTGTGTGGCGCGGAGCCTTCTGGGCTAGGTGCTGTGGGTTATGGGTAGCCTGCCAGGCTGAGCCCTTGAGATGAAGAGTGGCCTCCTGGGATGGTTGCTAAAGGTGATGGGGGCAGCGTCTTAGGCTGGGTGCTGCAGTTGTGGCTCTGTTCTCTTGAATGTTTCCGATGTGGCCCTCCTTCATACTCAGCCTCTTGAAACAATGGACCTAACTGCTGGGCATCTCCCAGACCAGTCCCTGGTTCTGGCACCTGTAGGGCCGACTGATCCTCTGGAGGCTAGCAGGGCTGGGGGTTATCTGAGTGGGGATGGCCCTCCAGTGCTTTGCATCCCAGAAAGTGCAGACACACAGGGACCACATCCAAGAAGCGGTCCTTGGCCAAGCCCTCGGGACCAGGGTTCCATGAGAACCGTTTTTTATTGAGAATTGTGGTATGTGGCGGATTGAGAAATTGCCATAGTCAGAAAAAACAAGTGGAAAACCTTCCAGAAAACAAACACTGCAGAAGGAAGTGCCAGGGCAGGGAGTGTTGAGCCTGTGGGAGACTGAGAATGACTTCTGGAGCACTGCTGGGCCGTCCAGGTCCCGGGGCCTGCGGATTTGGCCCGGTGGCAGCTCTCACTATATTTCAGGTCTGAGAGATTCTTTGATTAATTTCTGTGGACTTCACCAGAGTTACAGCAACTCCCCGAGCACTAATTAAGGAAGAGAGGCGGACGGTGACTCATGCTGGAAAGAACCCTCCCAGCCCTCAGAAAGCATTTCAGGTCCTCACGCAGTGGGAATGGCCTCCGATCAAGGCAGCTCTGGCCAGAGGTCAGCAAGATAATGGTCAGAGTTCCTACTAGTCTCTCTCTCTCTTTCTCTCTCTCCTTCCCTCCCTCCCTCTCTCCTTCTGCCTTTCCCTCTCTGTCTCTCCCTCTCCCCCCTTCTCTCTCTCTGTCTCTCTCCCTGTGTGTGTGTCTGTGTGTGTCTGTGTCTGTCTCTCTGTGTCTGTGTGTGTGTGTGTGTGTCTGTGTGTGTGTGTGCCCACGCACAGGCTCCAGGCTCCAATCCTGTGTTTCCTAGAAGAGCTGACAGGGACATCTGGCATGGCTTCTGTTTGCTAGAAACTGACAGAACTTCTGGGGGTTTAAACCCAGGGCCTCATATATGCAAGGCAAGTGGCTACCACTGAACTGTGCTCTAGTCACCCCAGAGTTAGATTTCAGAAGCCCACGACAAGGGCACTACCACCATCCAGGTTGGAAGTCATAGCATCCATCTGGCCCCAGCCACACAGGGCCCTTTTGGCTGACTAAACCTTTTCTTGAAAGCTTGGGTGGTAGAGAAGGAGACCAGAGGTCATTGCCTCAGTCACATGCCGGGGAAGGTTGACAAGGCACACGCCACTCTTATCCAGCATAGAAACAGAGCGTGCCAAGAGGGAGGGCAAATTCAAATGTGTATTTTCTCTCCAAGTGAGAAGTAGCTTGGAGACTTTCCTGCCATGTGACTTCTCTGGCTATGGATCTGACCTGGGGGACCACAAAGGAACCACAGCCTGGGACTCCTTTGGACCCAAGGACTGAGCAGCAAGGGTGGACCTTATCCCTAGTATAACTTGGTCCAGGGCAGAGAGAGAGAGAGCTGAGTGCCACAGGTACAGTGTTATTGCACACTAGAACAGCAGCCTTCTGATGGAGTGAGTACTGTGCTCTTACAGGGCTGCTTGTCCTCCAGCCTCCATTCTTGTGAACAGTCTACATCCAGATAAGAACGAGCTCGCTATTCGGCCAAAGGGAATAAATCTTCTTTAGAGCAGGAATGGGTCTTAGGGTCTGAGTCTGGACAGCTGGGCAGCGCACAAGTGCCGAGAACCTCGCTGGAGCTGTCAAAGCTGTCTGGAGTGAACGATGCAGAGCACCGGGTCATGTAGCTCTAGCCACTCAGCCAGTAACCGAGTTGGTCCCATCTGCTAAGCAGCATGCTGGAGACCAGAGACCCAGCAGGGAACACACACATGGTAGCCAGGTCCTCACGGGATGGGAACTGACAACAGAAGAGCAAGCTCAGGCTATGTCCTCTTGGGTCTCACAAAGGGAAGTGAGGGGAAAGCGTTGTTAGCAAGAACGGGAACTGGGGGAGAAAAGGGGCCGGACAATTTGAGAGTTGTTTATGTTGTGGGGGCTTTCACTGATCACACAGAGAGGAGTCATAAACCCAGGCCAGAGTTCACCCAACACTGAAGTCGCCTTTCAGCCCCAGCTTTCCCATGGCGGTTGCTCTCCTTTATCTAGTTTTAGTTTAGGGTTATGGGTCTTTATCTGCATTTGTGCATATGCACCATGTGCATGCAGTGCTGGCAGAGGCCAGAAGAGGGCACTGTATCCCCCAGAACAGGAATGGCAGGCAGTTGTGAGCCACCATATAGGTGCTGGGGACTAAACCTGGGTCTTCTGCAAGACCTAGTGTTTTTAACCACTGAGCTATCTCTCCAGCCCCTTCACTGAGTTCATGTCTACATCATGGCCATGCAGAGGCACTTCCTCACAGCTGAGGGTACCCTCTTCATGAATTGTATTTTCATGTAGCATTGCTGGTTTCAACGAAAATGTTTAATCAAAAATTATAGATTCACAGGCAGTTGTTAGAAATAATACTCGCAGGCCCCACGTGGCTTCTACCCAGTTCCCAACACTGGAACACCTTGTAATAAGGAACAACAGAAAATGAGACCAGAAACCTGATCTTATGTGGCCAAAGCAGAGCAGTCTACCATCCTTCCTCAATAGCTCTGATTCCTGGGCCTCTCGTCCCCAGACCTCTAACAGTATCCTTTAGGGAGGGCTTTCCTTTCTTCCTCCCTTATCCCTGCAATGGCTACTCTGTTCTCCGGGTCTGCTATAAAAATTGCTCTGTCCAGATGCAATCTTTTGGAATTCACTCTTCCACACATTGTAATTTTCTGGAGACTTAACCCAGCTGTGCTTTGCGGCTTCTCTCCATGGTGGAGACATATTTGCTGCTGTGACTATGGCTCAGCTGGTGTCACAATTTGTCTTAATGAAGACATCTGCATCTGCGAGCAGGTTTCTCTAGGATACAAGCCCAGGACCAAAGTTGTTGGGTCACTGGGCAGTGAAGTATTTAGAATTCAAAACCTTCCAAACTGCTTTCAAGTGTCTGTATCTTTTAATGGTCACATGGGCAGTGTGAAGTAACCTGGAGGGGTCCTGGGCATCCCCTCCAGAGACCAGGGTGCCACTGTATGCAACCATTGTAATGGTTTAGATAAAATGGCGTAGTTCCCGACCATGGGGGGCAGCTGGTCCCATCACCCAAGGCATAGCACCAATGTAATGGTTTAGATACATGTAATGGTTTAGATAAAATGGTTCAGTTCCCTGAGGGGTGGCCGGGTCCCACCACTGAATGGCTCTGTGGGTCCCAGGCAGGTGGGAGGTGGCTAGTGGGTGAGAGACCTCGGCAGGTCAGCGGGAGCCATGGCAGGTGAACAGATGGGTAGATGGCATGCAGAGAAAGTAGGTATAGTTTATTTAGTGGGTTATGGAAGGGAAGGGGAAAGGGGAGAGGGAGGGAGGAAGGGAGAGAGAGCGAGAGAAAGAGAGAGAGGAGAGAGAAACAGAGGAGAGAGAAACAGCGAGTAGGGGAGAGAGAGAGGAGGGAGGAGAGGAGAAGAGGCAGCAGCCACCTTTTCTGAAGAGAGAAGAGACAGGATGGAAGCAGAACTAAGATCCCCTTGCCTGGGAGGAAGGGGGAGTGGGCAGGGCTTGTCTCTTAAAGGGACAGGACAGACCATTATAGCCATTCTGATGACAGTAAAAAGACATTACATTTTCCTCTCCCCGGTGGCTGATGATGCTTTGTTGTCATAGAGTCTCTCCTTTGAAGTGTCTCTCACAGTTTTTATCCCTTTTCTGTTGAGTCTCAATAAAAATACAAAATAATTTATTTCATCTTATATTTTTCCACATCACAGTCCATCGTCAAAGGAAGTCAGGGTAGGAACTCAAGGCAGGATCAAGAGGCAGGAGTCAGAGTCACCTGTAATTTGATTTTTAATTTCCTTTAAGAAAATTATTTATCTTATTTTTGCTTTTGGGTGTGTGTGCAGAGTTACAGGAGGTTGTAGGTCACCTGACATGTGCATTGGAAAGCAAACTTGAGTCCTCTGGAAGAGCAGCATGCAATCTCAACCACGGAGCCCCCTCTCCAGCCCCAGTTTTTCATTTTTAAGGAATTGCTCATTTAGCAAACCCTTTCAGTTTCCAGCTCATCAATTTTGTGTAGATTGTGTGTTTTGTGTCAAATCCGTGAACTCTTTGTCTAACTCTAGATCCCAAGATTCTCCCCCACCTAAAACTTTGTGCTCTGTGGTTTTGCACTTACGTCTGTGATCCATCCTGAGAGGATGGAGGTTTCCGACTGTGGTCCACACTCTGCCTGTGGCTGTGCATCTGCCCCATTGCCACACACTCAGAGGCCATTTTCATCCCTGAGATGTCCCCACACCATATCGAATCCTCTGGGTGTATTTTACGCGGGTCTATCCTGGGCGCTCTTGTGGGCATTCAGGCAGTGTTACAGTCTTGGGTTCCTTATATACACACTGAGTGAATTTTAGAAAAATCAGCGTGCCAACCTCTCCTGTTTGTTCTCCGTTTGCAAACTCTCAGCTTTCATTGCCTTTCGGTAAGAATTTCTGAATATTCTTGCCTATTTCTACAGTGGCTAGTGCTGGGGTTTAGCTTGGAATTTCACTAAATCTGCATATCAGTTTGGGAGACGTTGACACCTGTGTCGTGCTGAGCATTTGCACCTACAAACGTGGTAGACCCTCTCCCCTGACCGCTTTCCTTAGCTTGTGTAGCTTTCAGTGTGCAAGTCCTTTGCAAGAGTGACATCATCTCCGAGCTTCCACTTTCTGAACAGTTGCAAAAGCATTGCATTGCTAAGCTCACTGTCTTGGCTAGGATGTCCGTCACTGTGATAAACACCATAACTAAAAGCAGTCTGGGGAGGAAAGAGTTTATTTCAGGTTATAGTTCCACATCACAGTTTGTCATGGAAGGAATTTGAGGCAGGAATGCAAGGCAGGAACCCGGAGGTGGAAGCTGAACCAGAGGTTGTGGAGGAATGTTGCTTACTGGCTTGCTCCTCCAGGGCTTGCTCAGTTTGCTTTAGTATACAGTTCAGGACTACTTGCCTGGAGGTGGCACTGCCTCAATGGGCTGGGCCCTCCCATATCAATCATTAGTCTGGAAAATGCCTCATAGGCTTGCCCACAGCCCGATCTGGAGGAGGAATTTTCTCAGTCAAGCTTCCTTCTTCCCAAATGACTCTCAGTTGTGTCCGGTTGACAAGACACTCATCAGTCAGCTCTGTGACCCTGTGTTCATTGCGAATACACACAAATGCAATGAATTTTGTCTGTTGGTCATATATCTGGAAACCTTCTGAACTCAATGAATGTCCTAGAATTTTAAAAACTAGACTCTGGGATTTGGGCGTCGAGGGACACGTCATCTACAGGTGGCAGTCTCACTTCTCCCTTTCCAGTGTGTTTACATTTTTATCCTTTTCTTGGCATATAGCTGTGGCTGAACCTTCCACCACCAGCATGTTAATTTGCAGTCAGCCTGACACTATCTCTCTCACACACACATTCCGCAGTAAATGTAATCTGGATATGGGGACTTGGTAGATGCTTTTACCTAATTAAATCTCTTCTATATCCGCTGTTCTGAGAACGTCGCTTCTCACCACCAGTGGCTGCTGAACCCTGCCAAATGCTTTGCACGTCTATCGATAGGCCACCTGCCATTTCATCTTTATTCTTGCAATGTGAATACACTGTACTGGTTGTTTAAAATCTTCTCCTCTAATTTCTTTTATCATTTGAGAGTATATATATAATGCGTTTTTATCAAATTCAATCCCCGTTCCTGCCCCTCCAGTTCCTCCCCTATCCCCCCCCCCCCCCGCACAACTTCATGTGATTTTTTAAAAAATCCACCTAACCTATTTAGTGCTGGAAGTACGTGCATGGGTGTAAGAGCATCCCTAAAAACTGGTCTATTTCCTCCCGAACGGCCACCAGTTGCCAACACTTCCTCATCCAAAGGTAGAACGTCATGAGCCTTGCTCGCCCATGCTGGATTGCACCTGACTTGATCGTGCACCAGTCTTGTGCACGCAGTCACAGCTGCTGCAAGTTCATGCGTGCAGCAGTCCTGTTGTAACCAGCCAATCATGTCCTATTGCAGATGTCACTATCTCGGACTCTTACAGTCTCTTGGCTCCCTCTTCTTTTGTGATCCCTGAGTCTTGGGGAGAGAGGGGTGTTACATAGCTGTCCTCTGTCCCCATAACACTGATCAAATAAGATACGGCAGGAGTGCAAGGCTGGTTCAAGATTTTTCTGTTGGATTTAAGCCCCCCTCAATAAGATGGAGCACTGTCTAGTACATTAATTGGGTCAAAATCCAGATGGCTTGCTAGGTCCTGGATCATAGGAAGAACCTAATAACATTATTATACTAAATGGAATAGTGATGAACTGCCTCCAAGTTCTTATATTTATACCCACATATAGTGTGCCTCCACCCCTCATCAGAGAAACTCTTTTTTTTATAGCATATGACAATAAATACAGAAACAATTAATTAAGGGACTGTGGAGTACCCAGTTACATATATATCATATGCATATACAATGTATAGAGGTCAGAGAACAACTTGTGAAGTTGGTTCTCTCTCTCTCATTATGTGGGTCCTAGGGGTTGGACGCCGATGGTCAGGCTTGTGCCGCAAGTACCTTTACCTACTGAGCTAGCTTGCCAGCTCCTTCCACTCTATGTTGCAACTCCTTTGTGAAGTATATGCACACTTAGGGTAGCTGAGTGGTTTGGGGTCCTGCTTTGTTTTGTGTTTTAAATCCAAGCTGGAAATTCCTTTCTATTAGTATCTTTAGACCATTTACATTTAGTGTGATTATTGTTGTGTTAGGATGTATGTATGCTTTTTTATCCCTTTTTGCATTGTTTATACTTATATTATACTTGTATATATAAATTATACTTTTATTTCCCACAGCATGCTTGAATATTTTTTTATAATTCCATTTTTGTTTAGTTCTAATCACCCAAGACATGTAAATTTGGGGTAAACATGAATCATGTTGTTAGTGCTTACGGTTTCTCACAGGTCAATTTTACTCTGTGGTCTGCTCAGCACCAAGACTGTTAAAGTACTTTGGGTGTAGAGTGGGAAATGTGGTGGCTGGTTTGGTGACAAGAAGGTTTCAGAGAAGTGGAGAGAGTCTCTAAGTAGAGTCTCCCTCTTGGTAGGTCTCTGTTCCCCGCAGACTCTCCAGTCTGCACAGTCTGCTGTCCTTGAGACACTGGTGCTTGCAAACTTTGTAAACTTTGTTGCTGCTCTGGATCCACTTTCTTTTATATTTTAGGGTTTAAATTTTCTTGAAGCTTTGTTTTGAACAGGAATTGGTTCTGACAACTTTGTCCCCCAAGTTCCTAGGAGTAGGAGTTTTGGATCCTTGGCTTTGCTTCTCCCTCGGGACAGAGCTGAGAATTTTGTTCAGTGTAATTTATTTTATAAAATACCCAGGAAATGTGAGATTAGAGTGGGATTTGAAAAATAAAGAAAAGACAGAAGACCTGGTCCAAGATACCCCACTGATGTGGATGTCACTGCAGGCAGTGGGGGGCAGTTGTGCCAAGGACCCTCAGCAGCCACCGAGCAGATGGCCTCAGAATTGTCCCACTCCGGGACCTGGAGGAGCAAGTTTATCAGAATTGTATCAGGTGTGTGAACCCCTTTGCACTAGCACTCTAGAACAGATGAGTGTCAGATGGCTAGGAAGCCCTGGGTGGAGAATGAGCAGACCTGATGTGACCATCAATGGAAGCAATGAAGCAATGGAAGCAAGATGTGATTTAAGAGGTTGACAGAGGTGTGGCTTGCAGGTGGCAAGAAAAGTTCCTGTGTTAAAAACTTAATTCCCAAAGTCGCACATGAATGCAAAGTCTTGGGGTGAACAGGACTGGATGAGGTGTGCCTCTATGGAGGCATTGCTGCCTTTCTGAAAAGAGAAAGAGAGAGCTAGCTAGCATGTTTGCTCTGTCTCACCATGTACCACCTCTGCATGCCCATCCCAGAAATTGAGTAGGCACCAGTGCCACAGACTTGGACTTTCAGCCTCCAGAATCATGAGTCAAATGAGCTTTTCTTCTTTATAAATGACCTAATTACAGGTATTTTGTTATAGCTGCAGAACATGGACAAAAAACATCCCATGTACAGTAGAATGCCCTGTTAAGTAGAGGCCAGCAAGGGCCAGCAGACGCCGCTCACCTGCTCCTGGGTGATGAGTGCATCTCTCCTCCCTGCGCTGCTCCTCTGCCAGCCTACTTCCTCTGCTTCCTCATGGATTCTGTTTTTCTATCTCCCAGTGTTCTTAGGGTTCGCATGCCACCACCTCCCCCACCCCTGCTGCTGACTCCGGAATCATATCCTTTTGGCTTCGGTTCTCACAGCCAACAAGAGCAGCCTCTGTTTCCCAAACCCCTAGAGGACCCTGCTTGGCCCAGCTCATCCTTTTGATAGAGGCCACCCATGCCTGGGCTCTTGGCAGCCAAGTGGTTGTCCAGCGATCCCCTCCCCTCCAATCAGCAGAGTGGGAGGGACAGAGATGGCTGTGTGGTGACTGTCCACATGGAGGAGGAAGACATGGGAACAGAGAGAGGTCTTCTCATCCCCCCTCACCTTTAGAATTCCACAAAACGGACAGTGGGAGGAACTGGGTCTGGAGGTCAGTGGACCATCCAACTAATAGAAATTCGCAGTCCCTTCCAACTCCTTAGCCTTGTCTGCTTTTGTTTAATCTGTGAATTGCTGGGTCAGTTCCAATATGATAAAGAGTCACATTTGTTAATCTTGGCATCAAAACAGTGCTTTAAAATCTGAACAAAACTAAGGGAGCAGTACGTTTTCAAGATGTAAGGCCAGGAAGGGAAGGAGTGCTTTTGTGGAAAGTCTATAAAGCGAAACACGGAGCACAACCACCCCGGGGTGTGTGAATCCTTTACTCAACCACGGTGTGGGGTGGGGATGGTGGGGTGGGGGCGGGGGGGGCTTCCATCCATTGAACAAGAAAAGATAAGCAGTTTGTAGCAGCACAGGCAGCTCTCATGCGCATGCCCTGTCGAGAGGATCCTGTCCCCACAGACAGAGCATAGCAAGGTGTCCCTAGGCTTATCTTCAGCATGTCAGGATGAAATGACAGGCCTTCCCACTCCTCCATCTGGCAAGCTGGCTTGCATGGGGTGCTCAGAGGTGGGTGCTGACCTTATCAGGATTTCTTCTCACTCCTAGACATCTGCGTGGCCCCAAGCATTGGCAGCAAACATCCAGAGGTTCACCCCAAACTCTGCCCCTCCCTGCCCGTTCACTTTAGAAACAGCCCCCGGGGAGGTTTTTGGTTTTCACCATCCTTTCTTCACAGATACTGGTTGCTGTTTCCTTGTGCTGTGGATCTTATCAAGTCACAAAGCCATCTCTGCTCATTCTTCGCAGGGACGCATGGAGGCCTTCCCAGAGCCTGGAGAGTATTCATGACCCCAGGGTCACAAACAGCTGTGTTCTAAGAATATTACACCTGGCTGTGCTTTTCCTCGGAGCCATTGTCAAGGTTCCCATTTGGCCATGGCCTCTCAAGTCATCAATGTGTCAAGAAAGCTTTCTGTGTTCTTCCTTGTGTCAGCCTGGCCATTCCTAGCAGTCTTCTAACTTCTGCTCTTGGTGGAAGCATCAGACACTCATTTGTTAAAACGTTCTGTGTTGTAAGCAGAAATCCAGCTCAGAGGGCTGTAGGACCATGAAGTCAGGAGGAATCTGACCCGGCACTGAAAATCTCTGGGTGTCATGCTCTCCCTGGATCACTGGTGGCTGCCTGCACTGCTCCCAGTTATTCAGAAGGGGCCCCAGCTCTGCCACCCCATGCCAAAGAAATGGAGCCCTTCCCAGCAAGGGCCCCAAGGCTCCTTCCAACTTCTTCTCGTCCCTTCCACCAGAGCTGTGCTCTTCAAGAATCCTGACGCCAGATTGCTCAGTCAGGAAAGTGACTGCCAGCATGAAGACCTGCTTGAGTCCTCAGTATTTACATAAAAAGCTCAGGTGTGGTGGCGTAAGTCTGACCCCAACACCCAGCCCTGGGGAGGCAGAGCCAGACAGATCTTTGCAGCAGCCAGCTTAGCTGAATTGACAAGGGCCTCAAGAAACACGGTCAGTGAGATGGCTTGGTGGGAAAGGCATTTGTCTTCATGTCTGATGGCCTGGGTTTAGCACCGCTTGACGGAAGGAAAGAGCTGACTCCTGCAGACCTGCGCGAGTGTGCCATTGTACACACGTGCTCACATGTATGCAATATAAATAAATGCCACTAAAATAAATAAATAAGTAAATGATGTGGAGAGTGATAGAAAACACCAGCTGCCAAACTCCTAGCTTCCACATGAAGAGACATACACAAAGACACATGCGTGCACACAAACATGTATATATGCACATGTACACACAAATAAACATGTGTACCCCACACAGAGACAACTGTGTACACGTATGCACACACATGTGCACACAAATATGTACACATATACACGTGTGCGCACACATGTAGGCACACAAATAAACATGTACACACAAATGTACACTCATGCACACATATGTGCACACAAATATGCCCGTGTACATGCATGCACAAACACATGCACACATGGACACATACGTGCACATACATGTACAAGCACACTTAAACATGTGCGTGCACATGTACACATACACATGTGTACGCTCACACACATATACCCACACACATGTACAGCCATACACGTACACACACAAACATGTACACCCCCACAAGCTCACACATACTTGCCCGTTTGCCCCAGGTAGTAGACCTGTATTGCTCTTGCTTCAAGGCACCTTAGGAGCAGAGGTCAAACCTCATGAAGCTCCCTACAAAAGCCTCCTCCTTCTAACCACTCAGCAGCCAATCTGGGCAGCCTGTGCCCAGCCTTACGAAGATGCCATTTTGAGATGGATGCCTCTTGCCATGTCCCAGCCCCCCCCCAATTCTATCAGTTGTCAGTTCCTGCAGTCACCCCATGTCTGCTGGCTTCACACTGCCAGCCTGTCCTCATGACCCTTCATTTCTGCTCTTCCCCCTAAGGCCCTCTATCCCCTGCACCCTATATCTCATAGATGGTGCTTCACAAACCCAAGGATCACCCCACATGTGACATGTGATCTGCTTATGGCTTGGCCCGTGCTGCCTTCTGGCCTCATCCCTCCGGCCTCTGCTCTCTGATGTCTGCCCTGTGGTCACTGTCCTGGCCTCCTCTCTGTGTCGTACTGCACGGGTGGTGGCCCTCACCATCTGGAAATGTCACTGGACTTAGAGCATACAAGTTGGTGTCAGGATTTGAAACCCCTGTGACTGGATTGTACTCTTCCCCATAGGACATTCACCCTTGACAGAACCTGGACATCATACAGAGATCTCTGACCCCACAGCCCACAGGAGTGGGTCACCGCCAGCTCCATCATCTTCACGGTCTTACAGACACACCCTCATGCGGGCACTTCTCCAGCCACCTCTGGTGACACAGAGCAGTCGCCGTCAAACTCTGGTCAAAGGATGTTTATCCCGGCAGCCTCCTGTTGTCCCCGGAAGGAGAAACTGTAAGCCACGTGCCCTAGGACATGAACGAGGTTTTGCTCAGAAGTGACAATTTGGAGCCTTTGCTGTTTCCTGGCCTTAAACTTGGCCAGACCTCTCTAGCGGTGGGTCCCTGACACCTTCTCTCTCTCTCTCTCTTCTTCCCAACCACTGGTCACTGTGAGATTTTTCCACCATACTCTCCTCCCCGCCACGGTTTACAGCCTTGCCACAGGCACAAAAGCAATGGGGCCAGCCACTCACACACTAAAGCTTCTGAAGCCATTAGCCAAAGTAAGCATTTTGTCTTTCAAGTTGGCTCCCCATTTCTGTTTGTTTGCTTGTTCGTTCTATTGTCACAGGGACTGAACCAATACACTTTGGTTCGCAGGCCTAGGTCTGCCGACACTGGCCTTAACACACATCACCACTGCTGGCTTCTAGAAAGTTCTACAACTACTACCGTGTGGAGAATCGAATGCACGTCTCTCATCCTTGCTCATCCCCTTTAGAGTGACAAGGTGTTTCAGGCGTAGAGATGAGAACAGAGGAGCAACGGCAGGGCTGTGCGGGCCTCTTTATTGTTCCTGGGTGTGGAGCAGTATACACAGCGCGTGGCAGTCACTTAGCTGGTAAAATATCTCAATAAATAAACAAATAAGCAACATATACACTGAACGGGGAATATAAAAAATGGCTAGCTGGGCAGGCCATGGAGAGATAAAGAGCAGGAATGTGCGAGCAAGAATTCCAGGCTTCCTCGAAACAGTCACGGGAGGTCTGGGGTGGGAGGGGTCTTGGGTTCTTGTTCTGAGAGCCTTGGTCCAGTTTAAACAGGTTCTACAAGAATGCACTTCTGTTTTATTTAAAAATATACATTTAAAAAGGCACTTAGAGGGAAATACAATCCAACATATCCTTATAAATGCACTTCTGAATCTAGAGCTTTCCAAAAAGATCCCCCTTCCCAAAACCAAAACCCAGGAGGAGAATCCAATGGTGAGGAGATGAGGGCACAAAAGTCACTGGCAGGTAGGCTGGTGCCCATCCCATGGGTATCTCTGAGAAGGATGTGAACCTGGGTCGCTGTCCCTTGCCGTTGCTGTCCCCTCTGAACACTCAGCTGGGGCACTGGGGGCATGAGGAGCCACGAGCTTGTCCAGGTGCCAGAAGTCAGAGCCGCGGACGCATCCGGTTCCACTTTTGCCTGAGATGTGCAGGCAGGTCTGAAAGAGAAGGAGAGAGGGTGAGATTTGGGGAAGTACGGCCGTTCTCTGATGGAGCCTGGGGCTGCGGGTACGGAGAGCTGGCCCTGAATCATTTCTACCGCTCTCAGCAGCCCCACCCTGCAGAAGCTGGGCAGGTGCAGGGCTAGACCTCAGAGTTCCCAGGCCCTGGAGGGTCCACACAGCACGGTGTTGACTGAGGTTTCTGTCCTGCCCAGTCCCACAGTCATTCAGTCCCAAAGAAACACACAGAGGTCTACAGTCATCATAAACTGATTAGCCTATTAGCTCAGGCTTCTTATTAACTCTTTCTTATGCCTTTTTTTGGCCCATTATTCTTGTCTGTGTTAGTCACATGGCTTGGTACCTTTCTTCAGCGAGGCATTCTCATCTTGCTTCCTCTCTGATTGGGTGACGAATGCAGACTGACCTTTCCTCTTCCCAGAATTCTCCTGTTCTCGTCACCATGCCTCTACTTTCTGCCTGGCTACTGGCCAATCAGGGTTTATTAAAAATAATACAAGTGACAGAACAAAAGACTATTGTTCCACAGAAGTAGAGCACCATATTCTTCTCAGGGCCACACATTGGCCCCCGAGAGAGACACCCACAGTGGGTGAGGCTGCTGGGAGGCCACTGTAGGTGGTGGGCTGCCCAGAGCTGGGAGAGATGGGGTGAGGATCTGGAAAACAGACAGCTGCTGGGGAGGGCCATCAAGGCAGGTGGATTTCCCTTTGCTAATTCTTGGGAATCTATACTTAAACTTTATATAATGATATATAATTATCATTTATGTATATGAAATAATATATATGAAATAAATAAAATATAAATGAAATAATGGTAGAGTCCCAAGAAGTTGCATTAATGTGCATAAAACTTCTATGAGCATCTCAACCCTTTTCCCCCAAAGTATAAGCTGAGACCTAAAAGCACCATAGCTTCAACATCTGTATAGGCCTGGAGTTCATTTACAGTCTTTTGTGCATGGTGTGGGGCATACACGTGTGTACAGGTTGAGTGGAGAAAATGTGTGTGTGTAATGTGTGTGATGTGTGTGATACTGTTTATGTGTAGTGTGTGATGTATATATAGTGTGTGTGGTGTGGTGGTATGGGATGTGTCTGTATAGTGTTATCTGTGATGTGTGTATAGCTACATGTGGTGTGTGTATAGCATTGTGGTGTGTGATATGTGTGTAGTGTGTGATGTATATATACAGTGTGTGTGTGATGTATGTGTAAAGTATATGTGTGGTGTGTGTGTATATAGTATATATGTGGTATATGTATGTGAGTGCATAAGATGTGATGTCTGTATGCAGTGTATGGTATATGCTATGTGTGTATAATGTGTGTGTGGTATGGGATATGTGTACATAGCATATGTGTGCTGTGTATAAAGTATAGAGTGGGTATGAGTGACATACATGTGCAGTGAGGTGTGTAGTGTTTCTTGTGTTGTGTTCCTTGCTCACCCGGCTGTCACTGAGTTAAAACACTACTATCACTACAAGGTCATACAACTGGTTTTTAAGTCCCGCGAATCAGTGAAAATGGAGCCAATGAGGCCTGCCGCTAAATCCCGCTTACCAACTCCGCTCTGACGAGGATGTGGTGTGGGAACCTTCTGGGTGTTGCCTAGCACAGCCTCTACTGCTGCCGTTTCCTGCAGCATTCAATATGGGCAGCATGACAGATGTCATGCTGGCTGACAGAGCTGTGTTCACCTGGGAGGCAACACACTTACACATACATACATGCATGCATACATACATACATACATGGGTACACATATGCACATACATATGGTCCTCTCTTAGTGAAGGCTGGTCTGGAACCACACTGCCTTCCAGGCAGTGTGTACAGACAGGTGACAGGACAGAAGACAGCTCTCTGGGGAAGGAAGCACCTGTGCTGGAGGGATGTCCCCATCTTTGAGGGGTCCGGTGGTTCTGACAACAGGTCTCCACTACTCATCTGTGCCCACCTTGAGTTCTCTGAGGATGTGCAGCGAGTTGCTTAGATGCTGGACTGAGGGTCAGAATGAGAGGGGGTGACCGCGTAGTCCAAGGTTGCATTACCGCCACGTGGTCCACAGGGGGGAGGAGACAGGAGGTGGCTCAAGCTGCTGTCAGCATCAACAGCACCCTGAAAGTGTCAACGGTGTGGAGGATGAAGTCACTAAGGGTGGGACTTAGTGACTTCACTAAGGGTGGGAGCAGCCAGGTCTGCTGAGGCCACAGTAGGGGCTGCATCTGACTTGTTACTGACCATCCAGGGCAGCACACCACACTGCCACGCCTGCACTGGTGTGCAAGGCTCTCAGACATTCAGCCATACTGTTCCCAGGACCTGAAATCTGTGAGGGGCTTGTCAAAGCTCCCAAATCCCAAATGCTTTCCCCTGGAATCAGGACAACAATCTGGAAAGTCTAAAATTTTCCCTAAAATTAGGCACACACACACATACACACACACACACACACACACACACACACACACACATACACACACACGTGTGCTTGCTAGCTCCCTCTTCCTCCCTCTCTCCCCTTTTTCAAGTTCAGAGTACTCCAAATATTTAAGCCTTTTAAAGTGGTCCCGGGCAGAGAGTCAAAGGCTGCTCTATTGGAGAATGTGGTTATAATTAGATAATTAATAGGGGCGGGGGGAGAAAGCTAAATGGAAGCCTTCCTCAGTGGGAGGAAATAATTACAGCAGCTTTTGATATCTGAGCTGAGCCAGCCCACCAGGGGAAGCACAGGATAGTCCATGAAAAGCCCAGAATGGCAGGGGCTGTCCCAGTAGGGTACGTATTGGGGTTGGCTTCATCTGCCGGAGGGGCCTGGGGCTCAGGCAGAAGCAAGTGGCAGGTTCATTAGTCTTCTTGACTGAGAGCCTCCCAGCCTAACCCCCTTGATGTCACCTTGACCCCCACATGTCTGTAGACATGGGCAAATGTAAAACATCTGGGCTCAAGATGGCCTCGCCACTGCAGGGCTACCCGCGCCCTGTGCATGGGCCTCCTGTGGCTCCCCCCCCCCCCCAGCCCTGCCTGGCCCCAAGCAGGCTGCAGATCTGCTACAGCTGGACTGAGAGCGGTGGCCCCTGAATCGGACCACTGGGTACTAAGACATCATAAGGGCCTAAAGAAGGCATGCCACTCTGGCTGTAAAGTGTCTGTCTGCTCCATGTCTGCCCTTTCATCCCCCCTCCACTATTTCTTCCCTCCCCTCCCTTCCTTCCATCCATGCGCACACTCATCTACCCCCCAGCATGGCCTGAGTGTCTGGCATGTGCAAAGAATGGTGCCGGTGGCTGAGAAGCCTGAGATGAATCAGAGAGTCTGACAGCAGAAGAAACACATATATAAACTAGACACTGAAAACTGTCTCAAGGAAAGTTCAGGCCAGATGCCGCGGCAGAGGAAACTTAGCTGGACTGTCAGAAAAAGCACACAGTGTGCACATGCAAACACACATCCATACAAACAGATACTCATGCACACACATACACACATGCATGCATACACACATGCACAATGCATGCATATGCACACACAGAGACACACATGAATGCACACACATGAATGCATACCCATATAAACACTCATGCGCACACACACATATATAAACATGCATATAAACACACATGCACACACATATATAAACGTACATGAACACACACATGCATAGTCACGTACACAGAGACACTCATATATGTGCACACACATATACATATGCACAAACACATGTGCATGTGTCATGCACACATGCACATGCATGTACACACATATACACATTCATAAACACACACATGCATGTATACAATACACATAATAATACACACATGCATACACACATATATGTACATGCATAACACACACATACACATAATGCATGTACATACATGTATGTGCACATATGTATGCCCACATGCATAAAGATACCTATATATGCATGTCTACATGTACACATGCATGAGTGTGCACACACATGCACACACATGCATATGCCCATATGTATGCACACATGAACACACATATACACACAAGCATAGTACACATATATACACATACATATACTCATACACACATATACACACATGATTGTTCACACATATATATACACACGTATAAAAACACACATGCACGCACACATACACACAAGCACATAACACATCTGGGTTTCTCATGTGGTGCCCCCAGAGGTGGAAGAGGAAGTGACCACAGAAACACAGGTGCAGCCATCATCTACAGCAGGAGGAAGTCCAGGGTTAAGGTATTAATTGGAACCTTTGCCCCTAGAAGGAGAAAAGGATGAACTTTGCTCCACTGGACCTTAAGGCCTTTCAGTTTGTTCGAATGGGTCAGCCCCTGTCAGCCTGCTCCTGCTGTCCTGCTTTCTATGTCTTATACTGACACCCTGCTATCCCTAAAACCAATGGCAGGCTGGGTAGGAGTCAGCTGGACTGGAAACTGGGGATGGCATCAGTGCACATGGGCCCCGTTGCTCACCCCACTTGGGGAGCACTTGGGCTTCTAGAGAGTCCTATCTTCCAGTTGGGGCCCATTCTTTTCTGGATGAGTCTGGACACAATTTCTGAGTTGCCCACACCAACCACCAATGGGGTGGTTGGAGAGAGGCAGGAAATAGCATCATCAATCAGGAGTCCCTAACTCGGAGCAAGCAATGATCCAAGAAGACACATCATACACATGGGGTCAAGAGCAGAGATGTCCATGAGGAGCACCCACGAGGAGGCCCCAGGGAAGGAGGTGGTCTGCTCTGCTCTGCAAGGGAAAGAGCAGGTTCAAAACTATCAAAAAAAGACTCTCGGGAGCTGGGTGGTGGTAGCACATGCCTTTAATCCCAGGGCTTGGGAGGCAGAGGCAGACGGATCTCTGTGAGTTTGAGACCAGCCTGGCCTACAGAGTGAGTTCCAGGACAGCTAGGACTCTTACATAGAGAAACACTTCACCCCTCAGCTTTCTGGAGCTTCCAAGGGTCTTTTTTTTTCCTTTGAAAATAGGAAATGGTTTTAATCAAGGAGGTAATGAAAGTAGACATTGGGGAGCAAGTCCTGAGGTCAGACACTTCTGGGGAGCCTCCCTGTCCTGGAGATGGGTGTCAGCCATTAAGGAGAGAGATGAGGAACATCCATCCACTCAGTCAATAGCAAAGCCTTCAGAATAAAAGGGGACTTGGATCTGGAAGGAAAAGGGGGCCATGCCAACAACGAAATTTCTGGATTTTGAGACGAAGAAAAACCTACAGGAATTCAGACCCAAAAGGAAACAAGACCAGTCAGACTCACAGTGGTTTCCCAGTTGTGTCCCCTACCAGACAACAATTCTTGAAGTTCAGTCTTGGTGGGCAAAGTAGGCACCGGGGAGACTGGATGTCACAGCTATGGGACTGACGGGACCTTGCTTGGGTGTCCAGTTTCTGCCTCCACAAATGTGACGAGAGACAGTACAGGTACCCCCACTACCAATTGGAGGGCGAGAAAGAGGGGGGACCTGCAGAGTCACTGTGGGCTGGGCTGGGAGACTGACAGGGTCTGGAGCAGCCTCAGATTAGGATCCCTTCGGGTGCTGGTAACACTGATTGTGTCTTCGTGAGGTTGCAGCAGGAAATGCCACCAGCAGGTGCTCGGGCTGGGTGGTCCATCTGTGAGCTGCCCCCGCCCCCACTAGAGCGCTGCCCAGGTTGCCCTGAAATTTGCAAGCTTCCTGCATCCCAAGTGCTGGGATTACAAGTGTGAGCCGCCACTCCCAGAAGGTCAGTCTCTTAATTGCTGCAAGACTCTATCTACCAAACCCAGCGGGGGACGGGGCGGGGGGAGAACCTCGGGAACCCAGAATGGACCCATGACTAACTGCCAGCTAAAATGTCCATTTACCAAAGGTCTGTATGGTTCCATGTGAACAACTGAACTCGGCTCACAGTGGATTTAACAGAAGCCAAAGGACAGTACTTTCTATCTTTGTGAATTCAACTATTTCCAAATGTAAGCAAGAAGGGTACATTTCCTGTTTTTTTTTTAAACTCATGCCTATTTATTTTAGAGTCTAATTTTTTTGTTTATGTTTTTGTTTTGTTTTTCGAGACAGGGTTTCTCTGTAGCTTTGGAGCCTGTCCTGGAACTAGCTCTTATAGACCAGGCTGGCCTCGAACTCACAGAGAGCCACCTGCCTCTGCCTCCCGAGTGCTGGGATTAAAAACATGTGCCACCATCGCCCAGCCTTAGAGTCTAATTTTTACAGCCATTTTAGGTTGGTAGCATGGAGATTCCTCATCTATACTCTGTGCTCAATTACAGCCTCACTGCCACAAAACGCCAAACCCAGTCTGACACCAGAGCAATGGTACAAGACCCAAATGTTCATCCACGCATCTGAATTAAAAACCCTAAGGCATCAGCAAACCAAGTTAGACTTTTGTTGCTTTGGTTAATGTTGAAGGTAGGGTCTCAACACACAGACCAGGCTGGCCTTGAACGTTCAATCCTCCTGCCTCAGCCTTCAAAATGCTGGGATTACAAGTGTTGGCCTCAGCAATATTTTTAAGAATCAATTCCAAATGACCAAAAATGTTAAATTTATGAATTCACAACGGATAGCAAGCTACAGGGAACCTGGGGAAGGAGGGACAGTGAAAATCCCTACATCAAGGCCAGGGTGACAGGTGACAGGTCTACAGCTAGATCCTGGGCTGAACCCCAACATCTACTCAAGAGTGGGGAGGCCTGGGGAGTGTGGTTCACCCTCTCTGGGCAAAGACACTAAGCAGGAGTAGTGATTGGCAT
The DNA here is from genome assembly GCF_037038515.1 of Microtus pennsylvanicus. Taxonomy (NCBI): domain Eukaryota; kingdom Metazoa; phylum Chordata; class Mammalia; order Rodentia; family Cricetidae; genus Microtus; species Microtus pennsylvanicus. The sequence goes on from NC_134595.1 coordinate 28,682,215, forward strand.
TACTGTGTGGGAGCTCTGAGGGTCATGGGGACATTTCCTGCCAGTGCTCAAGCTGGCTGGGTTGCCATGATGGTGACAGTCTGGAGGGGAAGAGGCTCTTTCCTTCTCTATCTGGGGCCCTACACCAGATGTGGCTGTTTGAATGAGAATGGCTCCTGTATTTGACCCTTAGTGCTCCCCACATTGGTGGAATTATTTGGATTAGGAGGTGTGGTATTGTTGGAGAAGGTGTGTCACTGGGGGTGGGCTTTGAGGTTTCAAAAACCCAGGCCAGGTCCAGTCTCTCTCTTCCTCTACCTCCATTCTCTCCCACTTCCTTCTCTCCCCTTCCCCCATCTCTTTCTCTGCCTACTGCATGGAGGATCAGGATGTAAAACTCTCAGCTAAGGCTCCAATGCCATGCCTGTCTGCTTCCCACCAAGATCACCGTGGACTATGGAGCTGTAAATACGTCCCCAGATAAACACTTTCTGCTAAGACCATAGTGTTTCATCACAGCAAGAGATCAGTAACCAAGACACTTGCCAAGAGCACCTGATTTGCACTTAGTTGATATTGGGGGGGGGGGACACATTGAAGAGACCAGAGAGGACCTAGCAGCTCGCAGAGCTCAGAACAGGGCCTCCCACCATGACCGGTGATCAGCAGCTTCCTACTGCATGAGAGTGGTAGGCCTGGACCCTGGTGGACTGAGAACAGCTCAGGGAGAGCCATGAGCAATGGTGGAAAGACAGGCTTTACTAGGTCAGTGGCCGCTTCACGCTTGGGCGAGGGGGGGGCGGGCAGGGAACACAAGTCCTATCTGCTGGTCTCATCCTCCATACTGTAGGGAAACAAAAGAGCTGCAGAGTACTGCGCCGTCACCTTCTACAGAAGGACGGAAGGACAGCGGAAGAGCTGTTGGTGAAGACCAGACTGATGTTATTAGGCTGAGAGAAGACACTGCTGACTCCGCCCTCAAGCCAGCTCCCTTCCCCACCCTGAGGGGACCTCTAAGACCCCAAGATCAGGTCTGTGCTGACATGTGTGCCTTCTCAAAGCTGGCCGCCAGAGCGCTTTACCCACCTTGACAGAGAGGTGGAAGGAGCCCTGGGTAAGAGGAGTCCCTTGCCCCATCAGGCAGCTGCAGGCCTCAGACTGGCACACCAGACCCATAGTGAGTCTGAATTCTGCTGCCCGACCCGGGAGCCTGTCAGCTGTCATCTGGGGTCCCAGACCCCACCTGTGCAGAGCAAAATTTCCAGCTCTTCTAGGTTGCTTCTGAGCATGCGGAGTTTGGCGTTCATATCCAGTAGCAGCCCACCCCTGTTGAGAGGTGAACGGAGACTGAGACAGCCCATGTCACACAGGTTAGACTGAGACAGCCCATGTCACACAGGTTAGACTGAGACAGCCCAAGTCACACAGGTTAGACTGAGACAGCCCACATCACAGGAAAAGCTAGAGTAGTTGCAGAAGCAAGGTCGTGGGCATTTCTCTGTTCCTTGTCTGGGGCTGGCCCCACGGTGGGCCCCAACCTGAGATTGTGCCAGCCAGTTTCAAGGATCCTAGACATAGAGGCCATGGTTTCTCACGCAGCCTCGCATGGGCCACGTGGTGGACACTGCTGGCCACCCTGAGGGATCATTCATCTGAAACCGGCATGCACTGAGATGCTGGAGATAAGCCCTGAGTCACCTCCCTTAGCTGAAAGGCTTAATTCCCCACTGGGTGAGAGCTTCAAGGAGAGCACTGGGCCTCTGAGGGGGAACCAGCTCTGGGCAGCCTCAGGCTCGCTGCCAGCCCCGACCTCCACACACACTCACCCCTGTCGCTGTCTCCCCCAGAAAGCTGTCCTTTTGACAAATGCCTGTGCACAGCCAGGGAGGAAGCCGCTTGTTTTCCTTCTAACGGTAGAATCTTCTTCCATTCCAGATCCTCACAGCCAACTCAGCTGAGAGCAAGGCCCGGTGGGTCAGAGACAGCAAATAACAGTGGACAAACAGGCTGCCTCTCAAGAGCCGCAAGCCACATTAACCTGGATCCTTAGGGCTCTGGCAAGTCAGGAGGAATGAGCCAGCTTCCTTGCTGGATGCTGGGTACTAGGAACTGGGTGCCAGGTGCTGGGTGGGAGTGACCAATGGAGATTTAGACGGTAAGTGTGGGTGTGTAACAGTTGGGCCCCCTTTCCTCCCAGACGATATGCCTGCCCACTTGTACCTCTGAGCGCTCTCTGGGTGACTTGGGTAGCGGGGAGGTCATATAGGTAGAGTGTAGAGCCCCAAGACTGGCCTTGAAAACCGGTGGGTCTGAATGAGCTTCTGAAAGAGACCATGGGAGGAGCTTGAAGATGGGGGTAGGGGGCACTTCTACAGGATGAAGGATGTCTGTGGGGCCACGGAGTGGGGACAGAGACAGGCTGTTCTTTCTCTGAGGCAAATGAAAATTGCAAAGCAATGGGCCTTCTGGGATTCATTTGTTTTTATAGTTTCCTCTGGGTGGCTGTGCCCGGGCCCCTCACAGGAGGTTCCTACCCTTCAAAGGGCTATTGTAGCCCTCGCCTACCTGAAGCCGTGGCTGTGTGGTCTCCTTTGTGGGCTCCTGGAGAGCTGGGCCAGAGCTCAGCTGTGTATCTCATCAGATAATGAGGAGACTGTGACACTAGCCACAGCACTCAGCAAAGTTGGCCAGACAGAGACGGGGAGTGGCACTGATAGAGGAGGGGGTCTTTTAACCCTCTACGATGTCACACTTCTCTACTGCCATGGGTCATTAACCCATGGGTGATATTGCATCTCCTCCTGCCTGCATGAAGCTCTCAGAGTCCCAGGAGGATGGCGGTCTCCAAAACCCTCCCAGGTTCAGGGTGGGGCTCAGAAATACGTGCGCCATGTTGGAACTGGCTGCTCTGGTTCTGCTTCAGATGGGGTGGCCTTGGGAAGGATGACCCCAGTGCACCTGTGATGGTGAAGGTTCTGTGTATTTTGAAGATCTCTGGATGACAATATTTTGGCACTCTTGAGCCCACACAGGAGAGTCATTTGCAGGGAGGATTAGGGGGAAGGCTTGCATAGGTGGCCAGACAGGTCTTCCCCGCCTCTTCTCTCTCTCTAGTGCCATGACCATGCATGCATATGGCCTGATTTTGCCTTGTGTGACAAACGGGACCCCCACCATTGCTCTCATTCCCTCACACTCACTTTCTCATTGGACTTGACTCCCTCCTCCAGGGACTCCAGGCTGACTTTTTGGAATGGCCTGACCACATGGTCCAAAACAACCAGAGAAGTTGGCGTCTCTCCCAGTGTCACTGCACAACCACTCTCTAGCCACCACCGACTGATGACCCCACATCCTGGGAGCTCGCCCTGTCCCTTTGTCCATCCATACACCCCTGTTTTACTGCCAGCCTCCTGCTCGGTGACACCTGACTTTTCTTCCTCAGAGGCCATTGAGAGGCTGCAAAGGGGGGCAGTCCTCTGCCTCAGAACCCCAGTGAGTCAGATCACCAGAGAGGAGTTGACCCCTTTCCAAGCCCCGTGGCTTCCACATGCAGGAACGACTTCACCAGTGAATTATGACTTCCTCAGATGTCACAGAATCAGCTCCCACATAAAGCCCAGGGGAGGGAAAGGAGGATGAAAAACTGCCCCATCCCAGTCTGGTGGGGACAGAGACTCCTTCAGGGACCATCTAGTCAAACATTGTCATCTCAGAGACAGAGAGAACACGGGACACAGGTGGGCTAAGACGGGCAGCCAGACCACAAGTCTTGGCCGGAAACACTATTTCACAGGCAAGACGCCTGACACGTAAGAGCAAACTCTGGGGCGTTAACTGAGCAAATGCATTCAGGGGGAGCTAAGGAACACCTGCTCGCCCCCTGCGACAGCACCAGCCCAGCAGAATCTGAAGGACAGCTGTATGCAGGCAGCATGCAGAGATGACCACAGCTGGGATCATGTTGAACCAGCTCGCTGCGCACTTGGGGGACAGACAGTACAGCAAATTTACAGCAGACATGCCGTTAGCATCCCAATGAAGCAGGCATGTAAGTCCACTCAGGACTGCAGTGTTGTGGTATGGAGCACAGTCAAGATACATTCCTCCAGACACACAGTTGCACTGGAGCACGGCAAGGTCTGGAAAACCCGCAACACTACCTGAAGACGGGGCAAGAAGGTCCAGGACAGAGAAATGAGGTCTAGTCAAGCAGACGAGGGTGAGGATCTGGGGTGAGCCAATATCATTTTGGTGAGGGACCAGAGAGACATGGGACCCTATATAACACCATGGGAATGGAGGTGAGTGTTGCAGGCATGGGCGTATTTGATATGTTATGTAGAGTTAGGTCTGGTCAGAAGACATGTGCCCCAGTGACGAGAGATCCCTTAATGGACCAGAATATTGGGTATACAGACTCAACTGGGCCAGTGGGGAGTCAAGAGGCCACACTGATTAGCTCACACAGACCCAATCTGGGTAACTTGCTGCACTAGGATTTGAACCTGGGTCTCCAGGGTCCAATTCTGCAACTTTATGCTTCCTGCCTATGATAGAACTCACAGAGCAAGCTGAGAAAAGTGTCTGGGAAGGAGCATTCTTGTAGGAGGTAAGGTAGGAACCTACTGCAAGAGGCATTAAAGAGGCATTCAAGCAGGCAGGTAGTAGCCCCTTCTGTCCAGAGGGTTGGGCCCGCAGTACAAAATGAAGCAGGACCAAAGGCTGGACTGTACGAGCAGGAGGGAGGAACAGAGAGGGGAAGATGACTTAGGAACAGTCTGAATGGGTGCAACAGAGAATGTATCCGGACCCTGGTGGCTGACAACTTGGTCCTCTTTCTGTGTCAAGCCCCGTGCTTTGTTTGGCTGAAGGCATGCAACACTCTCACCAAGGAGGTGATTGGAGTCCACATTTTAACATGACCCCCCACCCCCGAGGTCCTGCAAGTTAGTGCACAGCCCCATTAGCCAAGCGGAAAAAGAAAAAGCAGTGAGGCAGAAGCAGGCGTCCAGCAAGCCTCGCACAGTGCTCAGAGACACAGAGCCAGGAGAGCTGGGGAAAGGTTCTGTGAGTATCTCCCTGGGCAAATGCCCTGTCACCTCACAGCACTTGCATGAAGAAGAGACATCCAGAAAAATGTTTATAATTGTTAAATATGAATTAATATTCCTGAATTAAAATCCCATGTTCATAAGTGCTGAGCTGCTGAAATGAGTTTTATGCATTTATTTTGCTTTCCAAGTGTTTTTTAAATAGGGAAACGATGACTCTGCATTTTCCTAAACAGTGAATCTGCTCATAAGTAGAAAGTGAGAAGAATGGATGGTAGCACATCTGTATGCATCCCTAGTCCTGCTTCTAGAGAAGAAGGCCTTGGTGGGAACCAATTATGGTTACAGAGCGATCCTGGTTTCTAGAGAAGAAGGCCTTGGCGGGAACCAATTATGGATACAGAACGATCCTGGTTTCTAGAGAAGAAGGCCTTGGTGGGAACCAATGATGGATACAGAACGATCCCGGTTTCTAGAACTCTGGGAGTCAAGGTGAGAACAATGAGAACCATGTACTTAGTAACAGCAAGTAAGATACCCTATGTCCTTAGTGTCAGTTCCTGGAACACCCACCTAGCTCTGTGGGTATGGCTTTCAGGGCAATCACTCCTCAAAGAACTGTAGACATGGTTCCAAGGATGACAGGTACCCTACTGACCAAACAAATGACATCCTTGGTGGTCTTGCCTCTCTGGCCCATGGGGAGATCACATTGGCTTTTGTCCAGGATGCCCACCTACAGAAAGGGTCAACTTCCTTCCTACAGCATCTCCGTCAGTGTTTCTTCTGTCTATCTTACCTGATGGCATACATAAGGGTGTGACCACCCTCCCCTGGGCCTCTGCAATCCTTGTCTCATCTGTAAAACGGGCAGTGCAAGATTCTCGGAAGCCAAGGAGAAGACACCTAGCACGTGACTGATGTCACTACAGGTTAAGAGCTCTGTAGGACCCATGAGTCCCAGAGCAGCTTCTAACAAAAGAGGCCAGCCACCCATGAAAGAGGAGTGCTGCCCCAGGTCACATACGCTGGCTTCTCTGGGATTCTAGGTACCTGTTCCTCCAAGATGACGTAATACCAGAGATCACAAACGTCTGAGTGCAAGCAGAATTTTCCCTGGAAGCCATCACTTAATAGAAAGCATTCACTATACAAAACAAATATAGTATTCTGCTCTTGGTAGAGAAAGCAAGGACCAAGGGGGAGAGGTTGTCAAAGAACAGACCATAGGACTTTCATGCCTTGGTATCACACAGAAGTGACCTATAGAATCATCCCTAGGTCTGCCAGGACCCCCAGAGAATACCAGACTTGTGAGTGCTTAAGTCCCTCACGAGAAATGGAACAATATTTGCAGAGTGCCCACACATCCTTCTGCAGACTTCAATAAAAGAGGTTTCTGTGCTTTGACCAAAAAATGTCAATAGACTTCACATCATTTCTTGATGGCATAGAGCCCCTACTATAATAGAACTGCTATGTATGTGGCTGTTAATGCTACGTGGACAGACAAAAGCACTTTCAAATGTTTCCAATCCTAGATAGGTAGAATTTGTTTATAGGCAACAAGCACATATGCATATGTACGGATATAAGTGTGTGTGTGTGTTGCATGTGTGAACTCATATATATATATGAAACACCATGTGTAAAGGCATATGTACACACAAGCATGTATACACATACATATACATGCACACACATGCACACACATTTACATATACACACTCACACATGTACACATATAGGCTTATATATACATGCATGGTACACACACACACACACTCACACACCGACACATTTCTTCTCTAAGAGGGTAACTTATGCCTCGTTTGCTCTCGTCATTATTTACTGAGCTCATGAGTTGGGGCAAGAACTTGAAACTCTCATGGTCCCAACTAGTTCACCACCAGGAAGTCACTGTGGATACCGGAACCTGAATCAGTCAGTCAGACCCAGTGCCTCTTCTTGGCTGGCTTCCGCATCCCTCCCCTCTCTGTCCCTCTGGGAGGGACATCCACAGGTCTGCTGACACTAGGAAGGTGAAGTGTATGTCCAAGGAGAGCAGCAGTTTTTTTGAAGACCGTAAGTGGCCACTGACTGTCTAAGACACCCCCCCCCCCCAGTTTCTTTGTCTCTGATGGACTTGGCCTGGGAAATCATTTATGGAACTCTTAGATCCACAAAAACATGTCTTCACATTTTTTTGTCCTACTGAGAGGGACAATATTCTTAAGTTTGGAAGCCTGAGGTGACTTTTATCAGAACAGCAGCAACGCTCAGAGCCTGAAATACCAAACAAAATCTTGGAACCAACAGAGCAGAGGCACTACCCGGGGTATCCATGCATTTGCTACAAACTTCACGAGAAAACCAGGGCTGCTCTACGTCAGAACCAACCCTGCCCTAACTGCCCATTAAAAGTTTTTAATTAAGAGTTGAACTCCGTATTAACATTCTATAGTCAATTCTTTTGCCAAGACGGATCCCATGAATATGCAAAAATGGTTTTAATGTCATTTTTATAAGCAAGTTCAGCCATCTACTCTAAGGCCTTGATCCAAAAATTCACCTTCCCTCCCAGGTTCCCTTTAATCAAGCTTGGTCAGTAAGTAGATGTGATGCAGATGTCCTGCGCGGCTTTGAAGAATTCAGGTTGAATTCACTTTAAACAAAACACTGCCCCGCAATCAAATAAAAACGGATGAAAGTAAACCAAGAGGGGGAAGAAAATCAACAAAACCCTCACCCGAGGCAGGACTCTGAAAATAAGGTAATAAATCTGTACCACAGATAAAAACTTGAAATAATACTTATGGAAAGCGCAAGACGGCCAGAGCTTTTCTGCCTTCTAATCTTGTGACTTTAAGGAAACCTGATCTCTCCGAGCCACGTCCTGGGCTCACATGAAGTCCTGGCCAAACCCTGGCACGATCTGATCATTTGTGAAAACTGGAGTAAGAAGTGCCTTCCACAGCTGAGCGCTTGGGGCGAGGATCTTAAAAGGCTCATTTTATCCATCTCTTCTGGAGGCCCCGCATCTCATTAACGCGATCATCTCTGTACTGGCAAGAATTTTCGGGAGGACGTGGGAGACAGCAATGCATTCTGGGATTGCTTTCCCTCTCAGCAGTGCGGTTCTGTCAGAGTGTGTTAGGCCTCCCTGCAACAACAAACAAGCCCTTGAATCGAGAGGTTTAGTGTGGCATTCTTTCGATTCTGGCTGATTGGGGTTGGCGCGGCTCGGCTCTCTCTACACAGTCAGGGTGGGGCTCAGGCTGCACTTCAGAATCGTATGGGCTTCACCATGCGTCATTTTCAGGAACTTGGGACAGCAAGAGACAGTGACACATGCCGGTTCTTCCGTGCTTTAGGCAGGATACACCAGCACCACTTCCTCCCAAGGCTCATTGGTTGGAACCAGTCACATGGCCCCACCCAACATCAAGGGGATCCAAGAAATCAGAAGAAATTCAACTTGTGGGTGTTCCCTGGAATCTACAAGGGCTAAGTTTCAAACGCAGATCTGTGTCAAACAGAAAATAATATATAGACAGAATCTGAGGCATTATCAAACTTAAGCAGTGGTTCTCAACCTGTGGGTTGCAAGCCCTTCGGGAGTGACGTAACACATAGCCTGCATATCAGATATTTACGTTATGATTCATAGCGGTAGCAAAATTACACTTATGAGGTGGCAATAAAATAATTTTATGGTTGGGGGTCACCGCAACTTGAGGAACGGGGGGTCACATGCATGAGGAAGGCTGAGAAACCACTGCCTGGTGCCGGGATTTGATGCCTGCAAACTCATACGGCCAAATCATGTGTGGGTGAGCCCCAGATGTTAAGGTGTGGCAGACGGACACTTAATGAACCCTGAAAAACCTCATTATTAAAACATTCGTGAAAGTTATACAGTAATGCAGATAAAAAAAATCTCAGAAAGATGCACAGCGACATTTATGTTTTGTTAATCTTTTCTTTCCTCAGTTTTAAATTAGCTCTTCGCAAATTTTATACAAATTTGCAAATTTTATACAAATTTTGGTTCACGCTTTCCCCAAGCTCCTCCCACATGCACCCTCTTTCCTTATCCATCCAGAATTATGCCTTTAAAAAATAAAAAAAAAAACAACTCACTGAATCTAATTCACGTTGTCCAAATAGTCTTGTATTTGTGGTTATCCCTGAGCATAGTCAAACTGCCACAGGCCATATCCTTCAAAAAGAAAAAAAAATGACCCTACCAACTCTATCAACAGCCATGTGTCCTCAGCAAGAGACTTGACTTCCTTCATGTGCACCTCACCTCTCCGCACTGGGAGTTTGGCTTGGCGTCCATCTGTGCAGGCTGTGTCCTGTCTCAACTGCTGGAAACAAATGCAACTGCCCTGTGTATCTGGGAACACAGTTTCCTTGTCACCGTCTACCGCCCCTGGCTCTTAGTGTCTTTCTGCCTCCACCACCAGCCCCTTCCACAATGTTCTGTGAGCCTTGAGAGGAGGGGGTGTGACCCAGGTGCCTTTGGAGCTGAGATCGCCACCGTCTCCCATTCTCGACACTCTGGCCAGTTTTGGGTGTTCATCACCACCTCCTACAGCAGGAAGCTTCTCTGATGGGTGTCCAGAGATGCGTTCATCTACAGGCAGAGCGGTAAGTCATTAAAAGTGGGTTTAATACCATGTCTACTTGGCAGAATCACAGGGGAAGGCTCTCCCTGAGGGTCCGTGATCTCTCTACTCATGAGTTCATTGGCTGTTAACAGTGCCATGTCTGGGTTTTTTTTTTTTGTTTGTTTTTGTTTTTGTTTTTCGAGACAGGGTTTCTCTTGTGGTTTTGAAGCCTGTCCTGGAACTAGCTCTTGTAGACCAGGCTGGTCTCGAACTCACAGAGATCCGCCTGCCTCTGCCTCCCCAGTGCTGGGATTAAAGGCGTGCGCCGCCACCACCCGGCCCATGTCTGGGTTTTGATGGTGTGGGACTCTTCAGGCCTCACCCATGCTTCATCAAGATGCCGTGGAAGAGAGGAAGAGCAGACATCAGGTACAGCTGGGCTGGGAGGCCCTCCCTCTGTGTTCTCTCCATCCTCAGGGGATGGCTCACCTGTGTCCACCCAAGATGATGTTGGTGTCACTGTGTGGCTTCGGGAGGCTTGTTCCGGTTGGAAAACTCTGGCCATTGTTCATAGTCCCAGGCTTTGATGAGCGGGTCTCTTTCGTCCATGCACGAAAATTACAAGTAGTTTGAATGGATTAGCCTTTGCTGTATTTCTCGTGTCCCTGACACCCTTAGACTAGACAGCCATGGGATATTCAAGCATGTTCTGAGATCCCCTGACATAATCACTCTGTTCCAAGTGTTCCAGGGCAATAACAGCAGAAACCAGCTTTCTCTCTGCCCCTCTTGGTCACTGGTGCAGTAGTGGAGGTTTGGTGGCTTGAATAGGCAAGGCCCCCATAGACTCATGTATTTGAATGTTTGACCTATAGAAAGTGGTACTATAAGGAGGTGTGCTCTTGTTGGAGGAGGTGTGTCACTGTGGGGGTGGACTTTGAGGCCTAATGTGCTCAAACTATGCCCAGGATGGGATACAGCTCACTTCCTGTTATCTACAGATCAAGATCCAGAACTCTCAGCTCCTCTCCAGTACCATGTCTGTCTGCATGATTCCTTGCTTCCCAAAATGATGATAATGAACCAAACCTTTGACGCCGTAAGGAAGCCTCAAGTAAATGTTTTCCTTTATAAGAGTTGCCAGTCAAGGTGTCTCTCCACAGCAATAGAAACCTAAGACCGGGGTGAAGCTGTAGAAACAGTGTTGGGGATTTCTGTGTGACTATTCTTACTGGCATCAGAGCACAAATGCTCACCTCTTCTCCCTTCGCATCCCTACTCCCCATTCCCTGCCAACCTCCTCAGACCCCAACTCATCGACATTGCGCCACTGGCCAGATATTCATCACGTCAGGACGGAGTCTCACAGACACCTCCCACCCTGGGATGAGGGATAAGCTGAGCTCACGATGGGGAGAGAGAGCACTGGAACCATAGATTCTCATCCCTTGCGCGTCTACAGCATCTGAGAATTAGAATTCCCCTGCAAGTCTTGGGCGGAGAGCCGAGAACCACGGATAGCATTTTAATTATTTGACGGCTCTTGAAAGAAAACACTGTCTCCCTAAATGGTCTACCTGGAGGTCAGGGTGGAAGAATTGTGTGGTTAGAGACACAGTTAGCCCTGGGAAGAGCTCAGCCACAGGCGCTGCAGTCATGGGTCCATAGTGCCTCTCCATTCTCAGCCTGGAACACAGTCACAGACGGTCTGGACAGGCATTAGAATGCGGATTCCGTTCTGTTTGGTTAGGATAAAGCTCACTAAATGTTTGTCTTCATGGAGAAACACCCAGTGATGTGACTTTTAGCCTGAAACCCACAGATCAGCCCCCTCTATGACACAACCTCTTGGCTCCCCACAGTGCTCCCCTCCACTTCCCACAGTGCTCCCCTCCACTTCCCTGGAGGCCTCGGTGCGGTTCATGGCATGGCGTGCTGGATTTCCAGGGACCCCAGCAGTGAGTCCACAGCACCATTCTCAATGACAGTGATGGAATCTAAACTGGTACCAAACCCCAAAGACAGCGGGGAGGCACGGTATGTAGACCTGGATACCTACATGTCGTGCAAGTAGGAGATGCTCAAAGCACCGGAAGGTGAGAAGTGAGCCAGTCATAGATACTAATCTCCAGCCACGACTGAGGCAGCTCTAAAGCTACAGAGGCCGTATCTCCATTCTCCTCCATTCACTGCATGAAGCAGGCCGAGTCGGCTAGCAGTTATTGGGGGGAGGTACCACGTAAATCCCTGGAAGTGGCCACTAGGTACAGGAGCTGGACTTCTGACTCCGTAGAGCCCTGCCACCACCCAGGACATAGAACCAGCGATGTGAGACAGGAAGTGGGCACTGCTCTGAAGACCAAGCCAGAGAGACCTAGTGAGAAGACACAGTCTGGCTAGGATGGCTTAACCTCTGCCCATCTGCTTGATTTGGGCAGGATCTTCAGACTTCCAGGAGCAAAGAGTAAGGAAATGATGTTCCCGGGGGGAAGATGTGCCTCCAAGCACATCTATGTTGTAAATGAATGACAAACAAGCTCCTATCTTCTCTTGGCCTCCACCTCTACTGTCTCCCAGGGAGCTAGATGGACCTACTAAGTGATGGATGTGGGGGAAAACGTGCTGGTGTCCGCAGCTCACACAGGGCTCCTCCTCTGGGAGGACTGAGCAGTCTGCTGAGAACCCAGTTCATTTAGCACTTTGCTAGCTCTGGGGGAAGAGGCCCTTCTTATGGGGGACATTTCTATTATCTTAGCCACATATCAAACACCCAAACAGACAGAAGGAACTATCCATTCCCTTCCCCCAGCTCTGCCCTGGGGCCTGTGCAATGGAACCACAACCTTTAAGTCTACTCATGAGTCATTCCAGGCCTAGAATCTTGTTTTGAAATTAACCCTCAGCATCCTTAGCGCGGCTAGGGAGGGCAGTTTCAGAAGCCAGCTTTGAAGGTCAGTATGGATGCCAGGTAAAGCACAGGAGAGTCCCTGGGCTGGGTGGGACCTCCCACCCCTCCATCTGGGATGGGGCACAGGATCTCACTTCAGTAGCAGGAGGCAAGGAGAACTGAAGGTGGCCCTGGGTAGCAGGACCCCAAGGCAGTGATGAGGAGATATGGGTGATGATGAAGGTAAGGCCCCACATCTTCCCCCAAGCACTGTGAGTATCCACAGTACCTTACTTCTAGCGAGGAGCTAGGCTGCCCAGCTTCACCCTAAGACTCCTGAAAGGAGGGAAGTGGCTGGGAGGGTGTCGGATAAACAGGGTGGTGGAGGGGCTGAAGGCCATTAATGCTGGGTGAGACAGACCAAAACCAGAACTGGCAGCCTTATCAGCTGTCAGTCACTGGAGTCCTGAAGATGCAAAAGCCACAGTTACTCGCATCTCACAGCTGGGAAGGCAGAAACAAGCCCCTCTACTTCCTTGCAAGGCGGAGCATCCCCGTTCTTCCCCAGGGCCCTCTCAAATGCCCATGGAGCCAAGAATATGTTTTATCCAGCTCCCTCAGTGGGCTTCAAACTCCTCCCCAGCCAGGCCTCTAGAAAATTCTTTGTTTCAAGTGCTAAATGTTTTCCCTGATATGTCTTCAAAATCCCACACCTTCTGGCTTTGCTGGAATTAGGGACGAGGGGTGCTGAAAGCCGCTGGGCAATCTCTGCCTCGCGGTGCATATAGCTCTGCGTCCTCTATCCTCTCGCTCTTCCCACTCTGTCTTTTCTCGCCTGATTTTTCCTGTTTAATGTCAAGTAAGCCAGCCTGGCTCCTCGGGGACCCGCAGCTGCAGAAGCAAGCAGGAGTGGATTTTAAATCAGCAGAGAATTTTAGAAGTGAGTCAAATGGAAAAAAAAGAGCTGGTATGTGACCCTGGGGCTCTGCTGCTCCCACCAAGTGCAAAGCACCCACCCTGTACATAGATGCCCTGCACGCATGGATCTTTGTGTGCAAAGAGCTCTGTGTGTGCAAAACTCCCACTGGGGGCATGGAGTCCTGTGTGCACAGCTCCTACTGTGTGCACACATCCATGTGTGTATGGATCCTCATGTGTTCATGACTCTCTCTATGTGCATTTATTTCCATGTGTGTGTGAATCCCCCCATGCACAGATTCCCATGTGTGCACAGCTCCCATTACACAGATCCTTGTCTTTGTACAGCTCCTAATGTATGAATGGATCCCCATTATACACAGCTCCTACTGTGTACATGGATCTCCATTGTGCACAGCTCCTACTGTGTGCACAGATCTACGTCTGTACAGAGTTTATTGTGCATTATTTGCTAGGTCTATTCACATTGCCTTCATGTGTATATAGATACATGTGTGCATGAATTCCCCTATATGTGCAGATCCTGTATGGATGCACCGACGCATGTAGACCTGTACTCCTACGGAGGAGTACACACTATTCACAGGGCATTTCCACAGGAGGAAAGGGGTCAGAGCTGCCGTACAGTCCAGACAATAAAGCAGGAGTCAGTGAACCCCAGATTGTCTCCTAGGTGCTTCCAACACTGCTCCAGGGAACACAGTTGGCAGTGGAGACTGAGGTACAGCTCAGCAGGAGGGCACTTGCCTAGCCCACGTGAAACCCTGGTTTGCATAATCAGCCCCACAAAGTAGCATAATAAGCAAAGAACTCCTAGAGGGTGGAGACTCAGGAACTGCAAGCCCTTGCTCAAGTTTTCAGGATCAGCAGAGAGGCAGAGCAAAGGAGAAAGGGCATGGCAGGAAAGTCTACATCCCTCTCATTCCTAACTAGAAGGACCAATGTTGGAAGTTGCTTGCTTCCTGTGAATCTCTGGCATTCACTGGCTGGCTGGTGTCTTTGCCCGAGCAGTTCATCCTGGAGGACACACCTGGCTTAGGAAATCCGATCCTGGGTGCCCCAGCCTTCTGGCAGAGCAACTCGGAAACCATGGTTATATTTTGTTTTTGAAAAACCTTCGTCCTTGGAGGACTTTCAAAATTGAGCTCTTCCCTCCCACTATTCCAAACAGACCCCCACAGCCCCCTCATCATAAAGCAGAAAGCAGGGTGTAGGTTGTAGCACTCTGCTCCTGCAGGAGTGTGGTTCTGAGTGTTTTCCCAGGCCATTAGCTCCTGCTTGGGAGGCAGGGCACAGAAAGAAGCCACACTTAGTCACAAGACCAGTGGGAGCCATAGGGAGCTGGGATGAGAGCAACAGGCTTCAGTTCCTTCATGCTTCCCAGGGACTGTCTGTTCTGTAAGGCAGGGCATCCTGGCACAGCAAGGGACACCGGGTTTTTGTTTCTGGTGAGGCCACAGCATGAAAGCAGAAAACCCTGATGATGCGTTTTCCATCCTTCATCGGCTTGATGGCCTCAGAGGTTCTGAGAATGCAAGGTGCTGCAGGTTGCCCCTGAGATGCAGCGGGACAGGGACTCCATGCCCTCAAGCCACACCACATAGCTGAGTTCACCCAAGACCTGGCCTTGCGGTGGGACAGGTCTCAGAACCTGCGAAGTCCCCACATCCTTGCTTTCTATATGACTCTTCAACAAGGGGTGCAGGTACCTGTACTCCATCAGAAGGACATGATGTTCCTCCAGGAATGTAGGTACAGGATGCTTATGAGACCTGTACAGGTAAATGGATGGGGATCACTGAGACCGGGGTTCAAACTGAGCTGAGCTGGGGTGAAACAGAAGATCCCTCAGTAAGACAACTTGCCTAGTCTGATTCAGGGCTGAGACCCAGACTTTTCTAACATGCTCTTCTCTTGAGACAGCAATGTTCCTGGAACTTAACCCCTGAAAGAGCCCCCAAGAAGTCTCTTTTCTTTGGGACTCTACTCCCCAGCCCAGGCAGGTTGAGGTCATGACTGAACACATGAGCAAGGGAGGGAGTGGGCAGGTGGTTGGGGCAGCGACGGGTACAGGCAATAGAAGACAGGTTCCCCCAGCTGGGGCTGCTGAGAGATGAAGCCTGGGTGAGCCTGACCAGTGCCTCACACTCACACAAAATGATGCTAATTATGAGTAATTGTCTAATATGTCAGTGACCCGGGTTGTAGCTGAGGCCCTCTCTTTACATACATAGCATGCCCCTCCCGAGAGAACCCACGTCTGTCCGTCACACTGTTTGCTAGTCCTTCATAAACCATCTCTGTCCTTAGCAAATCCCTCCCACATGCCATCTGCACCCACGCCACATCCTCCCTTCTGCATATTCGGAGGGCCTCCTGGGAGCACTCTCTGATGGAACAGCTCCCCAACACTGTACACGCACACAGAACTCTCAGCAAGCCTCCTGTCCACAACTAACTGAGCCTCGGATGCTTTCCAGCAGAGCATATGGGTAAAGAGCAAGGACCACGGGGCAGAGGAAGGAAGGCATGCCTAAGGCCCTGGAGCAGCAGGTCTGGCAGGGAGAGCATGCCTGGGTGAGGGTTGCCCTATAGAGGAAGGGGCTTCTGAGGGTCGAGCATGCTCAGTTCTAAGAGAATGGGCTAAGATTTTTCCTCACTACTGGGGACCCCAGTTTCAGGTTTTTCAATAGCCTATTTCGCCAAGATAGGGCCAATCATAAGCCCTTAAGACGCTCGAGTCAGATAAGTCAGATCAGCTCCCAGTGGAAGCCAGGAGGAAGCCAGGCAGGTTGTGTTGCCCCAGGATGGGTCAACTCAGGCTTTTCTGTGTCTGGGGAATCTTTCTCTGAGTTAAAGCACACAGGGCAGCTTGATCATATGAAAGTCTCTTGTGGCATCATGACCTCACTTTCTATGCACTGGGTGTTTCAGCCCCTAGAGTGAGGTCACATGCTCCTACATTAAACACACCCACCCTTACCACTGTCTGCAACATTCACACTTAAACACTCAAAGGCAGTCAGCTCCAGAAGACGGTCTGCTATAAAGAGAGGTGCACAGACACCCCCTCTCCCCCACTATGAGGCCCACACCCTTCTGTCTCCACTAAATTTGTCCCAGCGGTCACAGGCAGCTACCGGAGACTGTTTGAGCCTTAACTCCACATAGCCACTATTGTTCGGAACACGCTCCTTGTGTGGCATCTCCTGAAGGGGCAGACTCCAGAGCAGGGTGGAGAGCACCTGGGAAAAATATTGCGTCCCTGCTGTTATTTGTTATGGGAAAGCCAAGGGCAGGGTGGACCCAGATCCCTCCCAGCTGGGCTCTGACAGTCCCCAGAACGCTGCCATACACTGAGCAGATCCATGGAGTCCCGGGGCCTTAATAATTCCCGGACCCTCTGGATCAGTGGGGCAGGCAGGGGCTGCCTGTTTCTGCTTTTCAGGGTGCTCTGAGGATGCCCTTGTTGGCTGCTGCAGAACTGACACTGGAGGGCTGTAGGGAAGGTGCAGCATGGAGCTGATTCTGCCAGGGAAGGTGAGCTCTGACGGGGCACATGGTGGCCCATTCTTGACACAGAGCTGAGGCAAGAACTAGGAAATGTCTCTGGGCAGGACCCCCAATATACCAGCCTCGACCACAGGCTCTGGTGTTCTGCCTTCCCTTACTGCCTTCACCGTTCAGTCTACTGAGCACGAGCTCATGATACTGAGAATAACGCAGCCCTTCCTACCCAGGGGCTTGCACCGACCCCTTTGCCTCACCCGTGCATGTGACAAGTGCTGGCTTGCTTTTGGGGGCACCCCTCTCACATCATCCCTTTCCCGTGAGCTCCCCAGCATGTACCCAGATGTTTTACATAGCACCCCGAAACAGCATCAGCAGCTGAAGACCCCTCCTTACTTCTCTGCCCAAATCTTGATACTTCTGTTGTCCCAACTCTCACAGCTACCTGAGATCAGAGCCTTGCAGCTTTGAAATTGTTACATATATGATCAGTAAAGAAATGACATGCTTAGCGGCGTGTTTCCAACCCCCCCCCCCATTGTAAGCAGAACCGATCGTTCAAAGCCACGTGCTTCTGCACTCCCCAGCTGAGACTTCTCTGTGTAGGGAAATCTGCAATATTTCTCATTAGGCATATATAAGGTCATATCTAATCCTTCTTTTGGGATGTATTGCCTTGTGTTCTTGCACATGTGTGTGCATGCATACAAGTCAGAGGGTGACCTCGGGGGTCTTTCCTCAGATACCAACTACCTTTCTTTTGAGAGAGGGTCTCTTCCTGGTCTTGGCATCAAGGAGTAGGTAAGGCTGGCATTCCCTAGAGATCTCTACCTGCTCCTGTCCCCAGCACTGAGATTACAGGCACATCCCCATCCACCACCAGGCTTGCTGTTGTTGCTTGTTTATGTTTTTGTTTTTGTGAGTTCTGAGGATTTGAACTCAGGGTTTCATGCTTACAAGGCAAACACTTTACTGGCTGAGCCATCTCTCTAGATGGTCCTGCTCTTAGTTTCTGTGGCCGGCATCTCTTGGTTCACTATAGGGAGCAGGGGGCTATTGTTGATGTGTGTGAAAGGATGCTGAACTCCATCCTTGGGAAGAGCAACTCTCGTCGCGGTAATAGGGTGGGGAGCAGGGCTCCTGACAGACAATTCATCATCTACAAATATTTATTTTTCTTGTACTCTTCAGCCATCCCGTTTTTCGTTTCTGTGGAATTACTTCATCTTATTATTTTTTAAATTAGCGTGCAAGGCCTTCGAAGCCACTGTGGCATTTTTGAAGGAAGTGTGCTTTGTCGATTCTCTTTCTCCCTTGCCATCCCCCGTGGAATTACTTTAAAAGACAAAAACAGTCTCACCAGACACCCCTGCTGATTCAACACAGAGCTGCGAGCTCTGAAACAGGAAGAGGCTCCTGTTAGGAGGTTTCAAGCAGCAGAGGGATTGTTCCAGAAGCATTGTTGCCACACACAGCTTCAGGACCCACTGAGCCCACCACACCTATGCACTTTTCTGACCATAGAAGTGCCATGTAGTGGTTTGACTGTAATCAGGCCCCCATAATCTCATAGGGAGTGGCACTATTAGGAGGTGTGGCTTTGCTGGAGGAAGAGCATCACTGTGGGGCGGGCTTTGAAAATTCCTATGCTCAGGATATCACCCAGTGTGTCAGTCAACTTCCTGCTGCCTGAAAGATGCAGGACTCTCAGCATTTCCTCCAGCACCATGTCTGCCTGCACGCCGTCATGACTCTCATGATGATAGTGGACTGAACCTCCGAAACTGTAAACGAGACCCCTCGACTAAATGTTTTAATTGTTAAGAGTTGCTGTGGTCATGGTGTCTTTTCAGAGCAATAAAAACCATGACTGAGACATGCTAATTGACAAAAGGGATCAGAAGAACACCAATAGATTGATGTTCCTTAGCACATTTGACCAAAGTATGTTACAAACTTTGCAAATATATTAGTGTCAAACTACCTTTACATCCATAAATAAAACCTCCTTTTCCTGATGATGTACTCTTGAGAAAGTTTTCATTTTTCTTGCAAATGTCCTAGAATTTAAGCTTCTGGGGAAGCTGATTTCTTTTGTGTTTTTTGTGATTTTCTGTTGTGTCTCTCGGTGACCTTGGAGTGAACCACGGTACGCTCTGTGGGCTCGCACACCTTTCTTCTCATCTGCTTTCTGTCATGTTGACCTTTCATAGATGAGGACTTTGTCTCGGCCACCGCTGCTGCCTAATAACGGGGCGCATGGGGGTAAAGGGAGCAGGACTTAGCTAGATACAAGTTTGTCCTGCTGGACGTCTCCCCCATCCATGGTACTCCCCTTCACCATCTTCGCAGGCTTCATGCATCTTACATATGTATGTAAAATATTTTATTTTGGTTTATGTGTACGCATATGGAGATGTGGGTGCAGTTTCCTGTAGAGGGCAGAAGAGGGCGCTGAGTTCCCTGGCACTGGTGTTACAGGTGATTGTGAGCTGCCTGGCATGGGTGCTGGGAACAGAACGCCAATCCTCTGCAAGAGCAGCAAGTGCTCTTAACCACTATATTTAGTGTTGAGATAAGGTCTCGTTGTTTCTGAGGCTGGTTTGGACCTTACTAAGTAGTTGAGTTGGGGCTGTTTCTGTGTGTACATAAATTCGTGCAGTTGTGTGTGCAGGTGTAAGTGAGGAGGGTAGGGCGGACTTTTCTTCTTCACTTGCTCTCTCTCTTATTTTGTGAGACTAGATCCCATCTCGTCTCACTGAATCTCTTGGTTAGGCTAGACTGCTTGACTTGTGAGCCCTAGGGATGGATCCTCCTGTCCTCGCCGCTGCAGTGCGGGAAATGCAAGTGAACACCCCCACAACTGGCTTGTGCCTCTTAATAATGGGTTACCTGGTGGTAAGGACCGTGGTCTCTAAGGGGCACAGATCGCCACTGTCTAGGTTTCTCTCTTTACAGAATAACTCTCCCTCACAGCCAGGTATGTGGCTGGAGACTTGAAGCCGATCTGGAGCCTGGGCCCTTCCTGGATCCACTTCCCTCCAGCCCCAACAGTCCATAAAGCCCGTGACCAGCCACCTCCTTTGTCTTCTCTTCCTTATTGCATCAGAATCTTCTAAAGTAAACTTTCACCCAGCCAGGGCTGTGCAAGGCCAGAGGGCTTTGCCAGGGATCTGAGGTAACTTTCCATCTGTTCGCTTCTGCTTGGCTACTTGGGGACAGGGGAGAAAGGCACAGGGACCTAGGGCTCCCAGAAACTCAGCCAGTGACTGACATCATGGGAATTTGCATGGCCTGACTCACGCTGTTTCTTAGT
This sequence comes from Microtus pennsylvanicus, assembly GCF_037038515.1. Taxonomy (NCBI): domain Eukaryota; kingdom Metazoa; phylum Chordata; class Mammalia; order Rodentia; family Cricetidae; genus Microtus; species Microtus pennsylvanicus. The sequence goes on from NC_134595.1 coordinate 28,702,516, forward strand.
GGAGGGAGCAGGGCTCCTGTGTCTCCAGGAATTTGCAGCCTTGTGGCCTCTGGAGGCCCAGCCCTTGGAGATGGTATGAGATCCCATAGTTACATGGAGTACAAAGTCACAGGGACCCTCTCTGGGAATGTTGGCCAGCATCGCGGACTTTTCCAAATTTCCTCTCTTTCATCTCTTGGCTGAGCCTACCTTCACCCAGCGAGGAAGCTGCCGGAACTCGTCGTCCCGATGGGCCGCACAGTCACAGGGGTCCTGAGGTGACCCCATTTTCTGCCGAATCCTGAAAGCGAAACCCCCTTTTCCTGCCATGAAAACTCCTATAGGAGCTGGCTGCCGGCCACCGTGTCTCAACACAGAGAAGGAAAATAAAACTGAGTTTTCTGAGGCCCAGGAGAGTGACAGACTCCAGCTGTCCCGCCTCCCTCCCCGGCTTGCCCAGTTAGATCAAACCAATTTAAAGGAGGGGACTCCAACAACTGTGTTTCGTAGCATCTGCATTGTTTCTGGAGCCTTCTAGTGGCAAGAACATGGTGAGTCCACTCAGGCCGTGATGGGCCCTGGTTCTCTGTCCTCCAGCTGATACCTTCCCTAATGGACTACATTTATGCTTCCCCGTAGTCAGGAACAGAGCCTTCGTGAGGACGGCTGACCACAAGGAGGGGACTGGTGTGGCCGAGAGAACAGCACAAAACCCAGAATGTAGCTATGAGAGTCCACTTAGGTCTGGAAAGTGTGTTATGGCGGGGGGTGGGGGTCTGGTGCTACGGTGACCCAGCTGGCTCATCTCCCTGTGTTACCCCATGATATAGCAAGCTTTGTGGGCGTGAAGAAGTGCAAGAGAGGGGTCTATGAAGAGATATTTGCAAACTCTGCTTGTAGTCACAGTATTCACGAAAGTCAAAAAGTCAAAAGCAGGCAAGTGTCCACTCACAGACCTGTGGATATACATAAGGCTGTACTACATGGAACATCATTTAGCCTTGAAAAGGGAAATCTTGTCGTAGCTGTAAACTGGGTGGACTTGGAGCATATGTTAATGAAATAAGTTAGTCACAAAAAGATAAATATCGCAGGATTTCTGTCCTATGAGGTCCCCAGAGGCAGAAAGTAGAATGGTACTAGGAGCCAGAGCAGGAGATGGGGAGTTGGTCTTTAATGCGTACTGAGTTTTAACTTTGGGGATGAGGATGTGGAGATGGGTGGTACTGATAGTTCTAACACTGTGATTGCAATCAGTCACCTAAAAAACAGTACAAACGTGGTCCATGACATGGAATCACACGCCTAAACTACAGAGTGAGCATTATTGGGGCCACAAAGCCACACACCCAAAAACAACCAGCATGAGTGTGGTCGGGGCTGCAGAACCACACACCTAAAAAACTGCATGAGCGTGGTCCGTGCCACGGAACCACACACCTAAACTGCAGAGTGAGCATGGTCCGTGCCACGGAACCACACACCTAAACTACAGAGTGAGCATGGTCCGTGCCATGGAACCACACACCTAAACTACAGAGTGAGCATGGTCCATGCCACGGAACCACACACCTAAACTACAGAGTGAGCACGGTCCGTGCCACGGAACCACACACCTAAGAAACTGCATGAGCGTGGTCGGTGCCACGGAACCACACACCTAAACTACAGAGTGAGCATGGTCCGTGCCACGGGACCACACACCTAAACTACAGAGTGAGCACGGTCCGTGCCACGGAACCACACACCTAAGAAACTGCATGAGCGTGGTCCGTGCCACGGAACCACACACCTAAACTACAGAGTGAGCATGGTCCGTGCCACGGAACCACACACCTAAACTACAGAGTGAGCATGGTCCGTGCCACGGAACCACACACCTAAACTGCAGAGTGAGCATGGTCCGTGCCACGGAACCACACACCTAAACTACAGAGTGAGCATGGTCCGTGCCACGGAACCACACACCTAAACTGCAGAGTGAGCATGGTCCGTGCCACGGAAACACACACCTAAACTGCAGAGTGAGCATGGTCCGTGCCACGGAACCACACACCTAAACTACAGAGTGAGCATGGTCCGTGCCACGGAACCACACACCTAAACTGCAGAGTGAGCATGCAGTGCAGCAAAACTATACACCTTTAAAAAAACCAGCATGAGTGTGGTCGGTGCCACAGAACCACACACCGAAAACAAAAGGATGAACGTGACCAGTGCCAGAGAACCAGATACCTAAAGCTCTGTAAGGATGGTAAACTTTATACTGTGTTTTATAATTAAAAACAGAACAGGAGATGTCCCTGCCATGGTCACTGGGAGGCAGAAGAGTCACGGGCAGGGTCTCCACAACAGCTGCCTTTCTGACCTGTTGGCATCACATCTCCCAAAGCGTCTCCAGTCAGAGTTCCTGGGTCACTTCTAGGTGTTCAGGGTCAACTTTGTGCCCTTAAATGCCAAGGCTAGCCCAAGTGAAGGCCATTACTTTCACCCATCTGAACTTCAGCCCAGGGAAGCAGTATTATAGGCTGTCATGGTAAGATCTCACTAGGTCATGGTCTGTGCTGTAGGCCAACCCTGGGGCCAAGCCAGTGTGGGGTTTGGTAGGTCAGGACAGTGTCCTTAGGTGTATGCCGTATGCATATCAGGTTTTCTAGCAACGTTTGTTTGTTTGTTTGTTTGTTTTTTGAGACAGGATTTCTCTGTAGCATTGGAACCTGTCCTGGATCTAGCTTCTGTAGGCGAGGTTGGCCTCGAACTCAGAGATCTGCCTGCCTCAGCCTCCCGAGTGCTGGGATGAAAGGCGTGCGCCACCACCACCCGGCTACAGATTTCCAGGGGAGAAGGTTGAGTCTCCACAGTGACTGGGCGCTGGGTGTGCTGTGTGCTGTTCTATATCAACAGCATGTACCAGTGGACGAAGAAGACAGGAATATTCAGGGAGCAGACATGGGTTCCATCACATGCTCACAACACTCCTGATAGCTAGACAAGCAACCATGCTACCCCTGTCTACAGAAACCTTCCCGTCATGAGCTCATGGCCTGGGTCCACACTGGAGAGGGTATAGAAAGACTGGTCTTACTGGTGGAGCCTTGGGCTCTGGGTCCTTCTGTCTCTGAGAGATTTGTGAAGTGGACCTGTAGGGAATGCTCCTCAAACCTGGTGTCAGAGGATGGGGACTAGAAAGATGTGGTTCTCTGCTCCCTCAAGGGAAGCTGAGGTCTAATACCACATTTGATGTTGCTGTCTCTGGAGCCCGCCTGGAGACAGGTTCACTACCGTATACAAGTTCAGAGCCATGACATCAGCACATGGCACACTCTACACTTGCTGCGGGCACCCCAGGTTCACGAGCATCATCCCTCCTCACTTCCACATTTTGTGGACACTGAAACAACCAACTGAGTTGCATCCTATTCTTTCACAACAGCAGAAAACACTAAGGAAGGAAGGATCGTGGGACATGTTGCCTTGTGCCTGGATGTCCGTGCCTAAAAGCTTTGGGGTGATTCCTGTGTAGCTGGATGACTTTGTCTTGGATGCTGGTTCACACCCATCCATCCACCTGCCAGCAGGTATCTGTCTGTGGTGACTGCCATGGCAAGCTGCTTCTTCTGTGGGTACCTGAAGAGGCTCCTCCATGACCAGGTCATCTCTCCAACACTTGCTAATGATTCTTTTATTTGCTTTGCTAGAAGCTTCCTCCAGGAAATTGGTGGAATCTCGTGGTGGTTTGCATTTGCACTTCTCTGAATGTCCCCCATGGTGTGGGGCATCTCATGGGCTCGCTGGTCTTTTTTTTTCATCTTTGGGAAAATGCCTATCCCCATTTTTGACTCATTTTTGATTCAGATTGTCTGATTTTAATTGTTGAATCTTTGGAACTCTTTATATGTTCTGAATATTAACCCACATAAGTGTGTGTGTGTATAATTGTGTGTACTTGTGCGTTTATATGGGTGTATGTGTATTTATGCATGTACATATGTGTATGTGTGTGTCGTGTGTGTACATGTGTGCATGTGTGTGCCTATGCATGTGTGCACTCACCCGTGTGGACACAGAATGAAGCCAGGTGTCTTCCTCTAGTCTCTGCCTCACAGTTTGAGACGCAATCTCCCCCGAACCTGAAATTCCCCGTCTCAGCTGTGAGATCTGTATCTGCTCCACAGTGCTGGGGTTACAGGCGTGTTTCCCGACACACAGACTTTTATGTGGGTGCTGGGGATTACTGGGGATCTCCCCAGCCCCTTGGGTATTAACTCTATCAGACCCACGACCGGTGAGTGTTTCTTCCCGTTCCACGTGTGACATTTTCACTGCTCTCTGATTTTCCCATGCGGTTTTAAGGCTTCATGGCTGCAGACTGTTTTTGCCTTTATTGCCTGCCCTCTGTCAGTTTAGCTGAGAGCCCAGATTGCTCTTCTAGCGAATGTGAATTTCTGTCTCCCCAGCGGCACACAGACAGCAACAGCAGCAATCTGAACCAGTCCTTTATTTCCCCAAACTCCTTCCGTAAACTGCTCCTCGCTGCACTAGGAGTCAACTCCCACCCCGCGCAGACCTTCTGCTTGCTCCAAGGGCAGCTTTCCTGATGTTCTCTCTCTGTTTGTCCTCCCCAGACTCATCTTTTGCAAGGAAATCCTTAAATCGTTTGCTAGCCGTGAGCTGCTCCTGCCGACCTGCCATTTCGCCATTCCTTAAGTCCCCACAGCCTCCTCTCAGGGTGCTAATCCCACCAGAACCCTTAGGCCAGGCTAAGTCATCAAGCCCTCTCCTTCTTTATCCCAAACATTCCCAAACACTAGGGTGACACAAACCTCGACACCACCCTATGGGACACAGAAAGATTGATCCTGTCCTGGTTTGTGGCCTGGACACCCAATGGCTGCTGGCCACTTGGAGACCTACTTTCTGCCTCTTGAAGCTCACTTTAGCATAGACAATTCTAGGGTGTGACATCAGCAAAGGCTACACTGAGTCTGTGGCAGTCACCCCCGCACTGCCTAGATGCCCACCCATCTCCCTCAAACCCCAGAAAATGCCATTTGGGTTTCCTGAGGGGTAGCTTGGAAGACGACTGGTAGCTAGTGTGGCTGTACCTCTGACTGCTGTGGGCTGAACCCCTTGCCCTGCTGAGAGTCCCTGATGTGCTTCTGGACTTAGTAAACAAGTTTGGGCACTTTTCTTTTCAAATACTGCCTGGACTGTGAAACTCGACAAAGCCCAGTGTGTGCCACCGTAGGACAGCGACTCCCAGGAGAGCATGCTGGAAGCGTGGGGCCTGTGATGTCAGGTCTTCCTTGTGCTCTGTTCTGGACTGTTGTGATTGATAAGATCTCGGGGCCTTTCCTTCAAGGGGTCCGGAGCCAGGCGTAGGAAGCCACAGTTGGGCAGTACACGCGGACTCCAGGGGCAGGTGATCCTTCAGTGGTCACCACACAAACAGGAAGGTGACTGGACAATGCCTGATGTCTTCACAGCCTGGATTTTCCCGGGAACTTTGGTTCTATTGCGTCTGTCCTTTGCTTGTTTGTTGAGCTGCTCCAGACGGGGTCTCTGACACTGCTGCTCCTGCTAATCTTCAGCTTTGGCCCATCTTCTGCGGCCTTCGCCCATCCTTCTGTTTGATCCCACAACCTTGCCCAAAGCCTCCCTTAGCCTTCCCCGAGCCACAACCCTCCACCCACCTAACAGAGGGCTCTGCCTCATCAGTGCCTAGTTCTCAGCTCTTGGCCAGTGGTGGAGCTTCACATGAGTGTGTGTGTGTGTGTGTGTGTGTGTGTGTGTGTGTGTGTGTGTGTGCGTGCACTCACACACGCACACACACATGCACGCAGGCACACACACATACACATGTCCAGCCTGTGTATGGGATTCAGCCACTCTCTGTGCATGCACTGACCTTTCCAATGTTCTCCTGTCCACGTCTCAATGCCTGGGGAAGACAGCTAGACGTGGACTCACAATGACTCTGACAGAGGCACCCAGACGTCATGGCCATTGACCATCACTAGATGCTGTTCTATGACCAGGAAGCCCAGACAGTTAAAATAAGTGCCAACCAGGATGACTAGAGCTCCCCCATGGGTGGAGACAGGTGCTGGAGAGGTGCTGGAGGGCCAGAGGGGTGTTCTAGCTAAGTGGCAGGACATCAATGTCACAGACCATGAGAATGCCATGTTTTAGGGACCAGCCCCTGGATCCCTGCCACCCTATTCTCATGGGCACTGGACACAGTAGAGAAGTAAGGCTCAATGTAGAGCAGAGGGAAGATGGAGGAAGGTCAGTCAGGTTGGCCAAACTGCTGGGCAGTGGGCATGAGGGTAAAGGAACCAGCCTTTAGCAGGCAATGCTACACACACCCTATGGGACACATAGCTCCTATTGCTCCAGGAACAGTGTGAGTCAGGTCAGCTTATGTACAAGCAGACAACATGAGGAACAGACAGAGAGGGTCAGGAAGGAGATCACCTATCCCTGCTAAACACTACAAGGCAGGGAAACCGGAAACACTCCGCAACTGGGAGGGGCATGATGATTACTCTTGACATCTTCCTTGTCGGTCTGACTGGACTTGGAGTCACCTAGGAGATACACCTCCATGTTTGCGAGGGCTTTTCCAGACAGTTCTAACTGAGTGTTGAAGACATCTCCTAAGTGCCGTGACAGTATTCTTCGGATGAGGGGGGGGCTAAATAAAAAGGAGAAAGGGGACAAGGCACCTGCATTCATCTCTCTGCTTCCTGACTACGGATACAACGAAGTCAGCCACCTCCTGCTCCAGCCGTCATGCCTTCCCCCCGGTGATGGAGTGCAGCCTCTCTCGGTGAACCAAAACGAGCCCTTCCTTCCTGAAGCTGCCTTACCAGGCATTTGTCACAGCCACGAGAAACAAATGCAACGTGGCACAACGTGGCACAACAGTGGGATGTGGCTCCTGTCAAGGAGACATGCGAATTGTTATTCACCCTTCACGTGGAAAGGGGATTTGCTGCCTAGGCTTTCAAGAGCTTCTGGCGGGGGGAAAGGAGCTGATTTCTCACGCCACAGCATGAAGACAAGGCCCCGAACGGCACACACCAGCTACTCTATGCTCTGCTCTCCCCTGACCCCTGTGAGTATAAAAGCCCAATCTGCAGACTTGGGGGGGTTGATCTCCAGGGCCATGGACACAGGGGGTGACACCAGTGTTGGGCCACACATTCTATCTCCTCCTGGCAGTGAACACTTTGGGTCACCTGGAAGCAGTTGACAAGATGATAGGAAATGCTAGCGAGGTCCCGGCTGTGACGCAGGCAGGTTCTCACCCTTAAGACGACACATAACAGCTGGGAGGGGAAGTTGTGTCACGTTTGTAAAACCAGAACCCGGGACACATTACAGGAGGAAAAATGGATTTTTTAGGCAATCTGCTTGAAGTGCAGTCTTCCTCAGTTTCCCTATCTGTGGAATGAGGAAGCCCCAGCATCCCTGGGCCTGTTTGAACTGAAACGCATTATAACGGTGCTGACCATCTATGCTACTGCACCCACTCTGGACCCTGGGACTCTGCAGAGCAAGATTGCTGTGTCCTCGGGAGCCATCCAAGAGAAGGGACTCATGGCCACCTTGCAGCCAGGACCTCTGAATTTTGCATGCTGGGAGACTCCAGAAGCCTTTATCTTGCTTGGTAAAAGGCAGAAACTCATCCATATCCCATGCTTTGGATGCTGTGGGGGGGGAAGGGGGGAGAAGACAGGAGGATGTTTCACCACCATGGTGCTCTGGTACTCGGTGCTCAGGAAAGGGGTTGGGCAGCCAGTGTTTCCGAGGGTCTAGGTAGAAGGACTGCGGAGGTACATGCAGGAGGGGTGGCTTATGTGTCTGTGTAGACCAGACATCGACAACCCCAGAGCAGATGTCTATAGTAGTCTATTATCAGAGCACCTCAAGGCGCCTCACATAAGACCTCTGCTCACTGGGATAGCAGGCTCCCGAGTACCCACTGGTCATTCTGCCATGCTCAGCTTCTGTTCCAGTGAGGTCCAGTCTTCCACCCTGATCTCCCTTCTTCAGGCTGACCTGGCTCTTGGGTTGGGTGGGGCGTCCTTAGAGCTGGGAGCCACCTCCCACCCTGCACCCCCGGGGATCAGTCAGACTTTCCTGCTCTGAGTCACCCTGCTCCCAGAGCTCTGATTCATGGATGAGGCCCCTGCAGGGGACTGACCCCAGCCGTTCACTTCTTGCTTCCTTGAGGTCTCTACAAAAGGAACCCGCGGTTTTGGATCAAGGACTAAGGTACAGGCCTGGGAGCGCTTAGCATATTTATGGTGGCGAGCACGGCAGAGGGGGGATCTGTGAGCGTGGGAGAGCTTGTCCCTCACCTCTGGCCACTTCCCGCCTTGCTGATGGAAACTCACAAAAATGTCAGTCATTACGCTGAAAGAGATTTGGTCATCTGGCAAGGGTGGCCCTAGAATTTGCCAGGAGGATGCGTCAAATGTGTGAAAGAAAACAGGAATAAAAAAAATTAGAATGCGACTAAGACTCCAAAAGGAGACGATTCAGCCCCTCCCCCCCGGGGTGGGGGAGGCTGAGCTGGTGGTTTATTCTATGCAGGGGCTGCAGAGAACAGGCCCCAAGAAAATGGGCACACCCAGGGGGCCCCAGCCCCCAGTCAGAAGCTAAGTGCACATGGTGTCACCAGCTTTCCCAGGTCCTAAGCACCTGCCACACCAGGCTGGGTCCTGGGTGCTGGGTGCCTAACTTGTTACCCTATGGATTGGCAATACAAACACCTGCAGGTGAGCGCCTTCCTTCCTGCTCCTGGACTGAGGTGGCTTTAGAGCATTCTTCCCAGCATGGCTCAGGGGAGTGGTCAGTGAGTTCATTTAGGTGTGCTTGTTTCCTGTTTCTGGCCTGCTCTCACAATCTGCAGTGATTAGCGCACACAGAAGAGTAGAGGCTGCAGAGATAAACCAGAGTTCTGAGGTCCATCTGCCAGTGAGAAGCTGAGCACGTGGGGTCATGGCATCTCTGTCCTACAGCTGAGCACCAGCCAAAGACTTAGGGACAGATGGCCCTGGCAGGTAGAGCTCAAGGTGCAGCCTTGTAGTCCAAACTGCAGCCCCTGTGGTTAAGGGGAGACTGTGAGCTATGTTGATGACCTAAGGCAGGGGAATGCCCCAGATGTACCCCACAGTCATTGTGTGAGGACTTGCACAGGGTCGTCCGTGGATTGAGGAAAACGTGACAATGTTTCTCAAAAGGCCACTTTCTAATTTTTGTCGGCTTGGGAATACATCCAAGGCCTGCAGCATGCTCTGCCACGCTCCATCACTGAGCCACCTTCCTGGACCACTTCAGTAGATGCAGAGGATGCTGAGAGCAAGTTCTAGTGAGAACCTATCCCCTGGGGAGGGGGCACTGAGATGGTGTGGTGAGGGCACTGCTTCGTGGAGGTGGGGAAAGAGGGTGGCCAGCCTCTTCTGTAGGAAGAAATGTCTGTGCTCCCAGATAGCGAAAGTGATACAAGGTATCTGCGGGCCATTATAAAGCATGGTGGTCTGCATCCCGGGCTCACTGCTCATGGTTTCAGGCTACTTCAATGTATGGCAGCCAGAGGGGTTTGCTACTTTGTATAGTAGAAATTAAGATGGGGAGGGGGGTTCACATGACTGTTCTGTGTTTGTTATTGATGATTATTACTTTCCCCACTGTGTCAAATTTATGAATGAAGCCCTATGGTGCCTTGGGTAGGAGGAAGCGGTGTGCACCGAGTCTCATACTATCTGCAGGCACCAGGGACTTCAGCTGTGTCCCCGCAGACAGGGAAATCAGCTGTGAGGAAAAACAGGAGGAAAGGGAGATATCCCCTGGGGTATCTGTTCAGTGACCCTCCCACCCCCATCCCCCACCATCTGGTAGCTCTCTCTGGAGCATGCTTAGAATTTCCAGTCTGGGACTACACGATTGCCACGCTGTAAACAGTCCCTTCATACTAACTGGCTTCTGTTCCAAACATAAGTCTCTTGAGTGGATGTGGAGAGTCCCGATGTGCGGCTAGACTGTGATCCAGGGCATCTCAGAACTCACCAGTGGGAACAAGGCTGTGTGGATTTTTTTGTTGTTGGGCAAACCTGCCGTTATTCACTTGGAGCAGTGGTTAGAGCCTTCCTAACGCTGCAACACTTTAAGACAGTTCCTCATGCTGTGACGACCCCCACCATAAAATTATTTCCTTGCTACTTCGTAACTGCCATTTTGCTACCATTATAAATCGTAATGTAAACATTACTCCCAAATGTAAACATGTGACTCCCAAAAGAGGTCAAGAGCCACAGGCTGAGAACCACAGACTTAGTAGGATTCCTAGAAACAGTGTTGCTGGTCCATATGGTTCTCCAGCTGGGGTGCAGCTCAAGGGCAGAACACCTGCCTCACGCTCCAAGGCCCTGACTTCCACCACCAGTGTAAAAGCCGTAGTGCGGATAATTCAGAAAGCGCTTTGAAAACAGATATTCCCAACCTAAAAACGCCAATCTCTTGTAAGGCAAATTGCATGATTATCTTCCAGGGCAGGGATGGATGGGAAACAAGGCCTGCTCTCCGCCTTTCTCAATTCTGAGAATGACCATATGTTTCATCTAAATGAATCATAACATCTGCCTATTTAATTTACATTTTCCTGTATTATCATTGAAATTTTTGCACTTTTATTAGTTTTTTTTTAATTATTGTGAATGCCTACTTTTGCTGATCTTTTCTAAGTCACCATTGTTTGTCCACTGTCTACTGGGAAAATGGACCAATTGTAAAGTAGACCACAGGGGATGTTCCTGGACAGAAATGCTGAGGAAACACCTTCTGTCTTTCCGGCAGCTTTTCCTCACAGCTGTCTGTAGACCTCAGGTGTGTTTTAGACGTGATTGACACAGTTTCTGGCCTATAGAAGGCTAAGGTTTGATGGGGTAGAAGTCACTCTTTGGGACCTGACCTGCTACACTTAGGATGGGCAGCTAGAGAAACTGGGAGCCAGAGAGTTCCACCCTGAACAGACACTGTGGGGACCTGGAGGACAGTAGCTTCAATGTACCAACTGTATCTGTCTATGGTGCGACAGGAGATTATCCCTACCGAGTGCAGCCATAGGACAAAATCCATGTGCCCCTTGGGGACTCCCCAGCAAGTCTGACTTTGTTTTCAGGTCTCTGGGAACAAGTATGCTGAGGGGAATAGTATGCTGAGGGGAATGCTGACTGAGTGGCTGTTTTCCCACCAGCCCTCCGCTTGGGGAGAGGGATGAACTAGGGCAAAGCAGGAGGGGGAATTGCCAGCCCAAGTGTGCTGACCTGGCTCATGTCCAGGGCATCTCTGGAAGTCACGGAAGGAGAGCGATGGTACATAGATGCATGTGAGCAGGGACGGGAGTGACAGAGTCTCTGCTGAGTGACTGAAAAGCTAAAGTGGATGGAGAAACGGGCAGCGTCCCTAAGAAAACAAGTGTGTGCGCAGGTAAGCAGTGTGCAGCAAACCAAATGCATCCATCTGTAGTTCAGAGTCCCACAGATGCAGGGGAGCTGATTCTGGGCAGGTACAGAGGGGGTGCAGTGTCTATAGTGTAGAACGACCCTGTTTTTTCATCAAGCCAACATCGGAACTTAACCAGGGTCTCAGGCCACTCCTCCTGTTCCACCTACACTTTCGGATCTCTCCTTCCCTTGGGGTGGGGGGAGCATGGAGGTGGGGGGAGCAGTGTCACACGAGGTGAGTTTGTCTGCTGGCAGCCTCCTGGGGATGTGCAGGAAAGTCCTTCCTACCCAGATTCTACGACCATCACTGCACTACAGAGCCTGGTACCACCAAGTGGTACTACCAAAGTGACGGCTTTCGTAAAGAATCAAGACTGCGGACCTGCGAGATGACCCAGCAGGTAAATGCACTGTCCATCGAGACTGAGAACCTAAGTTCAGTTCCCAGAACGCACATGATGAATAAGAGAATCAACATCCGCATGTTGTCCTCTGACCTCCACACATGGGCTGTGGCACACTCGCACAGTACATAGATGATGATGGATGGATGGATGGATGGATGGATGGATGGATGGATGGATGGACAGACGGAGAGATGGAAGGATGGTGGATGGATAAACGGATGGATGGACAGGCGGAAGGATGGATGGATGGATGGATGGAAGGATTGATGGATGGATGAAAGGATGGATAGATTAGAAGTAGATAGTAGATAAATAAATAGTAAATATAATTTTTTTTAAAAGAATTTAACCCTGTCTACAAAAGTGCAGAGCCCTCCTGTCCGTTCCTCTTGGCTGGCTGGGTGGCTGTGACGATGTCTCAAGGACACACTTGGAACACAGCAGAATTAACCAGTCTTGAAGGAAAGAAAAAAAAAAGAAAGGTGCAAAGGAAAGAAAACCTAATTGCCTTGAATGACATGATGTCTCTTTCCTGGTGTGCCTCCCTTCTGGGGACAGCATCTACACAGAGGATGGGTAGGGATCTTCTGTTCTTGCTGTTGGCACCAAGGCTTGGAGGGTCTCTATCTATACACCAGTCTGAAGTGGCCTTCGTTTTAGGTGGACAGACTAGTCCATGTGGGTCTGTCCTGTCACTAAGGTGGGTAAGGCCACCTTCAGCCACCTCATTAACAACATACAAAATGTTCCCTACCCTTGTCAGCGGGTGCTCTACTCTACCCCAGCCCTTGGAGTTCAGGAAGTCAGTCAGGCTGGGGGAGCTGTGAGCAGACATCTTTCTTCAGTCAGAGGCAAATGAGAGTATGCTCCCAGCATTTCTGACATGGGAGTTGGTGGGGGTGGCAAAAGAGAAATACACAGAATATAAAATCTGTGATTTGAAACAGTTTTAAATATTCCATAACTATAGGGTCGAATGCATCCCTGTTGTGGAAATACCATCACTAGAACACTCCAGAACATTTTCCTCGCTTCATGCAGAAATCTCACACCTGTGAGCCGTCACCTCACTTCCCTGCCACCAGCCTCTGGCCGCCTCCAACCAGTTTTCCGCCTTTATACACACTTCGTGTAAACGGAATTGCACAAGATGTGGCCTTTTTCAATTCATCTGTTGAGCTTCGCATTTTTTCAAGGTGAACCCTAGCAGTCTGGCCTTCTTCCTGTGTCTAGGTGGAAGTCCTATTATGCATCCCCTCCTGAGCTGATAGACACGGGTGCTGTTTCTGCCTTCCGGCTGTGGTGAACATCTCTACACATACACAGGCTTCCGTGGGCACACCTGTTTTCAAGGCTCCACGTCATGTATCCGTGATGGAGCTGCTGAACGAGATTGGTACTTAGAGTTTTTGGTAGTTGGAGGGCTATCAAAAACTCCCACCATTTTACAAATGGGGAAACTGAGACCCAAAAAGCCCTCCTACATACACAGAGACACCTCAGAAAACTGCACACCTAGGAGCAGATAAGGATCCCTTACTCCATGCCTGACTTTGGTTGTCTCATTCTCGATCCATCAGATAGATATAAGGCAAACGGTTTTGCCTGAGAAGGCCCCCGGGGAACCAGCCTGCTTCCCACAAAGGGAACAGACTTTGGTTTCTGTCTAATTAAAAGCTCCCAAATTAGAAAAATACCACGTCAGAAGTTTCTGAAGGGAAAGAATTACATGTGATTTATTCTGGAAACAGTGACCTAAATTAATTGCAAAATCCATTGTGTGGAGTCACGCCGCTCACACACAGCCGCAAGCATTCATTCCCGGAGGCCGCACTCGGCAGGCACCACGCAGGAGGGGCCCAGGCGGTACCCAGGGACAGACACTCGGGGAGATCTGCTTTGTCTTCACTTGCCCTTTCCCTCTCTCTGGGCAGAAAAAGTGAAACTACATAATTAGCATTGAACAATGTGCGCTGTAAATACTGAGAGCTGCGCAACACGGGCCACTAGACCAGGAGACAACTTTAGGAAAGCCTCTGTGTGGCACCTTCTGCCACCCTGCTCTACCGGGTGGTCTGGGTCTGCTTTCTCTGTGTCTCGGCGGCACCTGGCAGGGTCTCATCTACAAGTCGCTCTCAAACGCAGTGGCTTTTGAAGCATCGGCGACCGTGGAACTGTACCTACGGTTATTAAATCCGGGAGAGAACAGTAAACTGAATAACTACTTCCCGCTTCCTCTCTTTAGCTCTGTGGAGGCTGACGGCTGGGTTCACACTCAGAGAGGGACAGGGTCTGCGCAAGGCTTCGAGGCCCTAGAGATGATGCCAGGGGAGCGGGATAGCTCTTTGTACACTGCCCTCGGGGGCTTAATCTCACTGCCTCCATTGTCTACAAAGGGTCTTTTCAGGCCCCTGGCCACTTAAGCCTTCTTCCCAGGATCCTATCTCCTGTTCTGAGGACCTCAGCCTTCTCTGGCATCTCGAGGTCTTTGGTTCTGGTAGCGCGGCCTCAGAAACAAAACGACTGCTGTAGTTTTCCCAGGGAGCCAACAGTAGGCCAAGGCTCTGGACCGGACCCTGTGTAGTGGTCTAGCCTGGACCAGCCTGTGCCCACAGGACTGCTGAGGCGTTGTACTGCTATTGTTCTAGAAAGGCAGGTGGGGCAGGCTTGTTCTGATAGACTTCTGTCTCCTCAATCTCAGTGGATCTCAACCTTCCTAATACAGTTTAACCTTTAACACAGTTCCTCACGCTGTGGTGACCCCGGCCTGTAAAATGATTTTCGTTGCTACTTCACAACTTCACTCAAAGTAATTTTGCTACCGTTATGAATCATAATGTACATATCTGATATGCAGGATTCCTGATATGGGACCCCCGTAAAAGGGTCGTGCGTCCCCCCACCAAGGGGTCATGACCCACAGATTGAGAGAAGCTGCTCTGAGGAGTTCTGGGCTGAGAGGATGAGACACTGTGGGCAGGGGGGGAGTCTGCACACCCTAAAGTCTTCTGCTTTCTTCCTAGAACCCCCGATTCCCTATTGAACCCATCTCACTGCACTCTGAGCGCTACCCGCCCCCCCCCCCCGCTTATATCTTAGTTTCCTTCCTACTACAAATCATAAACGGCCCACGAACCTGTACAAAGTTCCCTGGGGCCGTGCTGAAGGGAAGTTGTTCCGTACTGAAGAGATGGCTCAGAGGGGAGTTCTGAAATCACCAGTGATTTGGTGCCTGGAGAAACACCCCCTCAAAGTCCACGCTACCTTTACAGTCTAGCTTGCGAACGTGACACGGCCGTGCCCTTGGCGGCCCAGGAAAGATCAACTCCATAACTCAGCTGCACTTGAGGGAGTTAGCTGTTCTGCCACACCGCAGGTAGGGACATTCTGGTCCCCTGTGCAGTTTGGGGTTAGGTAAAGCAAGTTTTGGAAGAGAAAAGTCTCTTGGATACAGATATAGATATCTGATTGGGGGTATTTTGTTCTATTAGTTAGAAAAAAATTCTCGAAAGCAAGAGCAGCCGCCGGTTAAAGAGAGGGGCCTCCAAGCACGCATGTGGATCTTGGGGTCTGAGAGAGCAGTCCACACTGCATGAACTCCCAGGACTCTGGAATGACAGGACCCTTACAGAGGGCATGTTTGCCACTCCGGTGTGGCCTTGTCACTCTGGGGGACCTAAGACCAGGCTTTGCATATTCCTCTACTGCCTTTAGATGGGGACCCTCACTTGGACCTCAGTAAAACATTTTTACGAAGTCGACATCTTAACTAAGAGTCATCCAGGGCCCTGGGTCAGAGGAAGAAGGACAGAATTTCCAGAAGGAAGGATGCTCGCCAGGCAGAAAGACTCAGTAGCCAGATCCTTCACTAGAAGGCCCCCACCTACAGGTAGCAGCAGAAACAGATGCTCTTGAAGAGGAGAACCCTGGTGGCTGGGCCTGCACTAATGGATTGTCATAGGTAGAAGCCAGTGTACACGCAGTCTGTGGTTCAAAACCAACTGATTTCAGGAAAAGCAATCCCCAGTGAAGATGCAGTTCACATATCAACCCCAAGCATATCAACAGAGTCATGCTGATGCTCAATCTTTAAAAAAAAAAAAGCCTCCCCCTCCTCCTTTCTCTCCCACTTTGCAGACATCTAGACATTTTTTTCACAGAAATGGTAACAGCACTTTTATTTATCAAGAGAAGCAAGCTCTTTGAGAATAAGATTAAAAGTTTGCACAAGTTTCCGGAAAGCGCCCCAGTCAGTGTCGAGTTTGCCAGGCCTGCCAATGACCTGACCTGATTCACTGGGGTCACCCCTCTTAACCCCTGGGGTGTGAGTCTGAGAAAGACCATTGACACTCTTATCTTCTAGGGTAGGCAACTGGCTGTTGACTACTGATCTCTCGGCACACCCAGCTAAACCAGTCCACTTACAGACCTCAGAGGGATGACCAGAGTCTTCGTCTCTAGTTGGGGCGGAAAGAAAACACTGGCTAGGAGCATTTCCACTCAAGGAGAGCTAGCTCTGAGCGGAGCACACAAAGGCACCCACGGGACAGCAAAGCACCAGCTTATCAGATGCGGGCTATGCTTCTTTTCTGGAGTCTGTTTATTTTACAAGGCAGCCCCTTCTTGCTGTCCAAGCAAACAAGACTTTCTGGGACCTTCTGAATAGGGCTCACAGCAAGGCTGGGTACACGGGTGCTAGACTGAAGGTTCAGGAGTCAAGAGTGCTGGCTGCTCTTCCAGAGGATCCGGGTTTGAGTCTCAGCACCTACATGGTGGCTCATAACCATATGTAACTCCAGTCCCAGGGGATATGATGCCCTCTTTTGGCCTCCAAAGGCAGCAGGCACACACGTGGTACACAGACATACATGTAAGCAAATAACCCACATGCATAAAGTAAGAATAAAATTATACAAAAAGAGACATAAGAAAAGAAAAGAAAAGAAAAGAAAAGAAAAGAAAAGAAAAGAAAAGAAAAGAAAAGAAAAGAAAAGAGGGTGGCGCTTGCCTGTGGGACAGCGGGGAAACGGCACACAGCAAGCATGTGGGCCTGCCTTCTTTCTGAGCCGAGAAGATGGTTACTGAGAGACGAGGTTTCCTTCAAATCCAGCCCATCCCAGTCACACCCCAGATAAGCCGGAAACACTTGAACTCCAGCAGATCTTTCCCCGAAATGTACCTTTGATGGACATGCTCTTTAGGTAGGATGTGAGCTAGACAGGCAGGTTTAGAACCTGCGGCCCGATCTCGAGCTCAGAGTTCCACACCGTACTTCATGAAAGCTTCAGAAAACTGGACCACAGAATTCAAGGGCTCAACTAGGTCAAAGATGCTTCTCCTGAGATCCCAGAAATGAAGTCACAGTTCCAAAGAGGCAGAGATTGGGTTGTCCCATCTTCCCTCGGTCACATGATGAAGGCAAGCATCAGGGAAGGGGCTGAGCCCTGAGCAGCTCCATAGACCCAGAACCTGGGGTTCTCAGCCCTGCTCTGTCTCACTCATAATCACAGGACTTGGCAAGATTCAGAACAAGACTTAGGGAACAATAACAAAACCTTCCACACTGCTCCAACACTGTTCACACGACAGCTTCCCAGGAGCACCGAAGCTTTCCTGCGTGTTGGAGGAAAGTCACATGCTAACCTCTTCAGCTTCTGACCCAAGGTTCCCTTTGATGTGACAACCATTGGTAATCACCAAGACGGGGCGGGGGGGGGGGGGGAGGACTGGGGAGGAGGGGTTCCACTCTGCCTCAGTTTACACCAGCATGAAAATTACAGCCCTAACATCACATTCTCATCCAAATAAACACAAATTAAGCAAGTTAAACATAGCTAAACCACATCGGAAGGCTTGCTGCAGAATGGAAACATGAATGTGTTCTCAAGACAAAGTTCATGATTTGAAATCTCATCCTGTGTCTCTGTTTCTGTCTGTCTCCCTCTCCCTCTCTCTCTCCCTCGCTCTCTTTCTCTCTCACACACACAAACTCTGCAACTTCAATCTTTACATTATTTGGTGAATCACTCTAAATTATCCTTAAACATTTTGTTTGTTTGTTTGTTGTCTTTCAAGACAGGGTTTCTCTGTAGCTTTGGAACCTGTCCTGGAACTTGCTCTGTAGACCAGGCTGATCTTGAACTCACAGAGATCCATCCGCCTGCCTCTGCCTCCCGTGTGCTGGGATTAAAAGAGTACACCACCACTGCCCAGATGATAGCCTTAAGAATTTTACATGACTTTGATGAATATAATGTTGAGCCAATAGGATCTTAGCATCCTCAAAAGTAGACACATTTCCCTTTCAGACAACATTGTCCACAAATCTATTTGCAATGTGCTTTCTCTACTAGTCTGGAAGTCAGCTCCTGCTGGAATTGATGTTTCTGGAATGCTACTCTTTGCTTGGAAACTTCGAATTAATTATATACTGAAACTATATCAAGACCTCAAGTTCTATACAGAAGTCCAATAACACAAGTAAGGAAAATGTATGTTTGTATAGATTTTTAGTTTATTACTTAGTAAACATAGTAATGATTCCTTATGAAACTGGACCATTTAAATTCAGAGATTAATTTTTTTTTTTTTTTGGTTTTTCGAGACAGGGTTTCTCTGTAACTTTGGAGCCTCTCCTGGAACTAGCTCTTGTAGACCAGGTTGGCCTCGAACTCATAAAGATCCGCCTGCCTCTGCCTCCCACATGCTGGGATAAAAGGCATGAGCCACCACTGCCCGGCCCAGAGATTAATTTTTATAGAATATGTTTAATTTTTTTTACTGGGAAGGGGAATTGGGAGAAGTGGGAGAATACAGGGGATTAATATAACCAAAGATGTGATATACTTGAAAGAAAGTGTCTTCATGAAACCCAGTGTATGGAAAATGATTATATGCCAATAAATACTTTAAAATGTTTTAACTTTGTGATGATTTTAATTTTTCAGGAGGTTCTGTGCTTTTACTCATTTCTCCTGAGGATGGCGTCTTCTCAAAGTCTAAACTTTGTAGCCCCTAGACCTTCAGGTGTTATCATTTTATTCCTGTGTGTGCATGGTGTATGTTTGTGTGTGTGTTTGTTCAGTGCCCTGCAGTTTTATGACATGTGTAGGCTCAGGTGACCATGCCCAATATCTTCTGAAGCAGTGTCTGACTTCTGAGCCTTGTCTTGACTTTTGAAAACAGCCACGCGTGTGTCCCTCCCATCTTGTTCCTTCTGTTGTCACCTCTCCGTTTCTTGGCTACAGTAATTTATCCATCTCTTTGAATTTTATAGCCTACTTCATGAACTCACAGCTGGGGGAGAGCTTTGTGTTCACTCTGCTTTCTGGAACAGGCTTCTGCTTCCCCAAGAAAAGAAACAAACACACTCCCGCACTCCTGCCCCACTCACTGGGCTCTTAAAGACATCAGGGAGACTAGATGGATGCTGATACTAAGCCGAAAACCTGCCACACAGTGAAGCCTTTCAACGTGGCTTTTTAAAATATCAGTTTTTTTTAAAAGTCCAGATTTAAACTCCAGCTATGAGTTATAGTGCCCTGCACACAAAGAGTGGACCTCATGATGTCTTTGCCAGGCAAAATTAGCCCCGCATCTGTGCCTCTTCTACTCGGGAACGACGCAATGCTTCCAGGCTTACAACCTGTTTGAAAGGGAGGCATTTTCAGACAATCGCCCTAAAGGACAATATTTTCAAAGGACCTCAGAATACCACTCTTCCAGTCTTCACGCCATCCAGATCGAAGGCAGGGAAATGCTGTTGCTCTTTAAGAAGTTCAGCTCCCCCCCCCCAGCAACTCTCACGGTAGGGAATTCCTTAAGACAGTCTCACTGGTATTTCAGGTAACTCAGCTGTTTGGTCTGGTCTACTCCACAAACAAAAGCCCCCCCGCAGCAATTCTGCTTTTCCGCTCCTCTCCAGGAAGAGTTTTCTTTGGAGACTAACTAGCTCCCCGGATGCAGCAAACATCTCCTCGAAGCAAGCCTCCAGAGCTCAGGAGAAGCTGACATTAGTTGAAAGGTGTTGGGGGACACACATGTTGTCCATAGGAGCAAAACTTGCTCGGGAAGAAAAGAAAAAAGGAAGAAAGGAAGCAAGGAATGAAGGAAGAAAGTGCAGTGGTTGAAGATGAAAACCCATACAGAGTTGGCAGAATAGGAGGGAATCATGATGAAGACCGTAGAATAAATTATGGACGAGAAATGGCTGCATTTCCCTGTCCCAGGCCAGGTGACAGTGACCCTGCTCAGGGGTCTACAGCATATCAAAACACTCTGGGGCCTCTTCGGAGACTTCTTTCAGTTAATCAAGTCCCTCTGACTAGAAAGACTCCTGGCACCTATTTTGAACACCCAGCCAAGGAAAGACAGAATAAACTTTAGTATAAGCTGGGCTTCCTGGACTGGGCCATGTTTCTCTCCATGGTCAAGGACAATTTAGGCTTTGTGTTGTTAAAGGAAATATGTCACAATAAACATTAAAAGTATATACACTTTACCGAAATGTCTAGAGACACTCTGCCCCCAGGCAGACAATGAATGTTTCTTGGAAATGTTACAAAGAAATAACTAATTGCAATTAGCAACATTTCCAGGAGACTAAAGTAATGTATTTGTGCTCCTTAAGAGGAATGGGTTAACAGCAAGAACACAAAGGTATTCCTTAACAAAGGGTAATAAATTAGACCAAGGCAGGTCCAGCATCAGAGTATCAAACGAGGATGCATTTGGAAAGAACCCTCTGTGAGTTCAGACACCAGCTTACCTGGCTAGTCGTTGTCTTTGATTATATAAAAGTAAACATGTCTGTATCTTGCTTTCCAGCTCAATGTGTTATCTGATAGTTTAATGCCTTTTTGTCCAAATAAGCTCTTAACATTTTTCATTTGTTTATTACAGATACTGCATTTTGGGTTTTAAAGCATATTTGATTGCAGTGTGTGATTAGGTCAAAGCTTTTGAAGAGAGGAATTATCTTAAACTGAATTTTCAGTGTCTCCACTAAATTCTTGTATCAGGGTAATATCTATCTCCCAGTGTTGACTTTCAATAATTTTCCGAAGGGCTATCTTAGCAATAATACTGTTGACATTCTCCTTAAACAAATGTGGTGTGTGTGTGTATAAAAAAGATGGCGTATTTCATCTGCTCCTGCTTCCTCAGTCGTGCTGTGAATCACGGCGGGATGAAGCGTGAGTGGAAGTTAACTAATGGATGCTCATAATTTAGGCAGCAAAAACCAGAATTAGTGTATTATCCCTCCGTAGCTTCGCATACTTGGCCAACCCAAACTTGCTTTCTTAGAGAAATACGTGACTGAGACAATTCCCATCTGCTTTTGACAGACACAGGGGAAGATTCCCACAAGTGACTCAGTTAAAAGCGCTTCTTAAGGACTATAAAATGGTCATGATTCCGGGGGGTTATTTCATCAAAACAATTTTTGGTGATAAGAATAAAGGATGGAAGAAAAGAACGAAGGAAGGAAGGAAGGAAGGAAGGAAGGAAGGAAGGAAGGAAGGAAGGAAGGAAGAAAACCCATTGTATGAGACCAGCGTTTTGTAGCCAGAACAGCAACTTCCAAGATATTATAAAATGATAAAATTAGAAATAGATGTTTAGGACAATGGATGGCCATGCTGATCGTGATTCATCTAAATTTCTTCTGTGTGAAGTGGAGACTTTCATTTAAAAGAAATATTACAAAAAAAGAAATATTACAAGATGTGTGGGGGAAAATCGAAGGGAAATTAAGAAGGAAGGATTTTTTACACCTCTGTCCCCCAAAAGATCGCAGCAAGGCCTCCAGAGAGCCGAGCCCCTCAGCCTTGCCTGGAAGACATTGCCTCTGGGATTGCCTAGAGAGTCTGCTAAGCAGCTGGCGCAGGACGTCCTGTCCTAAATGCTCTTCCAGAGAGCAACACACCTTCCAGGGCTCGGCGGTGTCCAGTGCCTTTCTCCCCAGGCAGGGCCTAGCGCTCACTGCTTCTTCATCTCCACCACCACACCATGCTCAGACCTGTTACCCCGCTGGATCCCTTGCGGTTGCTTACTGCAGCGCGGGCAAGACCCCTCTATGTCTTTTCAAGTTCAAGACTGGTAGGCTAGGCGCCCAACTCTAAATAAGCTTCACCTGCCTGCCTGCATCCTGCGACTCCATGTCGCTGTTCAAACCCAGGCCTGAGTGCTTGGGGTCTCCTGCGCTCCTAGCGCCCAGCAATTTGCTTCTCATGGCTGTGACCCTGGAGCCCCAGCGCAGGACAAAAACCTCCCTGCCTTCTCAGGTAAACTCCGTGGCGACATCATTGTACCTAATGGGCAGGCTAAATAGGGCTCGAACGCTCTACATTCCGAGGCGAGGGCCGGAACTACAGTCAGAAAGAGCTGGTTGCCTGCACCACTCGTGGACTCTGTGGCGCCACAGAATGCGCGCGAAGCAACAAGTGGGCCACAACCCAGAAGGCATCCTGAAGAAGACGTTTTGACAGCTGCTCCCCACGGGGTCACCCATAGACACCCAACCACCAAAAATGGGAAGTGTGACCATTTGTCCAAGAAGTGTATTAGGACCCTGCTTGGGAGCCGTTAGCCCGAGGGTTCCGAACTGATGCCCCTGGCAAAAGGCCTCGGACGTGCCTCCGGGACAGAGGAATTTTCCCATCTCCCGCCAATCCTTGCAGGGTGGAGAAACTCAACCCTTCCCGTGCGGTGGCCTGAGGGATCTCCACGATGAAGGATGCTCTGCCCCCCCCCCCGCCCACCATCCCGTGCGTAGTGGGTGCCCATCACACGCAGCACCTACCCTGGCGTGCGGGTCCGGAGGTGGGTGGCGCGGCGCTAGTGGGAGGCGGACATGGACCACGCTCCCTCCATGCGCCACACGGAGAAGGCGTAGCTGAGACGCTCGTGAGCCACGTAGCTGCAGCTGGTCATCTTATTGTCCATCTCGTCGCTCTGCAGAACCTGGTAGAGGAAGTCTATGTACCTGGCGGCCAGCTTGAGCGTCTGGATCTTGCTGAGCTTGTCAGAGGGGAGCGTGGGGATGATCTTGCGCAGCGCGGCGAAGGCCTCGTTGAGCGACTGGGTGCGCTGACGCTCGCGCACGTTGGCCAGGATGCGCTGGCTCTGCAACTCCTCGAAGGACTGCGCGCTCGGACTGCCCTTCTTGCCGCGCTTGCCTGGGGTCGGGCTGCCATCTTCGCTTGACTTCTTGCTGTAGCGCCGCTTCCGGCCAAAGCGCTTGGGCTGCCGCTCCAGCTCTTCCTCGCTGGTGCCCAGACTGTCCACGGGGGACACAGGCGAGCTGGATCCCTCCTCCATGGCGCCCGCCCGGCGCGCGTGGGGCTGGGGGGCGCCGAGCGCACGCCACTCGCCAAGCCCGCGACCGCGGAGCACAGGCTCCTGGGTCGCCTGCAAAGTCTCTAATTTCGAGGCCGGCTTGTGCAAAACCGAGGTCTCCGGGAGAGGAAGTTATTCTAACTTTTTTGGAAACTCTATCCCGGCTGGGTTGCTAAATAGCTGTCAGGAACGAGGGCGGCGCGCTGATTGGCCACGGTGGCCAGGGGCAGGACAAGTTCTGGGGCCTTCGCCGGCCGCCCCCCCCAAGAAGGGGGGGCGGCACTTTCAGTTTTGTCTCCTCTTTTTCGGCCCTAACTATGGCCGGCATCTCGGAGGCCGGGTCCGCGCGTGCAGTCTGCGCTGCTACCTAAGCCGTGGGCCGCTAATCAGCGGTGCTGATCCTAGACTCAACCGGCCCTGGCTTTGTCTGAGCCTCGTGGAGCAGATTTGTTCCCTGCCCGGGTTCAGGATCTCCACGAGAGGTGGAGGAGGCGAGTCCAAGCCCAGATGTGCCCCGTGGACCAAGGACGCAGCTGGGAGACTCTTGGCGCGCGCACTGAGACCTCACCGTCAGCAACGCGATCCTGCCCGCAGTGAGTGGAGCTGTGCAGGCAAGCAGAGAGCCACGACCCCGGGCAGGGCAGACACTCGCGTGTCGGCAGAGATATCCACCTCCACAGTCTCGCCTCTAGGATCCATAGAGACGCCGCCCGTCTTGGGCCAGAATGAGAGTTGGGGGACCCTTTTTAATTTCGACCTTCTGGCTGAACTTGGGTTTGGACACCTTTTCAGAACCTACCTCTAAATGCCTTAAGCCTAAGTACCACAGCGAGCCTCTGCGGGAGCGCCGGGTGCCCGCCACGCCCGCCTGCCTGGCCCTGCCCAGAGTGCTGGGTCCGGGTTTAGGGCTCAGCCTCTGTCTCTGCACTCTGCTTCGTTTGCGAGCGGGTGGTGAACCCAGAACTAGGAGAATAGGGAGAGGCAGGCCCTTCCTGAAGTCCCCTGCTCTGGGCACTGGTGGGTAGCTTCGGCAGGGGGGCTCAGGGATGCAGAACATTGGGCCAGGCCTTGGTGAACAGACATCACCGACCATGGCCTTTTTGCCATCTGGACGCTCCGCGCCAGCGCGTTTGAAGTGCTTGGGGTCTCTTTGTTCGCCAGGCCGCTCTAGCTGGGGCCTGGAGGTGGTTTACAGCTTCCTTGCCTTTGAACCTATTCCCAGGTGACCCGGGCTCAACTAGGCCGGGCTTGAGCATGGCTGTCAGAGGAGCCCTGTGATCAAGGGCTGGCTAGGTCTTATTGAAGTTGAACCTGGGGCCAGTGACTCCTCAGCTTCAGCAGCTCCTGGGGGCAGGCGGGCGGGCCACGAGGTGGGGCCCGCGCGCTGAGACCACTGTCTTGGGAAGCTGGAAGGGCTGTGTATGACACCTCTTGCCCTCTCACCAAAGACCTGGTTCCCTGCTCTTGGGGACATCCAGCGCCCACCACCAGCAGCACCGGGAGCAATGCTCCATGGCGAGCAGGCCCACTG
This sequence comes from Microtus pennsylvanicus, assembly GCF_037038515.1. NCBI lineage: Eukaryota > Metazoa > Chordata > Mammalia > Rodentia > Cricetidae > Microtus > Microtus pennsylvanicus. The sequence continues at coordinate 28,727,289 of NC_134595.1, forward strand.
GCAGAGGACGGTTCCCTAAACGCTCTCTGGCTTCAAAGGCTAGTTAGAGTCACTGTGCCCAGCCGGACCCAGGCTGCGTGCCTTCTGTCCTGCCTTCTGGGAAGACCACATTTTATTCAATGCTCCAAAGTAGCCTGCTTTCTTCTTTTAAAAATTTACAGCTAATTTTAGGAGCAAAAGAGAACACCCAGACCTCAGGTTCCTGCCTGACTGGGGTGGCTTTTCTGGGGACTTCCGGGTGAAAGAGTACAGAAAAACTAGGTCAATTTTGCCACCCTGTATCACCCAGGGTGAGGAGTCCCCCTTCCACGCCACCCCCAGCTCGGACCCCCTTTAAGGTCTGGCTTAAATAAATCAGGTGGTATTGTCCAGCCCCTAAAACCAAAGGGTGTTTTCCCTGACAGAAGCCTTCCAGTGTCCAGCCCAGCCCCCTCCCCCCTTTTGTGTCTGTATGTTTCTCTTTCTCACTCTGTCTTCTCCTCTCCCCTCCTCCCTTTCTCCACGAGGCGGAGGTCATAGCCGAGGAGGAAGAGAGAAGCCTCCTCACAGGTCTCAAGCAACCCAGGGCTCAGTTCAGCCTGAGGATGAGGGGTGGGGACGTTGCATGGAACGTAGAGCTGCCACTAAAGATGGGGGTTTCCTTCATGTTGTGGTGACCCCCACTCACAAACTTACTGTGTTGCTACTTTGTAATTGTAATTTTGCTACTGTTACGAATTGTAATGTAAGTATCTGATATGCGACCCCCAAAGGGCTCTTGACCCACAGGTTGAGAACCACTGACCCAGGAGCTAGGCATTTCATCAGAGGCCTAGGTGGCCAGCCTTTTGTGGATTCCCAGCCAGCAGCTCTCTTAGGTCTTTGCTCTTCTTCAGTGTGGGGTGGGGTTTTTCCATCTTAAACACTTCTAACAAATCAAAATTGTATAGAGTCGGAGAAAAATGCTTGCTGGTGGAATTTGGAACACCCTTCTCTCTCAGTCATTGCTTTAGTTGAAACTTAAAAATACAAGAGAGAGAGAGAGAGAGAGAGAGAGAGAGAGAGAGAGAGAGAGAGAGAGAGAGAATGCCACAGTCTCTCCAGTGTTGTGAACCGGGCGATGGCAAGGTGACACTCAGTCTCTCTTTCTCTCAGGTTGGTTAAAATGAAACGCTAATGAAAAAGGAACCGAATTGGGAAATAATATTCTGGCTATTGATATCGCCTGAAATTTTTCCTTTTACAAACCAAGTTTTTAATAAGGTTAATAAAACCAAAGTATTAATAACTCAGGAACAAAATGTGTTTGTGTGTGGATACCCCCCCCCAGACCACCCAGGCTCACTCAGACATGTGTGAAATATCACGCAATAAGGGTTCATGGGCACGCATGCAGTTCTTGGTATATTTATTCATTATCGAATGTGGAAAATCATGTCAACGCTTCTTTTCATGTGTGTAAAAATGTGTGCTTTGTTTCACGGAACCTCGATTTATTAAATAAAAATACAGCCTGAAGTTTGGAAAGCTTCTTCTATAGTTTTCTCTGCACCAGGTGCCCTGTTTTCACAGTGAACTTAATGGCTGCTGGCTAGGTGTTAGTGACAGTAAAGAACTGTCACCTGGAGATGGTCTTCAATGCTAGGACACTATCAGACAGCTCCTAGGCTTTATTGGGATAATAAAATGTGTGCTTGATACTCAGGAAATGTTTTTTACAATCCCTCAGAAGCTGTATAGAAAGCAATAAATATACATTCAAACGCTACAGCTGCTACCTTTTTTCGAATCGCAGGTACAGTAAGCATACCTGTCTGCTCCTGCAGGCTCCTCCAAGTAAAGCTATGAGAGATGAGATCAGGCATTTAGCAGGGCTCCTGTGTGTACCTGCTGGTGAGCTGGTGGGTTGTCACCTCCTCTTGAGTTGAGTGAGGCAAAGCTCAAGCAGACGACAGAAGCCAGTATTTGTGCAACAGACCCTGCGACATCTCTCAAGAGGTTAAAGATGCCTTCTTGGCTCTTTCATTGCTCTCGGAAGCAGCTTGCCAGTGACTTGCACAGCAAAAGAACCCAGGTACCTTTCTTTTGAATCATTGTCATTGTCACAGGGCCAGTGAACATGACACTCTATCTATGGGAGCCCCAATTCCGGAGGTGGACATTTGAGAATTGTGTCAAGCTGGTGGCCTGTCTGTAAACCGTAGGAGTCTTTAGATTGCTTTGCTGGGTGTTAGAACTGTTTGGGGGATCATATGCTATTGGCTTGTTGACAATACCCTGTGCCACTGTCGGCGCCCTTCTTAGATGGATTTGCGTAGTTCAGAACGCTCCCCGCGTGAGCATCTGATCAGCTGGCTGGGGAGCTGAAAAGGCATGTACTTCTCACCCTAAGATCCCAGGCTTAAGAAAGTCTCCCAGTGAATGACTGACTCCTAGGGATGAGTCTGATGTCTTCCAGAAAGAAAGCCTCAGAGCCAATCCTGTCCCCATGACAGTGGCAGCAGAGACTGAAGTCATACCTCAAAGGACTAGAACTCATGTCCAAGGTACGCTCTAGGTCAGAAAGATTCTGCTTTAAAAACTCCTTCAGATGGGTGTGTGCTGTGACCTTACGGCAGCACTGTGTTTGCTGTTACCAGGGGTTTCGTCCACTGTCAAGGCTAGAAACATCCCTGCCCTCCCTACCATTCTTCTCCCTTTTCTTCTTAATTTGATGCTGCCCTGGTTTGTGGAACTTAGAATCAGCTGAAACACCAGCCTCTGACAACACCTGCCTTTCCCCGAGAGGTTGAACCGAAGAGACAGCCTACCTTGAATGTAAGTGGCAGCATTCCAGGGGCTGGGATGAGACTATGGTGCAGGAGAAAGTGAGCCGAGCACTGGCATTTATCTCTCGCTGCCTCCTGATGGAATCAGTTACCACCCCCACTCCAGCTGCTCTGCCTTCCTACCCATAAGCCAATAGAAGCCCTTCTTTCCTTAAGTTGCTTCTTGCTAGGCATTCCATCAGGACGATAAGAAAGACTATTAAGATACTGTCAGTATTCATGTTTCCAGTGACAAGATCAGCATTGCTTCTCTGCAGCCTTAACTGTAATTGTTTCATGTCTTTGGGAGTCAGGGTTTCCAGAGACAAAGGAAACAGACACAGATATGATCTGAGAGGAGGTAAGTAGTGATGCTGATTCTAGAGGAACTGGAGATCATCCTGTATTTTCTTATCAATGGGCATCCTGGTGCTGACCCATGGAATACCTAAGATGATTGACCTTTCTGCTATCTGCAGGAATGGACCATTGGTCAAGGTCTGGAGCCAAACTTTACCACATCAGACTGGAGCATCTTTTTGTAGGGGAAGGTGAGGACAGGAATCTGTCCCAGCCTACTTGATAATGTTAAAGGGAGAAGAGTCTAGACATGGTTCCACAAGCCAGAGCAAGGCAAGATAAAAAAGGTCTTGGGATAATGACCATGGATGGAAGCATATACAATACAATCAAATCCATGAATCGCAATGTCAGTCAAACACAAGTTTCGGTGCTCACCATTGGTGGTGCTAGGACGTTGGCCCACAGCTCTGGGAATGCTGTATAAGAGGGCAGGGACAAGCATGTAGCCAGGCTTTCTTACCAAGCATGCTTCGAAGTCACTGAGCAGTTGCTGAGAAAGCAGCCCGTTCTCGGGATGCTCTCAATGGGTGAGGACCCCAGCACCAATGGGGGTCACACCAGCACCATGCTGCACAGCTCTAGTGGGAGAATGGGTCTGAACACTGAAGGCAGACAGAAGCAGCCCACCCTGGTATGACTAATAAATAGACCAGCTCTCCCAGTACTGCGTTCTGGGGGCCAATTCCAGGAAATCTATGGTGAAGGTGGCTGGGTATAATGTTTCACGCGCTGCTTTTGACTCTGCCCCTTCTGCACAGTTCCCAAAGGGTTCCTTGCACTTACCAGTGGGTAAGACTGGCTGCATCTGGAGCCATGCCACTGGCTAAAGAATGTACCTGTGGCAGGAGCTCAGGGCCTGGTATCCTTGGTTTCAGAAAGTCAAAGAGCAACCCATTCAAATCTGCTTAGTGAAGTAAGAATGTATTGACTCATTTATGTGAGTGTGTTGGGCTTTCTCAGGCTTAGCTAGATGCAGAAGACTCAATGACTTTATCTCTGGCCTCTCCTCTGTGTCTCAGTGCTGCTTCCCTGTGTGTGGAGATCTCACATCTGAACCGAGAAGCCTGAACCTCCAAGGTGAGAACTGACTTCAGGGTGAAGGGCTGTGAAACACAGACAGGAGGTCAGGCTGGTGTCCTGAAGGTGAGAAGGTCCTTAGGAAGAGACACTGGGCTGGTGACAATGTGTGTAGGTTTACCAACTATGGAAAGAGGTGGGCAAGCCTCCTGAGGCTGACACAGAAACACATACTAAGTTTAGATTTCCTGCTGGTGGCAGTGGGAAGCAAAGAGATGTCCCAAGGAAGTGATGGCCATAATCGATTTGGTTTTGAAGGCAGCTGCCAAGTAGCAAGCTATTGCAGAAGACAGCCAAGGAACGGCTGCATGTGTGCACACTCATGTGTGCAAGGGGGAGAAAAGAGAGCATGTGCACCTGTGTGTACCTGTCGGGGTGAGGGATACAGCATATGCCCACGCGTTTATGCGTGCATATATGTGTGACCACACACATGTATATGTTGGAGGGGAGTGTGTTTCTGTAGGTATATGCACACGTGTATTTGCACGAGGTATGGAGGATGAGGGACTGATTGCTCCTGGTGTGACAAGGATGCTGAAGCTTGGCTTGGATTAGAGCAAGGTCACATTCATCCTGCACAGGACAGCAACAGTATCTTTGTGGTTTGGTTTAAACTAGTTGGGACAGGAAGGCATGCAACTTACATGCTGTTTCAGTGTGTAAGGAAACAAATTAACAAGGACAAGCTACAGTGCTGGCTACAGAGAAAGGCAGTCACAAGAGACCTGATTCTGCCACTGTCCTTGCCTGCGGTGACCTTGGATTAGTCCACTCAATGCCAGGGGACTCAGTGCCCCCTGCAAATGAACAGCCTAATGTGGATAAGAAGTTTCACTCAGTCACAATGAAGGCCCCCTCCTCATTCAGAAATGGGAACCCATGTTGGGGACGCAAAGGCATTGAGGGAACAGAGTATGACCCTCTCTACTCTGAATATGTGCAGGGGGCTTTGGTGGCCTCACATGCCCAAACCTCGTAAAGTCCTGCTCCAAGGTGGCCTGGCCATAAACGTTCCTGAAAAGGTCATTTGAATTTATCATCCCCTATATTTTATAATTACAAATTATGGCCTCTCTTCCCCATGACAATTTTGAGCTTTAGCAGACCTTAAATTAAAACTTTATACATGTTTCAAAACAGTCGTCAGAAAATGTTAAATTCACAAGTTGGGAATGTGACCGGAGCAGCCCTCACTACTTATCTGGCATGTTGAAAGCCTTGAACTTGGAATTAAATTTGTGTGTTAAAACTCTGATTGTATCTCAAACATAAAAACACACCAAAGACATTTGTAGGGGAACAGTTCTAGGCATGAGGCGAATTCCTCTTTTATGGAGGTCACCCGCACAGCGAAGCATGCCCTGCAGGCCTCTCCAAAGTGACGGAGACAGACACAACTGGACGTCCTTGGTTAAGGTGCCTATGTGTGTGTTTGCAGGCACAAGTGATTGTGTGTTTGTGTGCACATGTGTTTGCTTGTGTTGTATGTGTGCATGTATGTTTGCATATCTATGTTCATATGTATGTGCATTTTCTGCTTCTATGTGTGGTGTTCATGTGTACTCATGTATGTGCATGTTATGTGTGTGTGTGCTTTAGAAAGAACTGTGGTGACATTTAACCTCCTTAGGTCATGCATATTGGATTATTTTTACATTTTCACACCTTTGCCATTTTGTGTGTGTGCATGGATGCCACAGTGCACATGCACAGGTCAGTTCTTTCTTTCCTCCATGTGGACCTGGGAAGTGAACGCAGGTCATCAGGCTGGGGAGCAGGTGCTTTCATCCAACAATCCATCTTATTTTATTTATTCATTTCCCTTTGTTTTTTTTCTCTCGTATTGGGGATAGAATCACACCACTGGCCTTCACCCCTGATCTTAGACTACATCTTTATTTCAGAAAAACTTTAGGAACTCACGTGACTCTGTCTTACTGATTTATTCTCTTATTTCTCTCGGGGGAGAAGAATTAGTAGCAGCCTGTGAGTATCCCAATTTCAGGCCCATAGCCACATCCACGGCACTGGGTTTCCTCACACCGGAAACTCCTCCCGGAATGATGGCACCCGCCCGCCACAGGCTTCCTTACAGCTCCCTGTGCTCTTCCTCTCACGATTCCTCCTGCTTCCTCTTCCAGAAACTGTTCACACCTAAACTCCAACACATACCTGACTCCTGGGACACTCTCTAACTTCTGGGAAGAAAGTCAAACTAGGGCTGAGGAGAGGTTTAATGGGTACAGCATTGCTGTGAGTGAAGCCGGGAGTTTGGATTCCCTGTAAAGCCCAGACATGGTAAGGTGAATCCTACAGCAAAATAGAAGGTGAAGACAGGGACTCCCAGAAGCTCTGGGGCCAGCTAGCATGGCAGACACAAAGGCAAAGGGACCCTTCCTCAAACAGGGTGGAACTGAAGAACCAACATCTGAGGTTGTCCCCTGACTAGCGTCATGACATGTGTACACCCACACTCCCCTGCACAAACATGTGATGGAGGAAGGTCATTGGTTAAAAAAATAAAGAAACTGCTTGGCTGGCCCTCATAGGTTAGAACACAGGTGGGTGGAGAAAACAGAACAGAATGCTGGGAGGAAGAGGAAGTGAGCTCAGACTCGACAGCTCTCCTCTCGGGAGCAGACGCCTCAGAGAGACGCCATGCCCCGCTCCTGGGCAGACACACACGATGAAGCTCCGACCCAGGATGGACGTAGGCTAGAATCTTCCCGGTAAGACCGGTGCTCACAGATTATTAGAGATGGGTTGGTCGGGATATCAGAATTAGCCAGTAAGGGCTAGAGCTAAAGGGCCAAGCAGTGTTTAAATGAATACAGTTTGTGTGTTGTTATTTCGAGGCATAAGCTAGCCAGGCAACCGGGGTGCTGGGGATGCAGCTCTGCCGCTCCTATTACTACAAACATGCTCACGCTCTCTCACACTTCATACACATCCACGTGTGCAAGTATACATACACACACACCCTCCTGAAAATATAAGAATAAATTCAAACTGGTTTTACCCATCTTTTGACAGATGCTCTCACACACCGGGAACACTCGTCGATGCCAACTTTGCATGATGAGAACCTTATTAACTCTCTGGGCCACACGAGGCGATTTCCCTCACACAATATCTCCATCTCCAGTGCTGTCAGTGGGCTGGAATGCCAACCCTCTACCACTCCAGAGGAGGCACGCTAGAGTAAGAGAGGCATGAGGCCTGCAGAGACTGGCTATGTAAGGAAGGAGGCATGTGCACTAGTTTCCTGTTTCTTCTGTTTTAATGCAAGACTAGGAGTGGATGATCTTCTACACAGACTCCACAGCCAGTATTTTGCAACAGCCGTGCAAGCATGGAGCCCTTCAAATAACTTGATCTTTCCTTTAAGCTTAAACTTAGGGAACGTGGTTGCCTTAGGGTTTCCATTGCTGTAAAGAGACACCATGACCAAAGCCACTCTTAGAAGGAAAACATTTCATTGAGGGCTCAGGCTTGCTTACAGTTTCAGAGATTAATCCATTATCATCATCGCAGGGAGCATGGCAGCGTGCAGGCAAATGTGGAGGAGTAGCTGAGAGTCCTACATCTTGCAGGCAACAGGAAGTCAACTGAGACACTGGGTGGTATCCTGAGCATAGGAAACCTCAAAGCTTGCTCCCACAATGACACACTTCTTCCAACAAGACCATATCCGTTCCAACAAAGCCACACCTCCTAATAATGCCATTCTCTGTGAGATTCTGAGGGTCAATTACATTTGAACTATCACAATGGTCAATTCGGTGAAAAGAATAGAGAGAAGGGAAGAGGAAGAAGAGGAGGGGGAAAGAGGAGAAGAGAAAAGAAGAGGACGAGATGGAGGAAGATGGAAGACGAAGGGAGAGGGGAAAGTGAAAGGAAGTTGATGACGAGGTTTGGTGATACCTGGTACCAAACGAGCAGCCATGGGAGAATTGACGCATTTTCCTCTTGCTGTCCTGTGGTCTTGAGGGCCCAATTTTGTGGTGGACAGCGGGAGCTCAATTCCCTTCACAGTGTAGAAGGAGGAACTGGGCTTCTGAGACTTTGGCTTAAAATCAACCAGTTTTCAAAGATATGGTTTATGTGAGAGAAATCTGACCCACTTCATGATCTGACAGACAAAGAGCACTGTGGGGCTTCAGGAAATTCCCCAAGCCCTACTCTGATCTGATGTCTGCTCCAGATAACCATAGGTGAGGGCTTCATGCCCACCTTCTTGCATTGGGAACAAAGTTTCTGCCATTTACTCAATGTCTTAGTGTTCTAATGCCGTGAAGAGACACCAAGACCAAGACAACTCTTAACAAAAGAAAACATCTCACTGGGGTCTTGCTTAATATTTCAGAGGGTTCGTCCATTATCATCATGGTGGGAAGTGTGGTAGGACACAGGGACACAGGCAGACATGGTGCTGGAGTGGTAACTGAAAGCTGCATTGGCAAAAGGAAGACAGAGACAGACAGGCACACACACACACACACACACACACACACACACACACACACAGAGAGAGAGAGAGAGAGAGAGAGAGAGAGAGAGAGAGAGAGAGAGAGACTGGGCTTGGTCTGGGCTTTTGAAACCTCAAAGCCTACCCCCAACAACACATCTCCTCCAAAATGGATACACACACTCCAACAAGGCCACACCCCCTAACCATTCCAAACAGTTCATCAGCTGGGGACTGAGCGTGCAAGCCTATGAATCCTCGGGGGCCATTCTCATCCAGACCACCACACTCACCCCATGTGAGCAGCTGAGGCCTCTGTGTCTCTCCTGAGGGCTCCGTTGATTGGCATGCCAGTTCACACATTCCTCGACTTGAGACGACTTTTGTCTCTGACATGCTTTTTATCTGTGTTTGTTCTCTCCGATACATATGGTATCTCTCGTCTCCAGGGGTGGAACGGTTGGTCCTGTGAAGTGCCTGCCCAGCCTTAGAAGAAACTGTCAAACTACTTCCCACACAACCAGCCCATTTTGCATTCCTGCTTAGATTCAGGAGGCCTTAGCAAATAAATGAGGGCATAAAACAGCCAGCTGGAAAACCTGGCGTTTCCACACAGTGCTGGTCAGGGAAGTAAGCATGGCATAGCTACCGTGATTGACAGCTCGGCCGGTCCTCGGGAGCTTAAACACAGAATGACCATGTGACCCGCAAGCCCTACTACTGGGTGCATACCTATGCAAAAGTATCAAAAACAGTGCTTAGCGAAAGCTCGTGTGTTCATGCATGGCAGCACCATTCAGAAGCACCCAATCACAGCAAGCATTCACAGGCCCACAGACAGAGGAACAGGTCAACGAAATGCAGCATAGCTATGCAAGGGGAAACCATCGAGCCAGGAAAAGGGGTGAGGGACTGGCGCAGGCTATAATGAAAGCAAACCTTGAAAACCGTGTGTTCAATGAAAAAAGTCGGGCGCAAGAGCCCACAGACGTACACGTAACTGCGTGCTTCATATGTGTGGAAGATTCCAGATAGATAACAACTCCACGGGGGGAGGGAGCAGGTGGTGGGTGCCAGGAGCTGGAGGGGGTGGCCTCTCAGCCAGGCTTTCTGTGTTTTATGACCCTCGGGGTAACTGGCAGAGTCAAGGAGGCACTGTCCTTTAGAGCAGTAACTCCTGGAGACAGGAAATAGCTTGCCTCGCAGCACCCTCCGTGTGGAGGACTTGATATTTTCTTTATGCTCACATGTAGGAAAATGGTCAGTTAAGTGAAGGGGAAAGACAAGGAACAGGAGGAGGCGAGGGGGAGGGACAGAGACTCTGTCCCCTGCATTATCACAGGGTCCTGCTGTCCCCAGTGTGCAGCCAGGAGCACCCTACAGACAAGAGCCTGCTGGGACTAAGCCTTCAGCCTGTTCATTCACCTTCCTTGTTTGTCTTTATCCGGACAAACCACAGTCCAGGCTGTTTTAGTTGTGGTGTTTGTATTCTTTTGTATTTATTGATTCTACCTTGGGTATCATAGGCTTCTCTGATGTTTATTTGGTTGTTTGTCTTTAATTTTGATTAAGCATAAACTATGGTCACACAAGTCTCTCTCTCTCTCTTTCTCTCTCTCTCTCTCTCTCTCTCTCTCTCTCTCTCTCTCTCTCTCTCTGTGTGTGTGTGTGTGTGTCTTTGTCTGTCTGTCTCTCTGTCTGTCTGTCTTTCTCCTTCCTTTTCTGCCCTTGAGACTATAAAGACAGGCAGGGAAGCAGTTGACAATGCTCACGCTCTTGCACCCTCAGTCTATTATTTACATTGATTCAACTTCTAGTGGAGCGACTCACCCCCATCTCTGAGGTGCTCAGCTTCTGATAAACTTGTCAGGGTAGTTCATTGCTGATTAGAAACACAACCCTTGCATTCTGATCTGCACCCCTGCATGTAGTATTTATTTCTCTGGGAGACCTTATCTGTCGTGTGTTCCGTCTCTCTTGTCCTCTGCCCTGTTATGTTGTGGTGTGCTGTGTCCTGTCTGCTGGCTGACACATGGTGCCAGCTCTGGCTAGGATTCCTCTGATGACTCTCTCTTTTTCTGGTTTTTGAGACAGGCTTTCTCTGTAGCATTGGAGCCTGTCCTGGAGCTAGCTCTTGTAGAACAGGCTGGTCTTGAATTCACAGAGATCTGCCCGCCTCTGTCTCCCGAGTGTTGGGATTAGAGGCGTACAACCCCACCACCCAGCTCCTGATGACTCTCTTGATGATTTATCTTTTATAGATTCTTGGCACTTTGTAGCTTGCTTACTGAACAAGAGCTACCACACCCCGTGGACAGGCTGTTGGTATGGAGGCCGAGTTGATCTACTGAGAGTCACCTGCACCTCTCACTGTAGACACTGGGCTCCATGTTTCCGCCCTGAAAGACTGCTACTGCCCAGGTTGACTTGGGGCCTAGATGTCCTATGACTTTACTTGTTCCGTGTTTCTGCTGCACCTCAACTCTCAATTTGTCTTATCTAACTGTCTGTGTGAGGTGAGGTCTCAAATTCTGGGCTCTCTTATTCTTCCGTGTGAAAACAAAAGCCCATCACTAAGAACTGAACAACTCCCACCATGCCCTTCCCACCTTGATGAACACTGCTCTGTGAAACCGAGAGCCCAAACAAATCCTCCCTTAAGTTGCTTCTGTCCTGTATGTTGTCTGAGCAATGAGAAAAGTGCCACACACAGTGATAGCTTAAATCTCTCACAGCTTCATATGTTAGTCCCCAGTTAGTGGAAGTGTTTAGAAAGGATTAGGAGGCATGGCCTTGTTATAGGAGGTGTGGCCTTGCTGGAGGAGGCGTGGCCTTTCTGGAGGAGGTTTGGCCTTGTTGTAGGAGGTGTGGCCTTGTTGTAGAAGGTGGGGCCTTGCTGGAGGAGGCATGGCCTTGTTGTAGGAGGTGTGGCCTTGCTGGAGGAGGTGTGGCCTTGCTGGAGGAGGCGTGGCCTTGCTGGAGGAGGTTTGGCCTTGTTAGAGGAGGTGTGGCTTTGCTGGAAGAGGTGTGGTCTTGGTGGTGTGCCCCTGGGGTTGGGCTTTGAGGTTTCAGAAGGCTCACACCAGGCCCAGTATCTCTTTCTCTGTCAGCCACCTGTGAGGATGTAAGCTCTTAGCTTTTTCTCTCTCACCACTCCATGCTGCCGTGACGATAACAGACTAACCCTCTGCAGCAGTAAGCAAGTCCCCTGTTAAATGTTTTCTTCTTCAGGCTGCACTGGTCATGGTGGCTCCTCACAGTTCATATGCATCACATCTGGCCTCTCCCGGCCATTGGCTGTTGGTGGCGCCTTGACACGCAGCTACCTCCCTCTCGTCTCTGCCTCTGTCTTCACACGGCCTTCCCCTTGCATTTGTTGCCTCTGCAGCTCCTACCAGGGCAGAGGTTATCCCATTTTTGTACACACTTAAATAACTCATGCGATCTCCTCACTTGAGGCTCTTTGGTCACATGGCGTGTGCAACAGCCTTTTATTCAAATAGATTAACTGGGGATTGGGATGTAGATGGACCTTTGGGGATGACCATTCTACCCTGAACACCTAGACTTAGCAACTTCAAGTTCAGCTGTGGACTGATATGGTTCCTGCTCTTCTTTCTGCCTTGCCAAAGAACCCATGTTCCATTGCACCCCTCCCGGAGCCTGGCACTATGGGTAATTTGGCTCCCCTGATGACCATGTGTCATCAGCTCTGCATGGGACCTGTGAGAAACTGCCATCTTGAAGATTTTGAGAATTCTTCTCGCAGACACCACCCCACAGAGTCTATGAGTCACACAGTCTGGTGTGGATATAATAAAGTCCTCTCTTCACTCTGGGGGACATTTCTGGACAATATAAGCTGGATTTCCTTATACCTGGAGTCAGTGCCTGGCATGTGCTGGAAATTCCACGTGTAGGATCTGCCTCTGGGCTCCTTCCTACACTCGCCCACCTCTCATGTGTTTCACAGGGAGCAATGGCTGCTGAGCACCTTGATAGTGGCTTATCCTCATCAGTCACTGTCTGGTTACAGAAGTGGTCCTGGGGCTGGCTGATCCGGGGACCTGGGTATGAAAGGCCCAGTCATTATAGGGACAGCAGAGAGACAGAGATTTTCCAGCGTAGGTCTAGACTGGAACCGCTGCTCAAAGTCCACACATCTCCCTGTTTGTTTATTTGGACCCAAGTACATACAGGCTGGACGGTGACTCTAATGTGGAGCCCGGGAGCCACGGATGTGCCTTTTTCCTTCCAGGTGGAGGGACAGCATGGGCTGGCTGTGGTTTCTAATCGCCTTTCACCCTTGGCTTCTGAGGACACTTTATCTTTTGGGGTCATGGACATATTTACACTTAGTCAATCCTGCTTTGGCTCTCTCTCCGTTTATTTGGCAGAGCTATGCCGTTTTTTTCCTGGAGGGAATTGGTCCCGCAGCTCTGAACATCTGGGGACCGCACCGCCACAGGGAGCATGCACACAGTGGCCACTTGCGCTCCGTTTCACTCTGCCTCTGGCATCCACCACTCATGTCAAGAGGTCCAGTGAGGACCAGGGTCTGAAGGATGCAGGCAGCCAGACTGCACACTTTCCAACTGTTCTAAACCGAAGCATTGTGACCCACCACTTCACCTGTCTCGGTCTCCCTTCACGAGGTCGTTCCTGTTAGAAAATCATGACAAAGATGGACATTCAGGCCCCACAGATCTCACTTCTGCGACAAGTGTCCATAGAGTTGTGATCTTGTGACTCGACACTTTCTAGCCTTGGTTCTATAAACAGGTGAGACAGCAGGGCACACCGGCAAGCTTTCCTGATGACTGAGATGATGGACAAGGAGGGACCTTGATGACTTGGGTCTTCCAGGGTTCCTCTAACACCCCCCCCCTTTCCCAGTGACTCCAGAGTGGCCTGTGGGGACAGAACTTCAGTTCTGCAATCTCCTTCTCTCAGGAACTTCAACTTAGACAATGCTCCTGGGGAGGCAGAACAAGTTTCGCCTAAGATCCCCCGAACCTATGAACATACAGCCTTGCATGGAAAGAGGTCTCTTCGCATAGGAATGAGGGTCTTGAGGTGGGGGAGGGTGGAGAGCTGAGCTCAAAGAGGAGCTATGGTGCCCAGGAATAGATGGACGTGGCCTAGTGCTTCCCAAACCGCCCCCACCCCCGCCCCCACCCCCCCGAAGAGCCAACACTGATAAGAGACTGTCACAGCTCTCAGTCCGCACTGCTATGGCAGGACACTACACAGCAGCCGTCTGGCCAGCTGCCTGCAGTGAGCACCAGGTACAGCGCTCAGGCTTGGGATGTATTGTCCTCATGATGCTACTCTCTGCCTTCGGAAATTAAGCCCTGCTGTGCAGCCCTGTGCACTGCCTGAATTTGCTTAATCACGTATTAGCTTAATTTTCTTGCTAAACCAAACCCCCTCAGGGACCCCACATGAGGTTTGTGACAGAATGTGACAACAGTTCTGATGGATGTGTGGGGAGCCTTATTAAAATCCAGACCGGTTCTCGCACCCACAAACCCCCCACACTCCCCAAGGATGTGGCTGGCCCAGCACGCGGCACCCTGGGGCTGTGTTGTCCTGTGAGGGTTGAGAACTGGGCTCAGGCCATTTTAAGTGCTGTTGACATCTTCCTTGGTGGGCTCTCCTAATGCTCACTCCTTCAGCTCCATTTCTGTAACAATAGAGATTATTTTCGGGCCTGGGGTGAAGGAGGCTTTGCATTTCTTGTCAGTGAGAATCCTGGCCGGTTTGTTCATTGAGGAGGAAGTTTGAGTGGCTCCAGTGTTGATACTGTGGGATTTTGTCTGATACGAAAATGAAGGAATAGGAAGAAAGACTTCATTTGCTTCAGGAGAGACTGACGATTCAATTGAAATGATATCAGAGAACAACCAGGCAAAAGGCACTGCCTTGTTCCGCCTGGGTTGCAGAGAGCGGGGCTGCCTCACGGTGAAGTTGGATGAATGTGGCTTTCGGGAAGGGACGTTGTCATGGGGACTCATCAGATGCATAGAGTCCTCGCCTCTGCACAGATGCTGCACACTGTAAGCTGCAGAGGGACCAGGAGGTCTGGAGAATGTAGCTGAGTGAAGGAAGGTTCAGTAGGAGTAGATGGAGGTGCAGAGTTTAGCTTTGGTGTCCTCAAGTTGTCCCCCACACAGAGGAGTTGAAGTGTTCAGTTGGAAAATTCTGTGAGAGAGTCTTTTCAGGCCATGTGTGCACCAACTCCCTACTCCGTCCCCGGGGCTCGATGACACTGTAGCGATTTCCGTGACTAAGTCAAACCACAGTCCTCTTAAGGTCCCTGTACGGTATCAGTCTGATAGGATGGTTACAGATGCTGGTTGTTACAGTCAGTCTTCATTGACAGCTATGTGTGATTTAGATCACCCTGGACACAGGTGGACCGCTAAGTGTGTCTAGGAGGGTCGTTCCGAAAAGGTTTAATTGAAGAGGGAAGAATTCCCATATCTGTGGGAGGCAACACGCCATGAGCGAGGGCCCCAGATGTAAAAAAGAAAGCAAGAGCCAGCTGAATGCCCCGGGAGTCATTCCTCCCTGCTTCCTGCCTGTGCACACAACACGACCAGTCTGAGGAGTCTAGTCACAGACTCCAGCTGCCCTGCTTTCCTTGCCGTGATGAACTGCACCTCAAAATGTGAGCCAAAGATAAACCTTTCTTTCCTTAGGATACACTTCTCAGTTTTGGCATAGCAACGAGAAATGTAAGTAATCCACTGATCGGTTCCTTGAAACGTGCCGCTGATGGACTCCAGTCCACAGTTAGTGCCCAAGAGACATCAGGCATCGTCTACCAAGGTTGCTATGGTTCCCGATGGTCAAGCAAGCGAGCATCTTATGCTACATGTGTGCATGTTTGCACAGCAACAAAATGGAGCAGGACACTCACCACATGTAGATGCTTGTCAAACTGCCACGGCTCGGAATGAAGTCAGATGTACATTCTTCATGGAAGCCAGCATGTGGGGAGAGCTGCAAGCGTGTTCATAGAGTTGAATGGTAGAGGGCTTGCCAATGTTCTCTCTGAGTATGTGTGTGTGTGTGGTGTGTGCACATGTATGTGTTTAGTGGGCTTTGTTTCCAGGGAGCTATATTATCCTTCCCACTGAGCTGGAGTGAAATCACAGCTCAGGGTCCGATGACATCACTCTTTCCACTTTGGGCAAAGAATGATGTTCCATGAAGCGTTCTTTTCAAAAGTCTGCTTTGA